>NW_012101209.1:5164761-5191123 GCF_000951045.1 Mandrillus leucophaeus
ATGACGAGTTGATGGGTGCAGCACACCAACATGGCACAGGTATACATATGTAACAAACCTGCACGTTATGCACATGTACCCTACAACTTAAAGTATAATAATAATAAATAAATTAAAAAAAAAAAATTTTTACATCAAGATACAGAATATTATTAAGCAATAAAAAGAAACAAAGTACTGATCTATGGATGAACCTCAAAATCATTACGCAAATGCAAAAAAAAAAAAAGGCAAATATAGAGACACAGAAAGTAGACTCATGGTTACCTAGGGATGGAGACAAGGGTATGTAAGGAGTGACTGTTAACGGACTCAAGGTTTCTTTGGGGGATGATAAAAACCATCCTAAAATTAAATTGTGGTGATGGTGGCATGACTCTGTAAATATACAAAAAACCATCCAATTGTATACTTTTTTTTTTTTTGAGACGAAGTCTTCTGTCACCAGGCTGGAGTGCAGTGGCACGATCTCGGCTTACTGCAACCTCCACTTCCCAGATTCAAGCAATTCTCCTGCCTCAGCCTCCCGAGTAGCTGGGACTACAGGCATGTGCCACCACACCCAGCTAACTTTTGTATTTTTAGTAGAGACGGGTTTCACCATGTTGGCCAGGATGGTCTCGATCTCTTGACCTCGTGATCCGCCCACCTCAGCCTCCCAAAGTGCTGGAATTACAGGCATGAGCCACCGCACGTGGCAAACTGTACATATTTTTTAAAAATCAAGATAATTGACATTAATATAGGTTGACTTTTGGATGCTTGCTTTCTTTTATATCTGCAACTGAGTAATCCTGGGTACAATTTTACAGAACCTATCTATATTCTTGAGTCCAATAAAAAGCATATTAAATAAAAGTCCACGTTTGTTAAACTAAGTAACATAAAGTACAAGCAGCTACTCAGGAGTGTGACTAGGGGAACAGTACTAGACCACCGACAGTTACCAGGCTATATCAAGACAAGACACTTGTAAAAAATATAAATCAACTACATCACTAACCACACTGTTGGGTTCACCTAATAGCTTTTCACAGCAATACTTTCTCAGTGAAGGAAGTAATGCATTTACATACATTGCAGTGTACATTTTTCATTCCAACACAGACCAGTAACAAAGTTTCTGAACCAGCTACTTTGAGTACCATGGAAAAGAAAACTAAGAACAGAACGCCAAATACATGCAGAAAAACCATACAGGCTTTTAAACCTGGGTACCTAGAATACCAGATAATTCAAATCACTTGAGAAAGAACATCTTGGTTCCTCTAAATAAACATTTCTCCTGATAGCAACTCTAAAACACACAAATATATGCAACTAAAATAGTGCCAAGATAGAGTAACAAGAACCGAATGAACTCTACCACCTGAAAACTAAAAAACTGAATGAAGAACAGCTCTCAAGCCACTGGACATCAGGATAAAAGGTTAGTGATCCCCGAAAGAAAAGAAACAACACAGGTCACCTCTATAACTGCTCCAACTTATTACTGTCTAGAGAGACTTTTAAGGCCACAGGGCAAAGAGGGCAAACTCAGGCAGAATCCAGTGGTCTCCCTGAGTTATGGGGAGAAACTGAGAGTCTAGGAAAGCTAAGGAGAATAGAGTTTTCAGGACAGAGTACCAGAGAAGGATCATGTAGAAAAAAGAACTCAAGAGATCTGCAAGGAGTCCCCCTCAAGTCTTGAGCTGATTATTGAACAGCATATGCATGTGAGGAAATTAACCCAGGCTGGAGAAAGAATCACCCAAAAAGGACTACAGGGAACAGTGCCTGGAACTCAAAAAGGGCCAGGAATAGTGGTTATTCCTACCAGCCAGAATGGAAAAACTCATAATTCGTGGGAGAACAATTACAGTATAGTCTTTCCTCAGTAGTGGGGAGAGAGTAACCCCAGTCTAAAATGCTGCTCTGGTACCACCAAGCAAAGCATGAAAACAAGGCTCAAAAGGATCAAACTGTTGCCAAATTAAACCACATCCCAGAACAAACCTCAAGAATATTTTTAGGAATATAAAAAATACCCCAACACCCAGCAAGGTATAATTCACAATATATGACATCCAATCAAAAATTACGAAGCATGCAGAGAGGCAGAAAAATATAACCCATAATGAGTAGAAAAGCCAATCAATCAAAACTGATACAGAAATGAGCCAGATGATCAAGTTAATGAATAGGTATTTAAACATGTGTATTCCATATGTTCAAGAAGCTAGAAGAAAATTGAACACAGTATACACAGAAACATGAAAGACATGAAAAAGACTCAAATCAAACTTCCAGGAATGAAAATGACAATGTCTGAAATAAAAAATATATATACACTGGATAGGACTAATGGCAGATTAAATATTGCAAAGAAAAGATTAGTGAACTTGGAGACATACAAAATTTAACTATTTAAAATGAAACAGAGAGAAAAGAGACCAAAAAAAAAAAAAAAGGCACGAGTGGAAAAAAAAAAAAGCACGAGAGAGCTCTGAAACAACTTTAAGCAACAAAACATATGTGTACTCAAGTCCCTGAAGAACAGGAAAGACAGAAAAAACAGCTGAAGAAATAATGGCCTAAAATTTTCAAAATTTAATGAAAACCCTAAGTATACAGATACAAAAAGGTCACTGAACCCCAAGCATAAAAAATAAAGAAAATAAAGAGGACACAACATAATCAACTGCTTAAATTCAATGATAAAGGAGTAAATCCTAAAAATAGTAAGAGGGAAAAAACACATTAAATACAGAGGAAGAAAAATACTGACGACATTGAATTTCTCATCAAAAACAATAAATGTGAGAAGAACCACATTTTTAAAATACTCAAATACAAAAACTATCTATCTATAATTCTATACACAACAAAAATCTCTTTTAAAACTAAAGGTAAAAATAAGACTTTTCCTAACATAACATACAAAAGTTGAACAAATTCATCAACAGAAGACCTGCACTACAAATATGTTAAAGAAAGTCCTTTTAGGCAGAAGGAAAATTATACCAGACAGAAATCTTTATCTACGCATTTTACCAGTTTGATTCTTTATAAGAATCCTCAAAATTACTTACAATACACTGAAGAATACTTTAGTACTCCAAAAGATGCCACTACCATTTTGAAGGGAAAATGGTTAATTCAATTTCCTAAATGTTAATGTACATTACTAGAATGAATTTATCAGTAAGCACTTAACCAGATAAGCAAACAGCTGGGGAGAGAGAGAAAGACAGACGAACAGACAGATTGAGAGAGACACTAAGAGATCTGATCTTGTGTAATGGTAGAAACTAGAACTAGTTTGTGTAAGGCAGGCAATCAAGAAAGACATTTATAAAGTGGGAAAAGCAAGAACAAAATAGGATCCACAATCACCAGCTGAAGCCCACCAGAATGGACTGAAAACTGAAGTCCATGTTGGTTTTTATTCTGACCCTGACAGTCTCAAGGTGTCTTGAGCATGCTGGGGTCCTTCCTGACAGGTCTAACCCAGGAGATGGAGAAACTGAAAGAGGATTCCACAGAAGGTAGGGCAATTGCAGCCTGGCTACTATTACCTCATACCAACAAGGAGAGCCAGGAGAGAAGCCACAACTTGTATAAGCTACAAAATGGCTGCTGCTTCACTTCTGCCTCATCTCATGCAAGAATCTCTCCTGTGGCTCATCCTAAACAAATTACAGAGAAGGGAACTCTGGAAAATAAGTTCAGCCTACAAAGCTGACATATTACAAAGCTACCACCATAAAATTCCATTTATCAAAAAGAACTCCATTTGACTTAAGTTCTCGCAACTCAAAATTCTAAACTTTAAACTTTTAATACATATGATCCTTCAATTGTATTATCAATGAGTTTCATCTAACCATACAATTATGTATCCTAGAATATTCTGATAAGAAAAATTTCTTCTATAAATGAGAAAACCATTTCAATGACTAATATCCACAAAGACATTACATTACTGTACTAAAACTATATGCTAATTTTTTTCCCACAATTTATCCTTTCTGAAACGGAGATGTATCTTACAATCAATGGCATGTCTTAGTTTACTTGGATTATTTCTTCCTGGAAGTAAAAAGGTATTACCATGGCTTCTCAGGCTCAATGAAGCAAGATAATAAAGGTTTCCCAAAATCTTTACAGGAACTATTGATTTTCTATTAAAATTATAATCAGGACAATCTTAAATAAATGTAAATCAAATTCCATAAAATGTGAAACATAATTTAAAAAGTATTAAACTATTTTTTTCTGGTTTTCAATCAAAACATGGTAAGTAAATGGGCAATGTGGCACAGTTATGTGATCGCTAGAGGGAGACAAATGACTGCTGAGTTTTAGTAATACAAAATCTTTCAATTCATTTGTTGGCTGTTACAAACTGGTATTTTCGTCCCTTTAAATGCCAGAATACCCACAATATTTGTAAAATGATAAAGTGCAAAATAGTGCTCTTTTTAAAACTTCTTAAAAGAACTGGAAGGCCACAGAAAAACACTAAAGATGCATAAAAAGAAAACACTGTAAATAGCTTACATATAGTAAACCAGGACTGTCCAAGAATGATAGTTTTTAAGTATATGTTTTTTTAATCCTTTTCAAGACCATAAAATCTCATATCCGAAGTAAAATGTCACCTTCAGATCCTTCTTTTGACTACAATAAAAACTGGTCGGAATGCCACAAGCCCCAAAACTCATTGTTACCTATTTATTCCACAAACACTCGATGAATAATGAGACATACCACACTTGCGTCTGTTATTATAAGCTATTGTAATATAGCAACAAAAACACCTATCTTGGTTTTTCAGGTTCTCAACTTTGCCACTTGTTAACTAGATGACTTACCCATGAGGAAGCCTGAACTCAGAAAAACTAAGTGACCACCTTTTGAAAGCAATTTCAATGAGAATAAAAAGGAAAACTCTATGTGATGACAAGTTATTCTTTGGAGTATATGCTGTCACTCTACAACAGTGCGAAATATGTTTACATTTTAGAGAAGAAAAAGCCAAGAAGATAAAGATAGCTTAAGAGGTCCACACTAGCCAGAGAAGAGATCTTGCACATTGTCTCACTCCTATACCTATGATACTTCCCAAATACCTGGTGATGTCTCCTACCCAGTTTGTGAAACTTAAGAATCAAAACAGTATGAGTACATTTAACAGTTTGTAACAGCCTCCATTACATCGTTTTGGCAATATTACTTTAATATTCTCAAATATAATATAGTTCAAAAATGTCTTGAAGTACATCATATCCATTTTGTTATTCAAGTTGAAAATACAATTATATGAAAAAACTCAATTCATAGTTTAGGCTCCAAAAAATTATAAACTAAACTAACTGAAAAACTTAATAGGGGCACAGCACTTTTTAGTCCTGTTTGAAAAACAAGATTCAAAATCATTGGTTCTCTGAGTCTCAATTTTAAATCTTTCAATTTCCAATATGTATCTAGCACTCCAAAATACAAACGAGAACACAATGAAACACACAAACTGCTAATTTTCACAGAAGTCTTTGATAAATGTAAAGATGGGGTTTTTAAAAAATACTCATCAGTACAATAGATTATTTGGCAATAAAAGGAATGAATTAATAATATATATTACAACATGGATGAACCTTGAAAACATTAGGCTAAGTGAAATAAGCCAGTCACAAAGGCCACATATTATATAATTCCATTCATGTGAAATGTCCAAAATACACAAATCCATAGATACAGAAATTTCAATTAGTGGGTGTCTGGGACTGGGGGAAGGAATCGGAAGGTAAATGGAAAGTAACCACAAGTAAGTAAAAGCTTTCTTTTGGGGATGAATTTGTTCTAAAATTAGACTATGGTAATGGTTGCATGATTTTGTAAATACATTAAAATCCACTGAATTGTATAAACTGGTGAACTTTATGATATACAAATGACATCTCAGTAAAGCTGTTTTGAAAAATAATCAATTAGATCAGCTCACATCTTTGGCCCTCAGAAGTATGGAGTAGTGGTTAAAAGCACTGATGGAGCCATACTGCTAGCCTCTATCACTTACTAACTGTGCAATCACGGACAAGTAAGTAGCCTCTCTGGGCTATCTCTGAAAAATGCAGACGATACTGCTTACTTCACAGGATGAAGTTAGCTAACATATGTAAAGCACTCAAATCACCATCTGGCTTTTATTAGATGTTATATGAGTTATTTTTATTAATGAGCCTTTTTCAAGAGAGGAGGGGAGAAATCTTCCCTTACAGTTGAACCAGAAATGAATGGAAAATTATCCTTAATAATAGTTACTTTTCAAATCTAGGATGTACATGAATAACGAAGTAGATACCACAAAAATCTAGGGGAAATACAATATGTAATTTATTGTTTCTCAATTTATAAACATTATCTTGTCTTAGTTTTAATCTACTTTGTAATCCTAGTTTATTCCTTCAAGCAGCCAATTTCATAAAATAACATTAAAAACAAACATATAATTTAAACCAATCTGTTGTAATAATCCCAACATATCCAATTCTTTTAATTCACTGAGTTAAAGAATTGTAATTATCAGAATTTCATTTAGTTTTATTAGAGTACTTTAGAGTGATAAAAGTCAATGTGATAAAAGATGAAAAATTTTATTAATAAACAATTACAGACATTTAATTTACTTTTATTTTTTATCAAGTATGGAATAGGTAATAAGCTAGTCATATTATTTTATAAAAGAATCGAAATGCAATAAATTTCTATTATGAAGAAAATGAAGGTCTCTGCTTATTACATGGAGTATCCATTATAAAACTTTAAATGAAATTATAGATGATACATCAGAACAATCTTTCAGATATTCAACAGTTTATATACTCAGTACCTCAAATAGAAGACCTCTAGAACTACTATAGGATTCATACCATGGAACAGATTTAAAACAAATGCCAAGAAATATCACAGATTTTATAAGCCATCCAACCAGACCAGTTTGAAAGTCTGGAGCTGTAGCAGCCCAGCAGGAGACTAATTTTGGAATGTGAAGCAAATTCATAAAAAAATAAAAAATAAATAAAAAAACTAAAAGTCTGTTGACTAGTAACAAAGAGGAACAAAGAGGGACTATCTCTCCTGGCAAACACGTTTTATCCCCAGAAATAAACAATTGTCACCACATATGTTTTATAACTTAGAGTGTTTTTTTGGTTACAGTATATATGCATTATACTTTTAGAATCTGAGGGAAATGCTATGAATTTCCACTCCTGTCGGATGACACTTTATATTTTAGTCCTTCCTTGATGATTCTCTGGTTCATATTATGAAAAATAGTAAAATAATAATAGCTACTTACATTTAGGGAGAACCTCCCATGCATCAAGTACCATTCCAGGTACTTTTATCAACCTTTTCTATAATATGGAGCATCATTTAAAAAATCACTTTCAAGTGCCTCCCAGAGAATATGCCCCAATGCAAGAATGGCAGCAGAGAAGTGGTCTCCTCCAAGATTAGTGACTGTCATCAAGATTTAAGAGTTGCCATAAAAACTTCTGCTGAAGACCTCTTCTGAGCACCAAGGCCACAATCTCCTACAAGTTTTGCTTCATTAATCCCCTGACCTCAGTCTACCACTTTAGTCTTGTCTGTAGTCCTTAACCCCTTTATCACCTAGAAAGGACAGAGAATGTGAGACTGTTTAAATTTCAGCTGCTACTCAAATGAACCACAGAAATGGCCTGATGTGTGTATATATATGTAATTTCACATAAATGAAGGTCTATCATTCTGCCATTCCTATTCGCACAATCATCCATTCTTCTCTTGGATTTCAAAGTAATTAGAGTTAAAACCCCAAAGGCCACATTTCAGGATATTCTTGATCTCATGGGCTTAGGACATGGTGAAATGGGCCTTTTTCATGAGTTATCTATCTCACCTTGATCCCTCTGGCTTGTAATACAGTGGGAAAAAAAAAAAAGATTGACATTACACTTTGGAAAACTGCCAAATCCAGGTATAAATCATGAGAAAAATATGTAAAGAATGGAGAAAAAGAGAGTAATAACTACACAAAGCAGCAAGAGATTACAACAAATGAGTAAAAAAAAAAAAAAAAAAAAATTAGCTGAATGTCCTAATAGTCATGGAGGGCACGTATTATGAGATTTCACTATATTTTAATATTTGGTATACCTGCTTGAAAGGTTCAAATGAAAAAAGTAGTTCCTTAACCAAATGGAAAATCCTACTCCTCCTACAGTCCTACAGTCTGCTGCAGGACACTAAAAGTAAAACTGGGAAATACTTGCATATTTTTAACTAAAAAGACTAATGATAGAAAAGACAGAAGTGAAGACTTCACAGACATTTATAAGGAGATTTGTAAATGTACACAGTACTTGACATTATGTTTACCCTCTAACTCAAAAGAGCAATCCTCAAACAAATAGAACAAAGCAAGGAAAATCTTTTCAGAATTTAAGACTTACTTGTATAACATCTCTGCCCAGGTGTGCAATATATAACCACTCCACTGGAGTATAAAAATGTTTGAGAATCACAGGACTAATAGTTCATTTAGCAATTATTAAGCAATTGCTGGAGGCCTTGTTGAACAAAAGGATAACAGAAGAGACCCCATCCTCAGGAAACAACAGCTCAATACTGTCAATGGGCGTAAGTATATCCCACCAGCTCTACTATAAGTGAGACTGTAATATATATGATCACAGTCTGTGTAAGTTTCATCAGAACAAATTGCTTTTCTTGTGAAATATTAAACAATTCAATGACTAGATAACTGTTTTTTCACTGTTTTTGGCTTCTTACAAGTCTATTTCTATTACTAATGAAGCCACAATGTTTTCTGCTTGCATTGTACCTGTCTCTCTCTTTCTTAGCTCAAGAAATTCTGCCAATTTTAACTAGTTTGTTTCTTAGGATAATACAACATTTCTCCCATTAAAAATTTCAAAATGTTGTCTAATACTACATCTTATTTCACCAAATTACACTTTTTTGAAAAGTAATTTTAATTTATGTATTCTATTTTTCCTTTATTCAGTGCTTATCATTTCTAATTGTATTTCTAAACAAGAACAAAAAATCTATCAAGTATTCTACAATTAGATGTAAAACATCTGGAAATAGTTGTCAGGGACTACCTCAACAAGCCTGGTACCAAAAGTCTAAAAGTATTTTAACCATCTTACAAACATAAAAGCAGCTGTGGCAGAAGGTTAATAGGAACTGACCTGTTCTTGTATAAATGTCTATCTAAAAGGCTACTTTTCTCAATACCTGGTTTTTGCTTAATTGGTTCAGCTCTTTAAAAAGGTGGGTTTCAGGCAATATACTATCAACTTCAGTCAGTTACACAAGACACAACTAACCTTTTGTTCCGTCTGCAGTTGGTCACATCTTTCCTTCTCATGGTTAAGTTCTCTTTCCATTTTCCCAACTTGTTCTCGAAGTTGTGCTGTTTCTTTTTCCAGAACGGCAATTAACTTTAACAGTTCTTCTTTTTCTTTCATGGTTTTCTCAATTTTCAACTATAAAGCAAAAAACTCAAATTAAATAGTTTTTTGCTTAATCCTACAATATGTTATTACAAATTTAGTTTTCCATTTCCAAAAAAAAAGTGAAGACATTCTCAGAAAGAACTTTTACATTCTACCTACTTAGACTTCAGTTAGAAAAATTCAACAATCATAAATTTAAACCTTCTTTTGGTTGAGCAAAGAAGAAAATATTAAAAGAAGATATAAAATGAGAGAACTGTATTATGAAGTTGGCTGCTAATCATTTTTGAGATCAAAACTAAAAAAAAAAAAAGGCATATTAATTTTTCCGTTAATTACGGGGCTTTCTTTTTTTTTTTTTTTTTTGAGACGGAGTCTCGCTCTGTCGCCCAGGCTGGAGTACAGTGGCCGGATCTCAGCTCACTGCAAGCTCCGCCTCCCGGGTTTATGCCATTCTCCTGCCTCGGCCTCCCGAGCTGTCTCTTATACACATCTAGATGTGTATAAGAGACAGCCAGGATAGTCTCGATCTCCTGACCTCGTGATCCGCCCATCTCGGCCTCCCAAAGTGCTGGGATTACAGGCTTGAGCCACCGCGCCCGGCCTATTACGGGGCTTTCTGATCCACAGTAATAATCAGATACTCCGAGAGGAAAAGTTGTACCTCTTCTGGAATGCAAACCTATAGGAAATCTTTGAATCTATCACAAACTTATATGGTATATATGGCCTTCATCTATGGAATTACTATTGAAAGTGCTGATTCTTTAAGACATCAAGAAATTTATAGGTTCTATATATAAAATGGCTTCTACTTGGCTAAATTAAAACACTCTTCATAAGTAAAAATACAAATTTTAGGACAAACATGCAGACTGTAACAATATATTAACAATATACCTGATTCTTACAGGAACAGCCAATAGTTCAGGAAAATATGAACTTCAATATTCTAAAATACTTCTAAATTAATGGTCGTAAGATAGTAAAACAAAGTTTAATATTTCTCTTACAGGAAGAATGAAGACTCAGAGGGAAGACTTAACAAAGGTGGTATTATACATTTAACTGGTAAAATGTTTTTCCTCCATATACCCTAAATTGGTTTTCCAGGGTCATGGGATTATGAAATCAAACTGATTAAATTCTAAAATGGCTCTTATCAAAGTTGAATAGCTGCAAACTTTCTGAATGACTCTTCTACCTGTTCCAACAAATCAAACCAAAATGCCAGGAAAAGTTTATTTATTCAATCATTGAATTTCTTTTATATCTTATCTATTTTTTAAAAATGATTTGAAGTAGATTGCAATAAATGGCATTCAATAAAGTCAACAGAAAATTAGAACCAGGCAAGTATATTACCCATAAAGGTTAGTATCATTATTAATTTGGCATTAAATCTGGCTCAAAACTATCTGGCAGCTTAAAAATAAAGATATATCTTGACAAAGCGCAACACAGACTTTATAAAAGAATCACCTTTTCCAGTGATTTATTTAATTCACATATACTTTCTCGAGTTCACTAAAGCTTAAGTAGACATTTTAGAAGAATTCAAATTAGATAAGAACGTATATGTCTCATTTCTTGCCTCAATTTTGTATTCTGAAATATGTTAAGAATACAAAATAGTTAAAATTTTACAATGATCATCCAAACATCCATCACCTAAATTCACTAATTATTAATATCTTGCCATGTTTATTTTATCTCTCTTTATATACTTAAGCTTATGTATCCTTTTTTCTTGTAAGCCATTTGAAATGAAATTGCAGACACTTCACTCCTAAATACTTCAGAGCAAGCATCACCTAATAAGGACAGTGGCTTTAAACCACCACTATTATTATAGCTAAGAATATTAAGAATAATTTTATATTCCCCAATAGGCCATAGTCAAATATCCCTCACTATCCCCCCAATTTTTTTTAAAATCTAGGATATAATCAAGGTCCACACATGGCAAAATTATGTCTCATTAATCACTTTTAATGTCAACAGGGCCCCAGATAATGTCTCACATTTGTACTAATTTTGTGCAGTTTTAGATAAAACAAAAACTTTAATGAACATGGGGATTTTAAAGACTCATCAAAATATTGGTTAAAAAAATTTAATCTTACAAATACTTAAACAGCAATTTTCGTTTTCTTTATAAAGTACCCTTTGCAAAGTAGGAAGGAGTGAAACAGAATGTGGTATGTCTCAATCTACTTGAAGAAAAAGTACAACATAGATGTGAATGCCAAAATGCCCATCACTTTTCTGTTGGAGGCCCTGAAATGAGGGTGGTCTAATAAGTATTCAAAAAGCTACAGTATAAATACTAACTGCATTCTTAAGATCTGGGCTTGTTTCAGCATCTTTGACTGGCATTCAAATACAAAGCTAAAAACCTTGATCATCAGGCAGTTGCACCACAAAATGTTTTAGTCACCCTATAAAAGTTACATTTCTTTAAGATAAGAGAGGAATTTCTGGAAAGGGGAAGGAAAGATATGAAAGAATTCACAATAAAAAATGATTGGTTCCTCCTAACCTAGTTTGACTGTCTAATAAAAGTATTATATCTGTAGCCTCTTGTCTTTTTGCTCCAGTCTCAGTTCTTTGAGGTAAATAAAAGTAAAATCAAAGGCATTAAATATTTACATGTTAAAAAAATCTATCCAACTATAAAAAAAAAGCAATGGCTGCAATAGAAGAAATATGAATATAAATTAGCCAAAAATGTATAATGAACCAATTTGAGAAGCTATTTTTCTTACTATTATAATAGAGGGCACTATATATAATTAATCACAATAACTCAAATATAGCTGTAGTTTTTTAGGTATAGGATAAAGATACTGAAAAATGTGATCTTAAAATGAGAAAAGAATGTCACTCTATTTTCTCTGTCAATGACTACTAAAAATTAATACATAAGGCATTATTAGACCATCTACACAGTAAATTTATATTGAAGCCATTATCATGACTCCATAATATTATATTTACAAAAACAGTAAATAGTAAATAGCTTTTTAAATTTTCTTTTTAAATTATAGTTAATCTAGGCTTATCCATTTCATCAGAAGTACAACAACAGGAATCATTCTAAAAATGTTCAATCTAAATTAAGAGACTGGGAAGCTCTCCTGCCTCACTGCCACACTTTAGAAAGAGAATGCTCACGGTAGTGAAACCAAGTTCACATCCTTACAGTTAGATTTACTGATTTATACCATTATCCCAAGCAGCTTCATCCCCAAATTGGTAACATTCTACAATGAAATGATTACGCCACCACAAAAAGTTAGGCAAAGGAACGTAAAGAAAGCTTTAGACCTAAACTCTCCCAACTGGTACTTACTGCACTATCTACTATGCACAAAATAAGGACAGGCCCTAGGGACAGTCCCTGCCACAGTGGAACCAACAGCATAATTATGGCCGAAAGATTTTTTAAGCATTTCAAAAAAGACACTCTATTTTAGTTAAAAAGCATTGGATTTTTTTTTTTTGAGACGGAGTCTCGCTCTGTCACCCAGGCTCGAGTGCAGTGGCGCGATCTCAGCTCACTGCAACCTCCGCCTCCCAGGTTCAGGCCATTACCCTGCCTTAGCTTCCCGAGTAGCTGGAATACAGGCGTCCGCCTCAACGCCCGGCTAATTTTTTGCATTTTTAGTAGAGACAGAGTTTCACCGTGTTAGCCCGGATGGTCTCGATCTCCTGACATCGTGATCCTCCCACCTCGGCCTCCCAGAGTGCTAGGATTATAAAGGCGTGAGCCACTGCATCAAGTTAAAGCATTCGATCTTTGTGGCAACTCTCACGTAACCTTAAAGTTCTTAAAATGCCAACCGACATGAGCTCTGTTCTTAAAGTTATCAGTGAATCACTATCTCACTGTGAACACCAACCTCGAGAAGGCCTGCTTTTGTGGTCACCACTAACATGTCAGAATTTCCTTCATCTTCCATAGTAAGCAGCTCTTCAACTGGAGAAGAAGCTCGAAACTGGAAAGGTGTACTTGCTCCACGAATTTCACCCTTATGGGTAACATAACAGAACTGATAAAATTCTCCATCATCATTTGGAAGGTAATATCCTAAGAGGAAGTTAACAAACAAAATTATTAAACTTCCTATTATAAAATTCATGTTATTTCAATTTAACAATACTTGCCGTATCTCATTCCGCACACTGTTCTTGGCACGTATCTGGGATATGTCCTTTCTCCTTTCACAAATTATCAAAACTAGACTCTTCCTTCTTCCTCAAAGTTAAAATTTTTCTTCTCTTAGGTTTAAGCTTATATTCCCAGAATATCCTTTCCCCTTGTATCTTCTAGGGCAAAACCCACTCATCTGGGAGAAGCAAGTATATACTTTACAATGGGAAACAGGCTGGAGGAGGAGCAAGGGAAGAACCAATATAAAAATCTACTGAGGACTGGGAGTGGGGATGGGAATATGTCATTTAAAGAAATCTTCCCTCCAATTTGACATTCATTACATGTAAATGAGAGATATTAACTAAAAGAATATGCTGCACATGTGAACTATATGAAGGCAGAAAAGAAGATGAGGTCTGCTAGTGCAGTATGGTAAAAATAAGCTTTAGAACCCAGTGCAGTGGCTCATGCCTGTAATCCCAGCACTTTGGGAGGCCAAGGTGGACAGGTCACTTGAGCCAGGAGTTCCAGACCAGCCTGGCCAACATGGTGAAACCCTGTCACTACAAAAAATACAAAAATTTGCCAGGTGTGGTGGCATGTGCCTGTAGCCCAGCTACTAGGGAGGCTGAAGTGAGAGGATCGCTTGAGCCCAGGAGGTCAAGACTGCAATGACCCATGATGGTGCCACTGAACTCAAGCCTGGGCGACAAAGTGAGACCCTGTCTCAAAAAAAAAAAAGCTTTAGAACCCCACAGCTCTATTCAGAATTCCAGCTCTACCACTATTATTTACTTAACCTCCCTGAGCTACAGGCTCTTAATCTGTTAAAAAAAAAAAAAAAAAAAAACCAGGGGTGGTGGCTCATGCCTGTAATCTCAGCACTTTGGGAAGCTGAGGCGGGTGGATCACCTGAGGTTGGGAGTTTGAGACCAGCCTGACCAACATGGAGAAATCCCAACTCTACTAAAAATACAAAATTAGCCAGGGGTGGTGGCGCATGCCTATAATTCTAGTTACTCCGGTGACTGAGGTAGGAGAATCGCTTGAACCTGTGAGGCGGAGGTTGCAGTGAGCCAAGATCGCGCCTCTGCACTCTAGCCTGGGCAACAAGAGCAAAACTCCATCTCAAAAAAAAAATTAAAGAAAAAAAAAAGGCTATCTGTCTCAGAGATCCAAAATATTAACAAATAGATAATATATTTATAGTATCTAGAATAATATGTTCAATATTTGCCCCCTTCTTTCCTCAATTTGTTATTCCATTTTAAATTTTGCTGGATTATTGTAACTTAAAATTAATCTTTGCCTCACCCTCAAAGCTCACACAGTACTTTTTACATTAAAAAATAAACATCTCCTATCGCTTCTCAGCCTTTTTGGCTAAGATCAAGTGTAAAAACTACATACCTCCACAGTAAACCTAACATTACTGGTTACTATGTACATGCCTTACAACTACATCAGACCTCTAAAACACCGTAGATACTACACACACACATTGAGGGCACATGTATGTGTATATATTTGTGCATATACATATTAAAAAATTCAGAATTCCCCACAATGACTTGTAAAAAGAAAACATTCAATAATTGTGAAACGAATAAACAAAGATAAATATCTTACCTTATTAATATCTACCCCAAAAGCTATAATCACTATGCTTGCTATTCTTTCATGCCTTGAAATTTTCAGCCTCAGTTATTATACCTACTTCGCCTGATTTCACTCTTTAAAAAACAGCTGGCTGTTCTCCTTAGAAACAGAGAGGACAGGCCGGGCACGGCGGCTCACGCCTATAATCCCAGCACTTTGGGAGGCTGGGGCGAGCGGATCACGAGGTCAGGAGATCCAGACCATCCGGGCTAACACAGTGAAACTCCGTCTCTACTAAAAATCCAAAAAAATTAGCTGGACGTTGTGGTGGGTGCCTGTAGTCCCAGCTACTCAGGAGGCTGAGGCAGGAGAACGGCGTGAACATGGGAGGCAGAGGATGCAGTGAGCCGAGATCACGCCGCTGCACTCGAGCCTGGGAGACACAGTGAGACAGGCTGTGTCTCCCAGAAACAGAGAGGAGAGGCAGACAATGTATCACATAAGATAAATTCTTGTGGCACTTTAAAGCGAAGTAGTAGTCCACAAAAAGAAATTAGGAGGGGTGGAGCATGTCAAAAAAAGTACAGGAGCCTACTTGAAAAGCTCCAATGGCTAAAGCTGAAACAATTAAGTAACAAAAAAAAATACGGTATTAGACTTTATTTCACAGAAGAAATTAATGATTCCATGGAGAAGACGACAATTCTTTCTAACATAATGATCAACTAATAAATATACAAGTAATGAACTTCATTAGACAAACACCGCAATAATCGTACGCAAGATGCACGGAGGGATACTAAAATTAGTGGCTGAAAATATGAGGAGAAACAAGATATTTCCACAGTCTCAAAGTAGCTCCCTTTTAATATGCATTAATTACAAGGGGAAAAAAATAACTTTATTTACAGTGGAGAAACCCAGAAGACACAATCTTAAGCAATCAAGATTATTATAACCAGTAATAAGATATATGGACATCACATACTCCCTGATAAAATGTACTGAGAAAGGTACAGTACTATTTCTATGGCATTCTTCCCAAAAATGCATAACTTCAATCTAATGATGAGAAAACAATGAGCAAAACCAAGATGAGAGACAAGCTACTACCAAAACAAACAACAACAACACAAAATGCTAACAGTACTTTACAAGAAAGTAAAGGTTATGAAAGATAAGGAGAAACCAAGGAGACTAAGACAACATGACAACTAAATGCAAAGAGGGATTAGGGACGGGATCTAAGAACAGAAAAAGAACAGTAATGGAAGCACTGGTGAAATCTGAGTAAGGCTTGTACTTTAGTCAATAGTACTATACCACTATTAAACTACTGTTTTCTTAAATAAATGTACCATGGTCATGCAAGATGCTCACATGAGAGGAAGCTGGGCAAAGGGCATAGAGAAATTCTGTGAACTACTTTTGCAAGTTTTCTTTACATCTAAAATTACTACAAAATACAAAGTTTAAATAAGCAAATATCATAGACATGTATCTGGCAATATACATTTTTAAAGTTTTTAAAAATCCACCCTCCTAATCTCTACTAAAAACTTACTAATTCATACCAACTTCCAAATAGCCACTAGGCTTACTTAAAAGCTTAACTAGAAAACAAATATACAGCATAATTAATCAGCTCTGGCATCAAGACATTAGAAACTCTACAAACTAGGTATTCAAGGTCTGATTCTTTTTTTTTGAGACGGAGTCTCTCTCTGTCACCAGCTGAAGTGCAGTGGCCTGATCTCGGCTCACCGCAACCTCCACCTCCCTGCTTCAAGCAATTCCCCTACCTTAGCCCCCCGAGTAGCTGGAATTAATAGGCGCACGCCACGACGACTGGCTAATTCTTTTGTATTTTTAGTGGAGACAGGGTTTCACAATGTTGGCAAGACTGGTCTCAGGTAATCCACCCACCTCCGCCTCCCAAAGTGCTGGGATTACAGGTGTGATCCACTGCGCCCGACCTCAAGGTCTGATTCTTTAAAAAACAAAAACTTCACTAAAATAAACTGCTAAAAAATATGGTTCAAAACCATTTGAGATAGACCTAATTATTCAGAGCTGCAATTTAAAGCTGCCTGGAAAAACTGTTGTCAGATAGATACTGAAAATAAAATCGGAAGAAGTAAAAACAAAATTTTCGAGTCAAATATTACAGACTGTGCCTTTAGTGTTCAACAAGATTATAATAAATAAATAAGGGTTCATTTAGGAAAACAATCACGTTTAGGTACTGTTAGATGTTTCAGGTTTCGCATTCCAGGATTCTCATGACTCATCCACAAAATGAGCAAAGTGATTTGCATTATGCTTGAAAGCCCTTCTATAACTCTAATATTTGATGACTAAGCTTTCCCTGACTTCCTTACGCAACAAAAAAGTTCTAGGCAGGCAGATGCTTTTATTTCTGAATTTCAAAACTCAAAATAAAAATGAACTGTTGAATTTTCAGAAACTTGTAAAACATATTGCATTTATGCTTAGTGCCCATGAATTTTTGAGACAGGGTCTCACTCTGTCGCCCAGTCTGAAGTGAAGAGGTACAATCTCGGCTCACTGCAACCCCAGCCTCCTGGGCTCAAGTGATCCTCCCCACCTCAGCCTCTCAAGTAGCTGGGACTACAGGTGCACACCACCATGCCTGGCTAATTTTGGGGATATTTTTTGTAGAGAAGAGGTTTCACCAAGTTGCCCAGGCTGGTCTCAAATTCCTAGGCTCATGCAATCCATCCTCCTTGGCCTCATAAAATGCTAACATTACAAGCGTGAGCCACTACATCTGGCCCAAAAATGTTTTTGAAGTATTAACAGAAATAAACTGGATGCTTTTTCTCTCTCTCTGTCTTTTAACCACTTTTAAACTTATTGCTAAGTCCCTAATAAACAAATGCAATAGTCACTATAACACATTAAATAACTTTTTTTGCAACAGATGGAGTCTCGCTATGTTGCCCACACTGGTCTCTAACTCCTGGTCACAAGCCATCTGCCTGCCTCAACCTCCCAAATAGCTGAGATTACAGGTGTGAGTCACCACTAAAAAAATAAGTTAACCTGGCAGTTAACTTATTTTTTAAGAGGAAACCAATCACAATAAAAATGATTAAAAATAAAACAACAGCTGTTAGGAAAGAAGTTTTAAACATAACAAAACTGGTTCCAATACACACCTAAATTTTATTATCTAAAAAAAGCTATTTTAAAAGATAAGCTACATATATAATTTATAACATTTCCTTATCCAAAAACATCTATGAGGACCTAAATCATTGCCCATATTACACTACAAGTTTTATCCTCTGCATATTGGTTTCCTGGCACAGAACATAATATCTTTATATATGCAAGCTCCATGCACTCACAGTGCCAATTAATGTTTAGACCAAACATATGCAAAATTCAGAATAAAGTGAAAAAAAGTTTTTAAACAAACAGACCACCAAAATCCAAAACATCAAATGCTGCTGAAATGTGGAGTAACAGGAACTCTCATCATTCACTGCAGGGAGGAATGTAAAATGGTACAAGCCACTTTGGAAGACAGTTTCGCAGTTTCCTACAAAACTGAACCTATCATACAATTAATTAATTACATTCCCTGGTATTTACTCAATGAAATGAAAACTTACATCCACACAAAAACTTGCACAAGAGTGTTTATTGTAGCTTTATTAGTAAGTGCCAAACGTGGAAGCAACCAAGGTCTCCTTCAACAGATTAATAAACTATGATACATCCATTCAATAGAATATTAATCAGTAATAAAAGAAATGAGCTATTCAAACCACTAAAAGACATGAGGGAATTTAAACCACATGTTACTAAGTAAAAGAAGCCAATCTGAAAAGACTACATATCATATGATTCCAACTCTATGACATTTTACGGCAAACTGTGGGGACAGTAAAACATCACTGGTTGCCAGGGTTTTACGAGGACGGAAAGAGAGATGAGTTGGTGGGACACAGGAGACTTTTACGGGAGTGAAGTTATTGTTCTTTATGATACTGCAACAGTAGGTATATGTCTTCATACATTCATCAAAATCAACAGAATTTACATCACACAGTGAACCCTGATGTAAACTATGAACTCAGACAATAATAGTGTATTAATATTGGTCCATCAGTTGTAACAAATGGAGCACACAAGATGTTAAAATTAAGGAAAGCAGGGAAGGGTAGCGTAGGGGACTGCAAGAGAACTACTTTTCATTCAATTTTTTCTGTAAACCTAAAACTGCTCCAAAAAAGTTTATTAATTTTTTTAAATTAAACCATCTGAAGCTGATTAATCTGAGCCTAGTTATTTTAGAAGGCTGCTCTGCACATGTCACCAAAATCCAAGTCAGATATTGCCTGATAAAAAACAGGACATTTTAACTTAGATAAGACCGTATCAATTAGATAATGTGTTTTTGTTTTTGTTTTTGTTTTGAGACGTAGTCTCGCTCTGCCGCCCAGGCTGGAGTGCAGTGGCCGGATCTCGGCTCACTGCAAGCTCCGCCTCCCGGGTTTACGCCATTCTCCTGCCTCAGTCTCCCGAGTAGCTGGGACTACAGGCACCCACCACCTCGCCCGGCTAGTTTTTTTGTATTTTTTAGTAGAGACGGGGTTTCACCGTGTTAGCCAGGATGGTCTCGATCTCCTGACCTCGTGATCCGCCCGTCTCGGCCTCCCAATCAATTAGATAATGTTAACAATTATTTGCTGAAAACTGTCTGCCATGCCACTGGTTCCCAAACTTCAACATAATAGAATCACCTGTTGATCTTTCCAAAATTCTAAAACCCAGGCCATACCACAGACCAATAAAATCACAACATCTGGAGGTGGGACATAAATTTCTGCATGTCTTAAAGCACTCAGGTGATTCCAAATTACAGTTAAATTTGGAAATCACTATACCAAAGCTATGTGCATAGGCTCCAAGTTATGCTGCCCTTAAAACAGGCTGATGCTTTCTCTTAGCAACTATAACAAAAGCTAAAACTCAAGGGAGGGATCACTATAAAAATTTTTGGGCCAGGTGTGGTGGCTCACGCCTGTAATCCCAGCACTTTCGGATGCCAAGGTGGGCGGATCACAAGGTCAGGAGATCGAGACCACCCTGGCTAACACGGTGAAACCCCATCTCTACTAAAAATACAAAAAAATTAGCTGGGCGTGATGGCGGGCACCTGTAGTCCCAGATACTTGGGAGGCTGAGGCAGGAGAATGGCGTGAACCTGGGAGGCAGAGCTTGCAGTGAGCTGAAATCGCGCCACTGCACTCCAGCCTGGGCAACAGAGAAAGACTCCGTCTCAAAAAAATAAAAATAAAAAAAAGAAATCATAATACTAGAAATGTTTATCCCAAATTCAAACTGTCTTTTAGTTCCTTTCTGAAGTAAGCATTTGCATGCTAACAAAGTATTTTCATTAAATAAATATTTTCGTATAATTTGGTTTTTTAGAGGCTTTTCTTTTAGTTTGTTAAAACAAATTTAATTTTTAACATTCTGAAGATGGCAAACCAGATCAGATAAGGGAGAAATGATTTGAGGTTTCATTTTAAAGATTTAGGGCCAGCCATGGTAGCTCACACCTGTAAACCCAGCATTTTGGGAGGCCGAGGCAGGTGGATCACCTGACGTCAGGAGTTTGAGACCAGCCTGGCCAACATGGCAAAACCCCGTCTCCATTAAAAATACAAAAATTAGCCAAGCGTGGTGGTGAGCACCTGCAGTTCCAGCTACTCAGGAGGCTGAGCCACAAGAATCGCTTGAACCCAGCAGGCGGAGATTGCAGTGAGCTGAGATTACACCATTGCACTCCAGCCTGGGTGACACAGTGTGACTCCGGCTCAAACAAAAAAGATTTACACGATTTTTAAATTGCATTAAAATATGTGAAAATGTGTAAGACAATAAACTTTATTTTAAATCATTCATCTCATAATCCCGAGCACATTTTTTTTAAAGTAATGATTCATAAAATGTAAACTTCTTTCTGCTAACATAAGAACATTCTTAATAGAGCCCATTGCTTAAAGATATGAGAAACCCAGAGGAAAAAGTCTTAATTATTAATAGCCAGTCCCAGGGAAGAGCAATAAAGTCCTAAAATTTTTTTTTTAAACACAAAGGCAAATAAAGTTCTCAATAGCAAAGAGGCAGTTTTAGAGAATGTTCAACCTGGGGTCAAAGGATAAAGAAAATTCAGGTCATCCATCAACTTTAATGGTAAAAACATTATATTTTTATTTTTACCAACATTTAACTAAAATTTCAGCATGTACTTTGATTATCAGTATTTGTGATTTTTGTCACCAACAGGAATTACTTATATGTTAATACCACATTACAATTGTTACAGGTATCTCAATGTTATCTTACTTGGAAATCATGGCAGCGATTAAATCTGCCAATAAAATACATCTTGTTACACAGATTTTGAAGCACATGTATTAATATATCAAAAATCTGTTATTGTGATATTATAATTATTTCAATATAATTGGTTTTCTTTGCAATTATGTCTTACTTTATATTCATTAAAATATTATTCTGAGACAGAGTCCACAAACTTCACCAGACCAAAAGAAATCTATGACATATACAAGAGTAAGAATTCACTTTAATACAACCCTAAAGTCAGTAAAATTATAATACAAAATTACTCTGCAGCAAATTCTTTGATAGATCTCTGAATAAGTGTTATTTTTTTTTTCAAGTTTTTAAGTTGTGGTAAAAAAACACATAAAATTTACTATCTCAAGCATTTTAAAGTGTATAGTTCAATGTTAAACACATTCATATTGTTGTGCAACTAACATTATCTCCAAAATTCATCTTTCAAAACTGAAACTCTCTACCCCCATTAAACAATAACTCCCCATTCCTCCCTTGAGGGAACCTGAACGCCCTGCGGACCACCATTCTACTTTCTGTGTCTATCCCTACTCTAAGTACCTCATATAGTGGAATTATACAGTATTTTTCTTTTTGTGATTGGTTTATTTGACTTATAACATCCTCAGTGTTCATCCATATTGTAGCATATGTCAGAATTACCTGAATAAGAGTATTTTTAAAATTTTGTAAATAACGTCAAGCTAACACAAAAATGAATTTTATATTACTTTCTATCCATTTTATAATAAAGGAACTTACACATGACAGAATTCAAATAACTACAAGTTCTGTTAATCATTTTTGTGGTTTTCATCTGGACTATTTCCTCACCTCTTTTTTGTTACATTATTCTAATATCTGTTATCACTATTGTATTGTTTTCTCACTTGAAAAAAAAATCCCCAAAAATTAATACCTAAAAAGAAACCCACTCTTCAGTGAAAGTTAAGACAACAACCAATAACTTTTAAATGTCTACATAAAACATCATGTGGCCTACACTAGACAGTTACATTCTTAGGGCTTTTGCTAAGTAAAGACACAAATTAATTCAACTTTGGTACCCTGGACATACCTGAACAAATCATTACAATGGAGTACAACATCTCTAACGGCAATAAGACATCCAGTTTCATCGAGTTCTGCAGTTTTCAGTCCTTACCTTGGAATGCTAGTACACAATTGACTGTTGATCCTTCCACATAATGTTCAGGCATAGGGGACCATAAAAACGTGTAATAATCACGAGCAGTACTCCATCCAACCTAAAGGGAAATAACAAAAAAGGCAGGTTTATAAGCAAATAGTTTAATATTAGGCTCATACAGCATTTTTTAAATTGTATTTTATAGTTAAAATATACATTTAATATGTTTACAAATCATGAGTATTTTAACAAGCATGTCAAATTATTTTTAAATTAAACCACAGCCTAATGCTATAAAAATCTACATAAATTGAATAGTAGAATTTCTACTGTATTAAAAAGGAATTTGCTTCCAATTTCTCAAGGATAATCCATCCATATGATCAAATATAAAAACTTGTTTTGATTAAAATTTAATTTCACTAAACACAGCAAGTTTTTAAATACTTGTTACTTATTTTTTATTGACCACAGAGTATTATTTTCAAAGGTGGCACATACTGAATGTCTAGTAGATCCAACAACTGAGGGAGTTATAGACTAAAGAAAATTAATATTTAAAACATTAGACATGCGTTACAAATTCACCTCTGAAGAATTTTCAGATATATCAAAATTCAAAAAACTTAATTTATACCTCCAATTTAAGTGTTTTATTTGTTTTACTTAGACATCTGCCTCCCTCTAAATTCACTAAATTCACTAATCCCTCATCTTTGGCAAGTCTTGCCTGCAGCCAATTGGCAAATTTTGTAAAAAGACCTTTAGCACCAAGATGTTTATATATACACAGATAGATCACCCATGTCTCAAATAACACATTTTCTACTTACAACATGAATATATACATATCTCAATCCGTATTTTCCAGATGGACTATGCCATGCTAAATATTGAACACTAGAGATGTTTAAAACAGGTACTAGATATCCATTTGCTAGTAATATTACAAAAATTTATGCATAAGCCAAAAGGTTAGATTATACCTAGGATTCTGATTGGCCTGATTATAGACAACAGAATGCTGAAGCTGGACAAACCTTAGTCACCTTTAGCCTCCAAAAGAATGGTTGAAACTACAGGTTACAACCCAGTAGGAAGTGATAAAACCAATTTAGTGGTTCATGACTGGCATTTATTTTGTAATTATATAGAAGAGAAAGTACTGGAGTACATTAAGGGTAAGTGTTTCATGAAATTTGGTTTCTGGTGTATTTGCATGCTGGGACAAATCTTACAATTTATTCTGTTCTGTGTCAAGGTAAAAAACACTTGACACTATTCATCTCTTTACAGATATGAAACCTAAGGAATCAGTGAACAAGTCATTTACCTCACCTGTTTGAGCCAGTTTTTCCTTTCAGTTGTTGGAAGAATTAAATAAGATAATGAACCTAAAAGCAGCACGTTAAGTGCCTAATCCATGGCAAACACTCCATGAATGGTAGTTATTATAGGTGTAGTATTTTGTAATAGTTAAGAGCATACAGTGTGAGGTCAGAATACCAGAACAGATCATTTGCTAGCTGTATGGTTTTGGACAAGTTATTCATTTCTATTTTCTCCTCTGATAACAAAAACAGCCTCTAAAGGTTGTGTCTGTATTAAATGAGATCATCCCTGTAGAGTATTTAGCACAGTGCCTATCACATAAGTGCTTCTTAGCAGCCTGAGAACTGAGCCTACCAAGAAGTTGGGGGGTGAGATACAATCCTAAGCAAAAAGTCAGAAATACAGAACTACACTTCAAACTGCTTTTAAGTAAGGAAAACTAAATAGTTCTTAAGTCACTTAGAGAGGGGCATGTTAGGCATACATAAAAAATAAATGTAGAAGTCTCTCAGTCTGGAAAGACATAGGGAATGGGCTCCTTTGGGATGTAACTGTCTTATATCAAGCTCCCACATGAAAGTATGTTAGAGTGGACAGTACTGGAAGGAACACAAAAGATGAACATCAGGAAATTATGTAGGAGTCCACTGCAATAACAATAAATCTAATTAGAAGGGTCAATAAACCATAATGTGTCCAAACCAAAGGTTGATTCTCTGTTTTATTTTCCTGGTCACCGGGCTAGAACTTGCTTCTCAATGCTACAGGATACACTGAAATGCAAGAAATCTTGTCTTTTAGTCCACCATTACCAAGCGAAAAGAAAATTATTACACTTACAGTTGATAACAGCAATTTTCAAATATTGAAAAATGGCAGGGAGAACATGGCAACACTTCAGACAATGGGACAAAATAGCCAGTTATCTAAAACTGCCAAAATATATTGCTTCTAGGAGATATACCTGAATCTAGTTAACCACTTAATTGTAGTCACAGATACCACTGGAGGCTGTATGTATGTTAAGAAAGAAACTAAAGCAATGAATATGTCACATACTTTAGTTTGAAAAATTACAACAGCAGTGGGCATCATTCTTGTTACTACTGCAACAGCAAAATAAATGAGAAAATGGAAATTAAACAAGGATGACAGAGAAGGGAGAAAGCCACAATATATTCCTTTTAAATAGGATTAACATTTCAGAAAAACACGCTGGGTAAGTTTTTGTTTTTGTTTTTGTTTTTTTTGAGACGGAGTCTAGCTCTGTCGCCCAGGCTGGAGTGCAGTGGCGGATCTCGGCTCACTGCAAGCTCCGCCTCCCAAGTTCACACCATTCTCCTATCTCAGCCTCCCAAGTAGCTGGGACTACAGGCGCCCGCCACCACGCCCGGCTAATTTTTCAGTAGAGACGGGGTTTCACTGTGTTAGCCAGGATGGTCTTGATCTCCTGACCTCGTGACCCGCCCGCCTCAGCCTCCCAAAGTGCTGGGATTACAGGCGTGAGCCACCGCGCCCGGCCGGGTAAGTTTTGATCATAAAGGAAATTCTGAGAAAGAACATACAGAAGACCAGAATGACATCAAAGTTATCTACAAAAAATAAAGATAATAAATCCTGGAGAAACACTGAGGAAAAGACAGAAACATTAGGGTGAGGAAAGCATACGAGAGACCAGTTGGAAAGAAAGAAACAGAGAAGAGGGGCTGATGTTTGGAGATGAATAAAGGGAGACAAGCCTTGGAGCAGGAAGGGCACTGAAAATAAATGAGCTGATTACATATGGATATAGGAGGATTCCTAAGAAATACAATTAAGTGAGGAAAAAAGCCCACAAAAAAGTATAAAATGAGCCTATGAATTTTTCTAATCCAGAAACATATAACAACAGACATCACTGGGGAAGCTAGGAGTACAGTGGGTAGGAGCATTCATTTTCCTTCTTTTGTATACAATGTAGCTTCTAAAAATCATGTTACCAGAAAAGTTCCTTTAGGAAAAAAAATAACTGCAAAAATGCCTAGATATACAAAGGGAGTATGCAACATTGATTCAAGAGAGAAATATCATAAACAGCATAAATTCCTCAACGAGATAAAACGGTACAGAACTAATTGTAAGTAAGTGAAAAAATTACGGCATTAAAAAATACATGAGATATGCCAGCAACATTCAAAATATATATATTAGAAAAAAGACTGAGGA
>NW_012101209.1:5191427-5207797 GCF_000951045.1 Mandrillus leucophaeus
TTATTTTTTTAAAACCAGAGGACTTTTTTTTTTAAACAGAAAATGAGTGGAATGAGACAGGACCGAAGGGGAGACCAAGGCAGGAAAACAGGAGGAGGAGGAAAAAAATTTGAAAAGGAAAAGGAAAAACAAGGAACAAAGAAACAAAAGCTTGAAACAGGATACTCAAGAATAAAATCACTGTTTAGATCCACCTTCTAATCAGGCAACTTAGTTTTTGATGTGCTTGGCAGCAGGATGCAGTGAAAACAGTATCTTATAGGGAGGTTTTGTTTGTCTAGTATAGGGTACGTCATGCATTAGCAATGTAACTTTGAACACATCACATGACCACTCTGCACTTCCAATTTCCTCAACTGTAACAGTATCTCGGAGATGTGAGAATTCCAATTAGAACAGTATCTCCGGAGATATGAGAATTCTAAGACTCTAAAGTTTAAAAAACAAAAACTAATGGACTCGTAATGTTACTACAGTAGTCATCCTTTATCTAAGGTGTCACTTTCTGTGGTTCTAGTTACCTAAGGTCAACCAAGACCCCAAAATAAGTAAGTATAGTACAATAAGATATTTTGAGAGTAAGAGAAACCACATTCACATAACTTTTACTCGGGCTGTTTGGTTAAGTGAAAGATCTGATTATTCAAAATTAGCAACAGAGTTGCTAATGATGCAGGCCGGGTATCAGGTAATATAACAATTACATGTTATAATTGTTCTATTTTTAGTTATTGTTGTTAACTCTTACTGTGCCTAATTTATAAATTAAACTTTATCATAGGTATGACTGTATCAGAAAAGTACAATGTAAACAGAGTTCAGTACTATCTGTAATTTCAGGTATCCACTGGGGGTCTTTAACTGTAAGGTAATTTAATTTGTACTAAGCATAAATCTAAACATACACCAATTCCTCATGCTTATGTACTTATACAACTAAGACCAAATCAAATTCATAAACACAAAACAGAACAAAACTCAAATATAATGTAACATATAATGTTTTACTGCAATTAATGTTGGTTTAATAATAAAGATATGGCATCAGGTGCGGTTCTTTTTTTTTTTTTATTTGAGACGGAATCTCGCTCCGTCACCTAGGCTGGAGTGCTCTAGTGCAATCTCTGCTCACTGCAACCTCCACCTCCTGGGTTCAAGCGATACTCATGTCTCAGCCTCCTGAGTAGCTGGGACTACCAGCACGCACCACCACACCTGGCTAATTTTTATATTTTTAGTAGAGTCAGGGTTTTGCCATTTTGGCCAGGCTGTTCTCAAACTCCTGACCTCAAGTGATCTGCCCGCTTCAGTGTCCCAAAGGGCTGGGATTACAGGCGTGAGCCACTGTGCCCAGCCTGCATCAGGTGCAGTTCTAAATCTTTTCCTGTAATTTTACTTCAATTCTGTCACTAAAGAAAATCCATGCTGAACTTATTAGCAACTCTGTTGTTAATTCTGAATAATCAGATAGCTCAACCAAACAGCCAGAGAATAATTATTGAATGCCAATTTACATAAGGTTCAAATCTCAGCTCCAATGTGTAATGGATAACTTTGAACAAGTCACTTTAATCTCTGGACCTCAGTTCCATCATCTGTAAAATAGGGAGTATAATGCTCAGATGAGAGGTGAACGTATAAAATAATAAACATGTTATATGTTTATTTTCATTATAATTAAAACGAATCAATCAATACTGCAGAGGGAGTAAAAAAAACTAAAAGGAACAAAAACCTCCAACTCGGTCTATATCCCTTGTTTGGCTTCACTCATTTCCCTACCCAACCTGGACTTCACTATCAGTCAATCATTTCAATAATATACTCAAAACCACCGTAGTATCCTTCATCCTCTTCCCTTCCCATTCCCACCCTTTTCCAACACCCAGTTTGAATGACAGCCACTTCTGGCACTCTTGACACAATTCCAAATGCTGAATCTCTCTGAAGAAAGTCATAAAATTGCTGCTTAGTAATCTTCTGGTTAAGCTACTCCAATTCCCTGTGACATTCTTCCACAGTAGCAAGGACAATTATCTATACTCAAGCCCTCCCCAACTTTTAACACATGACCTTGCTCCTCCTTACTGAGATGCCATAGAATGAGTGCCAGTCCTAATTCAATTGACTGTTGACATATCCTATGAATTCTATTTATGGATTATTACACATAACTTACTTCCTTCTCCACTTTAGGCTTTCACTATCTCACATAGAAAATTAGGATAGTCTAAACGTTCTCTTTACCTCTATTCTCTTCAAATTCCAATTTATCATACTCAGCACTATAAGATTAAGCTTCACTTCTAAACTTTATTACTCCTTACTTAAAAACTATCCCTCAAATATTAAAACAATCTACAACATGATCCAAACTAACCTTTCCCATCCATCTTCTAAAACTGGTATCTGCAGCTGGGCACGGTGGTTCATGCCTACAATCCCAGCACTTATCAATCTCAGCACTTATGTAGGCTGAGGCAGGTGGATCGCTTGAGCCCAGGAGTTCGAGACCAGCCTGGGCAACATGGCAAAACCCCGTCTCTAAAAATAATAATAATAATAAATTTTTAATTGATAGCTGTCCCAAGCAAATCAAATTCCTTAACACTTTCTCAAGCATACCACTTTTCCATCTTCATTCCTCCTCCCTTACAATTGCTACCCAGGCACTCTCTTCCTGCCTGCTTGTCAATATGGTGTCTATCAAAATCACTTTAGAGGGCAATTTGCTGTACACATAAAGTGCTTAAAAACATACAATGTCATAAACATGGTGATTCTACTTCCAAGAACTTACCTTATGAAATAAGTAGACAAAATGAAGATAGGTAGACATTAATACTTTATTACGTATTAATGATAAGCATTTAGCAACAGTGTAAATTCCAATACTAAGAAACTGGTTCAATGAATATATACACACACTATGATGCATCAGTAGTATGTGTGTATATATTTATTACACACACATTATGCATGTGTATAATTATTTGTAATTTTATTACATGTAGCTATATACCATTATGTTAACAACAGTTAACACTAGGTAAAAGTGTTAAGCATGATTATTTTCTTCCTTGAGCCTTCCTGTATTACCTGAAATTTTTACTATATGCTTGAACTTCCTATTGAGTTTTAAAGTTTTATCCTGGCAAAAAGGATGGAAAAAGTATTAAACAGAAGATTTTTTTTCTTTTTTGCTGAGAGAAAACTTGCAATCCTTAAAGTGCACAATGAAAGAAGTATAGTTCAGCATTACCAAAGCAAAAAAGCAGCAGCAAGAATGACCAAAAATGAAGCTGGAAATTAAATCTTATACAGGAGCCCTGTATGGCTCTAGGTTATTTGGTCTTGGCATTATTCCATAGATGATGAAGAACCAATGAAGAGTTTCAAATAAGAGAAAGATGTTCAGGTTTCCATTTTACAGCTTATATAGAGCAGTTAAAAAACAAAGGTTAGAGGACAAGAATGAAAGTGGGGTAAAACAGGTGACCTACTGCAACAGTCTTGGTAAAAAATACGGAAGGCATGAACTAGAGCAGTGATATTAAGGATTTAGAAATATGTAAGTAATAAAATGGTTAAAACTGATGTTTGGATTTGAAGGGAAAGTCACAGGCTTTTGGCTGTAAAAAAATGAAAAAATACAAGAAATAAAAAAGGAGTCTGCAGGAAAAAGGTAATAATTCATCTTCTTGAAACATAATTTTTCAAACAACCCATACATATACAAAGACTTCTCACTGCCCTTTAGAAAAAAGTCTATAAACTGTCTAACACTGAAGGTCTTCCATAGACAGAATGAAACTTATCTCCAATCTCATCTTCCACAACTTCCCTAACTGAAGCTTATGCTGTAAACTGACTTACTCATTCTCATGAACATTCCTACCTCTGAGCCTCTGCTTATACAGATTCAGTATCCCTCATCCGAAATGCTTGAGACCAGAAGTGCTTTGGATTTCTAAATTTGTCATCAGATTTTGGAATATTTGCATTATACTTACTAGTTGGGCATCCCAAATCCAAAACATAAAATGTTCCAGTAAGCATTTTCTTAGCACATCATGTCAGCATTCAAAAAATTTTGGATTTCAAAGCATTTCAGATTTTCAGATTTAGGATGTTTAACCTATACCATTTTCCTGCTGGAAATGCCCTTCTTTTTCCTCAATCACATTTCTGTTTTCTTCCACTCTGCTCTGTTACTACAGAAAACACCAGTTCTCAATCAGTATCTTTAACTTGATACCAGTATCTCCCATAAAATCGATACTACTGAGGCCAGGTGCGGTGGCTCACACCTGTAATCCCAGCACTTTGGGAGGCTGGGACACGGAGGATCACTTAAGCCTAGGAAGTTAAAACCCGCCTAGGCAACATAATGAGACCCTGTCTCTACAAAAAAATTTAAAAATTAGCCAGGCATGGTGTGTCTATAATCCCAGCTATTTGGAAGGCTGCAGGGAAAGGATCACTTGAGCCCAGGAGGTCAGGTTGCAGTAAGCCACTATCCCACCACTGCACTCCAGCCTGAGTGAAAGAATAAGACCCTGTCTCAAAAAATAAGAAATAAAATTTAAAAACTACTACTGATTTCATAAAACGGTTACAATGAATGTTTCTCCATTTTGGGATCTAACAAGCCTAAAAAACTGACACAAAAAGTAAACGGTAAATAACTACAGTAAATAACTATTATGTTGTATTCAGAAACATCAAGAAATGAGGAATTCAAAGAAAGGAACTAAAAGTCGTTAAATGCTAAAACTTTGTTTTGTCCAAATGTTATTCTGCCTTCCCATCAGGCTGGACTTTTACTTCTAGACACTTTCAATGTGCCTAATTTCTAGCAGCTATTCATTTCTTTCTTCCTTGTCGTTTAACTTTATACAGGTTAGACAATCAAAATATCAAGCCCATAAAAATCCTAACTAAAATAAAACAAACTGATTCTGAGGAAGAATACAGAATAACACAGGAGAAAAGTGAATATGTTTTACTGTTTGGACATTCATGACATTATTTTGACTGCTCAGAGGACACTCTTATGTTTTGGTTTTCCACTACATTCTGAAGAGTAAAAATTGCCAGAAAATGTCCTGCATAGTGAGGTGTACCACTGTAATGATCACCTTTATTTTCAAGAAAGTATTATACAAAATCACTCGTAAAATATAAGAACTGGAACTCCTGCCATCAAAGAGTTTACTATTCAGTCATGTTAAACAGAATACTTTAAAACTGTGTAATACAAACAGAATACTCTTAAAACTGTGTAATACCATCTGAGCAATATTTAAGCCATGCAGGACAACAGTAGAAGGGATAATAACATGACTGTCAAGCTGTATAAAATTAATTTCAAATGACTGGAAAAGACAGTAAATACTATAAGAATCCAAAGAAAAAGATCATTTTTTTTCAGGTAATGAACGGAGAAAATAGGAAAAGAAGATTCTGAAAAAATTTTCACAAGTCCTTAAGGTAAACTTTTTGATGAGAGAGAGGAAAATCTGGTGAAATGGAGTTCCCAACATTCATTTTATCTACTCCCCACTGTTAAATATTTCATGGTGATGTTTAAAAAAATGAGTCTTAATGCAGAGTTAAGAAAAGGCAAGTACAAGCTACTTATCAATCTGTTTTAAAAGAAAATTAAAAGTGTTTACATGGAGAACATATTCCGAAAGCTTTCTTACCTTGAATATACCAACCCAATCTTTTGGATGTGGATGAATATATGGAGTTAAGGTGTAATGACATTCCAGGTGTGCATTAGGAAGGTAACTCTTGGCCACATTTTGAAAGATGACATGGGCAAAGTTGGAAGTCTGCAATGGGACTTCTTGAAAGGATGTCATTGTGAATCTGAAACAAGTAATTCATACAAGTTAAATTATACCAACTAAGAATAAACTTATGCCTTCAGAAAATACATAATATTTAATATAAATTTCATGAATATTTGCATGTCATAATTAAGAAAATATATACTTTGTAAATACTGCAACTTCTTAAAAATATGATTAAATATAAAAATACAGACAAACTGGAAAATAACTAAAACCCATTTGGCTCAGAAAGTTATATGGGCATTTAAAAGTTAAAAAACCAAACCAAAAATTCAACTCTCCTGGAAAGCCTAGCCCTCTGCATCTATCTGAATCAAAACCAAATGAACCAGAGCTGTTTTCATGCACATGCTGCCAATATAAACCTGCTGGCTCCTAGTAACGAACACTAGAAACAGAAACAAGGACAGTTAAAAGTCAGTATTTTATTGGCTATGGGTCAATTAACTTTTCCTTCCTATGAGAACCCTTGAGCTTCATCATTTTCCTCCCTAACCTAGCCCATCCCATTCATCTCTTCCCCTCTCCCTAGGTTTTGGGATCCTATAACTAAACCTGATGCTAACATCTCTGTGCCTACATTCCCGCCCTTCTAAATCCCCTGGACCAGCATTTCTCAACCCTGGTTACACATTAGAATCATTAGGGGCCTTTAAAAACAAAAAAAATAGATGACGACGACTTTCTGGGAGTGGGGCCTGGGGGTGTGTGCATGTGTGTCTGTCGGTGTGTATATGAATATACATATCCCTGCCCCCACATCTCCCCAAGTAATCTCAATCCTGTATGCAACCAGAAAAGAGAACCACTATCCAACAACTTAAGTCTCTACTACTAACTCTCACTCATTTCCACACATCCCAGACCCAGCCTGTCCTCTTGGGTTTCTGGTACAAGCTTGTTCAAATCTCTCAAACCATGTAAAATCTTAGCTGTTCTACTTGAAATGGCTCAGCTTATTCATTCTTCTCTACCTATAACAAACCTATCATTTCATCCTAGGTCCAATGATCGTACTTCGACTTCTAGTATTCATGTACCCTTTCCACATGTTTACTGATTAAAATAAACTTATATTTAACAATAAAAATAGAAATGTAGTGTTAATAAAATACATACTGTTGAAAATCTATTAGAAATTCATGAACGCTCACTGGCTTAGTAAACACCAAGCACTGGATAGCAGATGAATGGTGAAAGCAGATTATAAAAACTGCAAGATCCAAATGTTTTCCCTATTTTGTGCTCTACTTTTGAGAAAACAGAAACAAATGAGGATTTACCCAAAAAAGCAATCTGCAGAGTTTGTCACAGGCTAAGTACAATCACTAATTCTACAATACACATAAGAAACTATGACTGTCCTGACCGCACTTGCTTGAGTCATTAAAACAGGCATCTCTGTAATAATGGGGAAAACTGGGGCAAGATTTTTGCTAACCAAATTAATCTAATTTACTTCACAAATCAATGAAGTTTCTACAGAGCAAGCACAGCAGTAAGGCTCTACTCATATTTTAGCCATTAGTAAGAAGGCTTATTGCTAAGATCTGAAACAGTGTGCTTTTACAACTGTTTCTTTTGCTGACCTGTTTGAAATACTAAGGCAAATTTTTAAAGTTTTGTAATAATAAGCACTTTCAAAAATACCAACTTTCTTCTTATGTCCCCTCTGCTTCTGTTACGGCCAAAGTCCTGCTTTACTGAATATAATGGATATCCCAAAAAGAGACTGTAAATCATGAACCTGGAAACAACTGTAGAGTATCAGGCTAGTTGTTAGCCTCTCCCTACCTGAGGTTTGCAAGCATTCCAAGATAAAGAGTATATTCAGTAGCAATCCTCCTTTACCTCTGCACTAACAAAGGGACTTTGCTACCAGCAACCATATTTCATGGAAAGACTTAACTATGTATACTCTCTACCTGGTAACCTAAAGCCATCAGAAAAATGAAAAGGTAGCATTTACAAACACTGGAGAACTCTGCCTAAAAAAACTGAAGAGTTCTATTATTTTGTTTCTTTGAGTTGTCTGAGCTAATTTGGGCTCCCAGGGAGGTCATATTAATGAAGTCATTAATGATAATCTCTTTTCAAGTCAGTGGCTTAAGAAAGAGGAAAAAATCACCAATTCCAGTTCTTTTAAAAAAAAAAAAGTCACTGCTGGTTATAAGATACCAGCAAAAGAAACTATAGCTAAATCAACTGAACCAACATCTATTAGATACAACTACCAAAACTGAATCAAGAGAATATTTTTCTATGAAGCGAGTGAACAGTCACACTTCCTCTGAGAAAGATTTTCAGTAAGAAGGAAATAAACTAGCTTAGAATAAACGTCCCATGTTTTTAATCAAAGGCTGATTAAGGATAATACTTTTTTCTTAAAATTTAACATGTCATTTCCTAAAATAAATTAAACAACAAAGCTGTAACAATTTTTTTTTATAAGACAAGGCAAAAGTGTTTAAACTTCTGTTAACCTCAATTAAAACAGTTTTCAAAAATCCACAATCCAACCTTATACTTTTAGTTCACTGAAGTTTTTGAGGTACAAAATAGCACATAGGTATACATATATGTATTTGTATATGTTTACAAATGCATCAAAAGGAACTCAAGAAGTATACACTATAGAGTTAATAGTCTTATAAGGGATGTGTGTAAAAACAAGACTTAAGGACTTTAAATTTTACATCAATTTATTGTTTGAATTTTTACAAGTATATATAAATGTATTATTTCTATTGTTTTAAATAGCCCTATTAACCAGAAATCCCATTTTTAAACCCTCCCCCGAATTTCACATTTTCTAATAGAAAACACTAGTATTTCACTTTAAAATATAGTATTCACAATGTTTACAAGTCTGAAAAGTAAAATAATTTGTGATTATCCTATTAATCGCCTTCATTAATCTCTCTCCAACACTCCAATCTTTTTAAAATTTAATTGCTATAATTATAGAAATATATTGCAAAAGTCATTCCAGTACCTTGTCATTTTTTACTCTTCTTATTAAAATATAGCTACGAATCATTTAAAAAGTTTACATGGATGAACGCAATCTAAATATAATTATGTCATTAATCAACCCATTTTAAATAATAAAATTTCTAATTCCCACATAGTTCCTCTGGTTCACTCCTCCTACAGATAACAGACTGAAGAGACAGGCAAGCTTATAAAAATGCTGGAATTCACTGAGAATGTCAAGGTCGCATGGGAGTGGAGAAACAATATGCAAAGTCACTGCATCACCTTGTGGTAATGCCTGGGAAGTGTAGCTTCACTAACATCCTGAGAAAAAGTACAAACCCCGTCTCAGTTGGACAGAAGTACACTCCCTACACAAAAAGCAAAGTAGAAGCAAGCAGCTTTACCATGTCAAATTCTGATTCCCCTTCTCTAAAGTGCATCTCCACAAACAGGAGTATAGTAAGTTGGCAAGCCAAGGATAAGTACAAAACGTCCAGTCAACAATCAAGGGACCAGACACATTTGGCTGGGAAACAAAGTCAGAAATGCTTACACATGCTGACTACAGTGCCCTCTTTCAGGTTTCCTCCTACATTCCCTCAAGCTCCAATGCCTCTAGAATTTCTTTATGTGTGTTATCCTGTAAACTGTATACTATAGAGTCTTTGGTCTAAATTCCAATTTTATTATTTTGCAAATGCATTAATGTCTATAAAAAAGATAAATAATACATAGTGGGCACTCAGTTATGTATACAGCTAAAATAAACATGGGGTGGGGGTGGGGAAGCATTTCAACGTTATCTTTACTTACTCCTCTTGGAACTTTTTCAACCCTAGAACAGATTTGACTTTTGTGGTAGTATTTTTCCAGTGGTTCCCAATACTTGTTTTACTTTAGCCCAAAAATATAAGCCTGAGTGAACTTACTAAAAAATAGATCATAGTAAGAACTTCTGTACATTAAACATATGAAGCCAAATTAAGCTTTTTAATTTAGATAAATATTAAATATAATTTGCCAGTCCTAACAATTAGAATTCAAAAATAATTTTGTTATGTGTGATAATATAATTATGGCAATTCTGTGTTTTTCTAAAGTCCTTATCAGTTAAAGATGCTAAACTAACTGTAAATGAAACGTCTTGATGTCTAAGATTTGCTTTAAAAACTCCTGGGGAAAAAAATAAATGTTAGAGGGGTAATAAAACAAGATTAGTAAAGTGTCAGTTCATTTTACTGTTCATTCTCCTTTGTGTATGTTTGAAAATTTCCGTAATAGGAAAACCAAAGCAAATAAAGAAATGAAACAGATTAGTAACACTCCACATATGACCTACTGCAGCAGAAACACTGCATTTTAGAATATGAACACTTTGTATCTTTAGAAGTGTTATAATTCAGGTAATGGTTGACAGAGTTACCGAAAGTTTTTCAAATCCTCAGCTAAAAAACCTTTAGAATTATCTCCAAACTTCAGTCCGATAGGACACGCAAACATATGAAAGCAAAAAACGTCCAACATTCGAACAGTTTCCAATTATTCACACTGTGGCTCAAAGAAAGAAAAACTTAACAACTATCAACAGACCTCTGCTTCCAAAAAAATGTAATCAGCAATTTTTCTAGGAGGCAAAAGCAAAGGCCCCAGTCTATTAACTTGCACCATTGCAGGCATCCCTAGTTCCAGAATCCTTTACACCTGAGTGCCAAGACATTCCGCTCAGGTGTCACCCGCACCACTTTTACTTACTTCTTAGATTTTATAAGTTGGTTTCTAAAATGCTATGATCTTGGCCCACATATATTAGGGGAGAGGACATTTTTATCTTCTTCTGAAGGTTTATTTGGGACAAAATAAGCTTTAAAAAGACAGAAATGCATAAAGCCCAGATTTTACATATCCATTCCAAAAGAATACAATAAAGTCCCCAAAAGAAGTATACAAGGAGCATCGTTAGGATCTTTCATAATTATTTCAACATCATTAAAAAGGTTGAAACTCTGAATTCCAAAATTTTACTTTTGTTATGGAAAAGATATTTACTGGTTAATTCTACAAACATGGCTGCAGTGAGAACTACAAACAGCGGTCTACAATTTAAGAACTTGATGGGCCAGTCGCAGCGGCTCACGCCTGTAATCCCAGCACTCTGGGAGGCCGAGGCGGGCAGATCAGGAGGTCAGGAGTTCGACCCTAGCCTAACCAACATGGAGAAACCCCGTCTCTACTAAAAATACAAAAATTAGCCGGGCGTGGTGGCGCACGCCTGTAATCACAGCTACTCAGGAGGCTGAGGCAGGAGAATCGCTTGAACCCGGGAGGCGGAGGTTGCAGTGAGCCGAGATCGTGTCACTGCACTCAAGCCTGGGAGAGCAAGACTCCGTCTCAAAGAAAAAAAAAAAAAGAACGTGATGGCTATAAAACAAAAAATACAATAAGATGTTCTTTGAAGTTGAACAGCTTGAAAAATAAATAAAACTTTATTAGAAGTCGGCATCATCAAACAATACTTCAAGTTTACCCTTGAAAAGAACAGAACGAAGGAGAAAGGCTGTCCTCAGCTCCTTCTCTAAACCCGAAAAGCACTGAGGACAATCAACCCACTTTTAGTTTCTATTCAAATGATCTCTTTAAATCCTTTTGGAATAAAGCACCAAACTTGTAACCAGTAATTGTTCGTGCACAGCACGTAGAAATTTTAACATCAGCAGAATGCAGACAGTTGAACAATTAAGATTTTCCCATCTAAAGCCTGACATAATAGCAATTCATAACCACTGTGTGAAATCGGAAATCTAACACTGTACGTCTAAAGTCATATGCCAGTGTTGTCCAACAAAACTTTTACCAATAAGGTGTGTACACACACCCACACAAACGCATGCTAAGCTCTATTTTTTACTAATAAGGTGTACACGCGCACGCTAAACTCTAGTCACAGATTCCCTAAGCGAGGAATGCAGGTCGGTCGGGACTAGTTCACACCTCGCGAACCTGCGGGGTGTTGGAGCGGGGTGGGGAAAGGATTCCAGGTGAAGCAGATCAGCCGGAACAGCCAACTCCGCCCGCGGCCCTCAAAAGTAGGCGGCGCAGGGAGTCTCCGCCCCCTTCGCCACCGGCGACTCAAACCAAAACAGCTGGGTTTCTCTCCGCAGAGGCAAACCCCAGCGTCCTTCTCGGACGCGACCTACGTGTTTTCTCAGCTTACTGCGCCGGTAACACCCACAGGGACCTCAAAACAGTCATCCCAGAGTTGAGCCTTGGACACCAGAAGCTTTTCCTTCGAGGGTCGCCAGCGTCACTCGTCCCCAGCCAAAAGGCACCCGTCCCACACGCCTCCCCCAAATCGCGAAGGCCTGTCCGCGGACCTCCCTCCGCGTGGGGCGGCCACCCGTTGCTATTCCAAAACTCTATGGCTGATCCGAGTCGCCCACACCCCCGTCACAATCGCAGTCCGGAAGGGAAGGTTTGTTCTCGGGAAGGAAAGCCTCGTCACCACTGAGACCTCTCCCGAGACCGGCCAGGCCCCTCCAGTACAGGGGCAGAGGGGTGTAGTACGAGCCCTAAAAGAGATGCAGTTGGGGTCCGACCCGCACAAGGCGCTGAGGTGGACCGGGGAGGCGCCTTACCCAGTGGAAAGACTCCCGGACCAAGGGAGAAAGTTACACAGGCTTCCGATCCTGATCCGCCATCAGCCGCTGAACCTCTTCCGCCACTACCGCCTACCCCCAAAGACCGGCTACACCTACCCTCACAGCCGACAGTAGGCCTTGCGTCACTTCCGCCCACGGGGCGGTCTCTTCCGCCTCCTGGAGGGTTCGCCCCGCCGCTCTGCTACGACACGCCCCCAGCCCACTCCGCCTCGGGACGCGAAGCTGGGCTCAGGCGTGCCTCATCTCGCAGGCAGGATGGTTCTCTCCTTCGTTCGTCCTTGCCATTTTCGCTCAGCAAGTTAATCGCAGAAAAACAATGCGTCTGGATTTACATTCTGATTTTATATTATTATTTTGACATACGAAATGGGGAAACACACTAGAGATTTAAGTAACTCACCCGCGATGTGGAAAGGGCAGCTCAGAGGTCCATGAACAGTACCGTGTCCCTGCCTGCGTCTCAGTCGGCCTAAACTAACCCACCGATTTTATAGATAAGGAAATAGCCAGAGAAGCAAGGGAGTTACCACACGGCTAGGGCTGCAAACCCCTGAACTCCCAAGACTGTCTCTCAACTCCCGGCCCAGTCCTGTGCTTTTTTGACTACGAAGTTTTGTTCACTGAAAGCTCCTAGGAGCCTTTCAGTTCTAATGCCGTCTGATTCTATTTGCTCTCGCTCCAGCAGAGAGGCCTCTTTTCTACCCGCATTTCTGTGAGATACCGGCTTTTGTTATCCATATCATTTTCCGTGTGTGAACTTTGTCCCGCGTTCTGTTATTTCTAAAATCACTTTTGCCTTTTGTATGTATTGCCTTCCTATATTAGACATTCAGTTTGAATCGTAACTTCACAGAAGCCAGTGTGTCCCATTCGAATTCATCATATTCGTCTGTTGCCATAAAACCCTGATAAAACTTGCAATAGCACCTGAAAGGATATGTAAATTAGATCGCATTAAATGTTGAAGCACATTCTAAATACAGAACATTCAAAATTATCTTTCATATACTTTCATCTTTACTTCCAGCTATTTCAGAAGACATTAGCTTTGATAATACAGGTTCTCAGTATTTACAGACTGATTTCTTTCCTATGTATTGACATTTTTTAACTTGGTCTTGTGCTGGGTACTATACTTGATCATAGAATTTCAGAAGAACCTTAACAGATCATTTAGTCCCAGTCTCCTTATTTTATGGATGAAGAAAACGGTGTGAATAATCAACTTAAGTTATCACTCGCGTTACTGGTAGCAGCCTTCTGGTAGTAGAAATAACTGTGTCCCTTAAGAAATGTAAACATAGCAGTGAACTTTATAAGCACAATTTGTCAGAGATGTCACTCCTTGTATGTTTAAATCATATTCCTATTCACATGTAATAAATTTTTAATGACCACTAATTTTCAGTTAATGAAATCAGAAAAACAGTGTGCCTAATAAAAACCACAATTGAAAGCCTTTTTGGGGGGCGGGGGGAACGGAGTTTCACTCTTGTTGCTTAGGCTGGAGTGCCGTGGCGCAATCTCAGCTCACTGCAACCTCGGCTCCCGGGTTCAAGCGATTCTCGTGCCTCAGCCTCCCAAGTAGCTGGGATTACAGGCGCCAGCCACCACGCCTGGCTAATTTTTGTATTTTTAGTAGAGACAGGGTTTTGCTGTGTTGGTCAGGCTGGTCTCGAAAGACATTTTCACAGGTATTTTTTACTTTGTTATTCTTAATAATTTCTTGAATTTTTAGACCTTATTTTCCCCAGGAAGGTATTTGTTCTGGAATTTTAACTTGCTTCACTCATTTTAGTAATGATCCTTTAATTTTTACACCACATTTTTCCCACCAAGATAAATAGATACTCTCTTAGTATTTAATTGAATTTCTGGGTTTAGTGGGGGGGGGGGGGTTGGGTTTTTTGTTTGTTTGTTTGTTTGTTGAGATAGAGGCTCGCTCTGTCACCCAGGGTGTAGTGCAGTGGCATGATCTCGGCTCACTGCAACCTCCACCTCCCAGGTTCGAGCAATTCTCCTGCCTCAGCCTCCCCAGTGGCTAGGATTACAGGCGCACACCACCACTCTGGGCTAATTTTTATATCTTTAGTAGAAGCAGGGTTTCTCCATGTTGGCCAGGCTGGTCTCGAACTCCTGACCTCAGGTGATCCACCTGCCTCAGCCTCCCAAAGTGCTGGGATTACAAGCACGAGTGACTGCACCCGGCTTTAATTGAATTTCTTAAAGTTAGCCTATTATGTGTATGGCAGTGGACTACGGCTAGAAGAGATATGGATTCACTTCCTTTAAGTGAAATCTTTCTGCCAGAGGGATTTCAGAATTCAGAATTTTTCAGACTTTAGAGAGGTGTGTTTTATGTGACATTCCTCACTATCTGGGGCAGCACCCACAGTCAACTTTTTTTTCCAGAACAATTATGAATATCACACTAAGATAAATGAGGTGTATAGTCTCACTTCAGATCAAGTTTTTCAGGTCAGGTTCTGCCACTTTGCCCTTGGGTTCAGGTCAAGTTTTAATGACAAATGAGTCAGGTCAAACAGGTTTTGCCGCCAAATGTTAAGAAAACATTTGATTTTCAGAGCTTTTTTTTTTTTTTTTTTTTTTTTTGTTTGGGGTCTTCCTCTGTCCCCCAGGCTGAAGGGCAGTGGCAAGATCTCGTCTCACTGCAACCTCTGCCTCCCAGGTTCAAGCGATTCTCCTTCTGGGATTACAGGCGTAAGCCACCGCACCCGGCCAATTTTCAGAGCTTTTCAGATTTCAAAATGGTGAATAAGGGATTGCAGACCTATTGAGAGAATTATTGGAAAGTAAATCAGTGAGTAACCCATGATTTTTCTGGAGCAACTACAGTTTCAAGTAGTTTGTAGGCAGTTGTCCTGTGTTTTGATTGGGAAAATATGCTGACTATATTTAAAAGACAGTGTTATTTCATTAGAGGAACTTATGATAGCAAAAGGAAGAAAAGAAATGAGCCCATGAAAATGTAGGTAACTAAAGTGTAAATAAATGAATAAGAAGACAGATATTCAGAGATGAGAGAAAGTACAGGCTAGTGTTAGCAGTACACTTCTCATGGGAGAGGCAGGCCTGGACTGTTAAAGTGAGGTATGATTTTGATGAGGAGATATAGGGGGAGGACTTTCCAGTCAGGATTTAAGAGCTTGGACAAAGGAATCAGGAAGAAAATTGTTAACCAAAAATAATTTCCTCCAAAGTTCATGCATTCACCATTGTGTCATGTTGCTTCTTACTAAGAACGTTTTGTTCATTTACTATGTGCTCTGGGAAAAACAAGGAATCAAGCATGGTTTCTTCCCTGAAACTACTTAAAATCAGGTCAAGATATTACAGGATGGTATAGATAACTGTCAAATTTGCAGGAAATGGACTCTGAGAAATAAAGTAGAAAGATATACAGAATAATTTTGAAATTAGCTAGACTTTGTAAAAGAGATTGGGTTCTAAACTTCAAAAGACTGATAAGATTTGAAAAGATGAAGAAAAGGCTTACATAGTGAGAATAATATAATTTAAAAGGCACAGATGGGACAATTAGATAGCAAAACAAGGATTGAAAATTTTTGAAAAAGTTCAAATAGACATATTTTATTAGAAACATTACAGGTTTTAAAAGCCAGGCAAATAAGTTGTTCTCCTTTCTTAGAACAATGGTTTACATTAGAATTTGTATTAAAGATACCTTTTGCTATAAATGATTCTTAATTTAAAAAAAAAAACAAAAACCCTTTGTAAACCTTTGTTTTAGAAAGAGAGCTTTTTTTTTTTTTTTTTTTTTTTTTTTTTAAAGACAGAATTCCGCTCTGTCACCCAGGGTGTAGTGCAGTGGCATGATCTCGGCTCACTGCAA
>NW_012101209.1:5207847-5208756 GCF_000951045.1 Mandrillus leucophaeus
TCATTTTAGTAATGATCCTTTAATTTTTACACCACATTTTTCCCACCAAGATAAATAGATACTCTCTTAGTATTTAATTGAATTTCTGGGTTTAGTGGGGGGGGGGGGGTTGGGTTTTTTGTTTGTTTGTTTGTTTGTTGAGATAGAGGCTCGCTCTGTCACCCAGGGTGTAGTGCAGTGGCATGATCTCGGCTCACTGCAACCTCCACCTCCCAGGTTCGAGCAATTCTCCTGCCTCAGCCTCCCCAGTGGCTAGGATTACAGGCGCACACCACCACTCTGGGCTAATTTTTATATCTTTAGTAGAAGCAGGGTTTCTCCATGTTGGCCAGGCTGGTCTCGAACTCCTGACCTCAGGTGATCCACCTGCCTCAGCCTCCCAAAGTGCTGGGATTACAAGCACGAGTGACTGCACCCGGCTTTAATTGAATTTCTTAAAGTTAGCCTATTATGTGTATGGCAGTGGACTACGGCTAGAAGAGATATGGATTCACTTCCTTTAAGTGAAATCTTTCTGCCAGAGGGATTTCAGAATTCAGAATTTTTCAGACTTTAGAGAGGTGTGTTTTATGTGACATTCCTCACTATCTGGGGCAGCACCCACAGTCAACTTTTTTTTCCAGAACAATTATGAATATCACACTAAGATAAATGAGGTGTATAGTCTCACTTCAGATCAAGTTTTTCAGGTCAGGTTCTGCCACTTTGCCCTTGGGTTCAGGTCAAGTTTTAATGACAAATGAGTCAGGTCAAACAGGTTTTGCCGCCAAATGTTAAGAAAACATTTGATTTTCAGAGCTTTTTTTTTTTTTTTTTTTTTTTGAGACGGGGTCTCTGCCCTCTGCCCTGTCCCCCAGGCTGAAGGGCAGTGGCAAGATCTCGTCTCACTGCAACCTCTGCCTCCCAGGT
>NW_012101209.1:5209861-5362503 GCF_000951045.1 Mandrillus leucophaeus
TGGAGTGCAGTGGCGCAATCTTGGCTCACTGCAACCTCCACCTCCCAGGTTCAAGCAATTCTCCTGCCTCAGCCTCCCAAGTAGCTGGGACTACAGGTGCGTGCCACCATGTCCAGATAATTTTTTTTGTATTTTTAGTCGAGACAGGGTTTCACCATGTTGGCCAGGATGATCTCAATCTAAAAAGAGAGGCTTTAAAAATGAGATTTGAATAATGGTAGGCTTTGGATAGGCAAAGAAAGAGAGGATTCCAAACACTCTAAAATAGGGTTATTTTCTCTTTCCCTATCTATTAGATTTTATTGATGTACTCATTGCTCGTTTCCCAACTATTACCTACCTAGATGCTTGTAAAACACCTTTGCTCCTTTGAGGTATACACTGTTGTGTTATGCTCCGTCTTCTCTCCCTGTGGCTGTCATCTTCTGATCTCCAAGTCACTGTTCCTCATTCAGTGAAGACTGTCACCTAGTGCACAGTCTCCTTCTCCATTCTAAGCCATTCATTGTCTACTTGGATGAAATTAAAATGAAAAGGCCAACATCCCAGCATTTTAATTTCCTGAATCCCCCATCTCAAATACTCCACTCCACTCCAGATACCTATTTCTGTGTTCACACCTTGGCCCTTGTCATCATCTTGAAAAGCAAGCCTCCTACTCTTTGACCACAACCTCCTATTCTTCTAACTTGCTCATTCAGATATGCCCAGCAGAACTATTTTTCAAACTCATCAGCATCTCAGTCCATTTCTTCTTTTAATACTTCCCTTAGTATCCAACTTAGAGTCCATAGGCTATAATTTCATTAACATGACTTCCGACACCGTAAATTCCCTTGACTTCCTATCTTGCACATTAAAGAAAATTTCCTATAACAAATGTGTTACAGACTTTGTGGTCATCACATGCTTTACACTAAAGTTTACGTCTGGAAATACTAAGCAGAAACTTTGAAGTTAAAATAGAGTGTTTTGGGAAGTTTCTTGCACTATCAAAAAGAGAAACTATAATTTATGATACTAAGAAACAGAGCCTGCAGAGGTTTATATTTCAGAAAGACCTTTGCCCCATTGGCTCCTAACAGTGTTCTTTGTTCCTTGTGCAACTGAAAGGTCACTAGAATGTAAATATTCTCTAACCTCTCTTCCTCATCTTACTGAGAAGAGTAATAGCCAGCAAAGTACTTTGAATTTTTAAGGTACTTATGTCAACAAGATTCTTCCTTCCCAGTGTTTCTTATTAAATACCTGTATTTTGTGAGTCACTGTGTATCAATGATAAAGTTAATAAAAATTATTTTAAGGAAATGTTATTAAGGTAATCTTCAAATGTTTAATTTTAACCCAGGCTAAATCAAAGTTTTAGGCTCAAATATGTTTTTATTTCACAGATCTCAACACCTCCCACCTTCTCAGGAACTCTACATCATCTCGTTTTTATATTCAAGACTCCCATCTCCACGAGATCTTTTCCATTGTCTTTTTAAACATACTGAAGTCTCTTCAATTTTTAAAACTTTTCCAGCTCCCTATTTCTTTCCAGCTCCTATTGTCTTTTGTCTTTACAAGCAACTGTCTTGCTTCTAGAAAGAATTGTCTATATGGTACTCCCTCATCTTCCATCTATTTCCAGCAAGTTCCAGAAGGCATATTTCTAGCAAGATGCAGAGGGCAGATTTCTAGCAAGTTCCAGATGGTAGATTTCTGGCAAGTTCCAGAAGGTGAATTTCCAGTAAGTTTCACCAGCTCAGCAACACAAGGACTTCTCTGTGAGACTTCTCTGTGGGACTTTATTCAGGGACCCACAGCCATGCCCTCTCCAGGGCCTAGATGTCAGCCCTGAGAGGTGATCTTGCTTGGACACTCTATCTCAGTCCCAGGGGTAGTGTCTCTCCTTATATCAGCCATTCTTACATTTTTTAGAGTTCCTCTTACTCCCATTAGCCTTGTGACTCCAATCTCCTGTTATAGTTAATAATTCTTTATATTAGACTTTCCTTGTTCATATCACCTATGTGGTTTTTCTCTGCTATTTGGATCCAGACTGAAAAACCACTCTACTGCTTCATTTAACTTCATAGGTAGAGCCTGTCTTGTTTATTTTTCTTTCTTCCCCTGAAGTAATTGCTCAGAGTTCATTCGGTTCCAACCAAGTAGGGTTGCTGCCAAAATGTAGGTCTTTGTTGTACTGCAATTTTCTACTGCTACTTGATGTTAATTATGATGCATAGGGGCTAGAATTTCTTCAGTAAGGTATAGTTTAGGTTGCATAATTCAATGAATGATGATTTATTGCCATTTAGCATTGGGTTTAATAGATGAAAGAAATGCCTTTATTCTCACAAGAGACCATGGCTAGGCTGATCCTGCCATGAGGACAAAAGGAAACATGAAATTATTACTAAGTACTTAGGCTGAGCATCTTTAGAAAGTAATTTGTAATACATTTTATTAGTTAATTGTGAAAATTGGCTTCTGAGGTTACGTAGTGTGATATAGCAAGTTCTAAGACAAGCTGTGAGTAGACAAAATTCCCCTTCCTGAATCTTTCTTTTTCTATACTTTTTCCTCTTTTTCAGGTACCCTTCACAGGTTTAACAGCCCCACCCTTCGGGCACCAAGCAGTCTTATCCGGGGGAAAATAAAACTGATTCTCAGTAATAATCTCTGTGCCTACGAGGAACTTAATGCAAGTCTTAGGATCTCAAAAAAGGACCTACAAGCATAAAGTAATGAGTCTGTCAAGCGAGGTTTCCATGCATGGGGGGAGGATCTCTTTAAGTAAGGAACCTTCCTTGTGCTTCTTTAAGCACAGTTGCTATCATTCTGGAAGAAGCTCCTTTTAACCCATATTTTCTTCCAACTAGCATCCTATTTTTTTTCTTTCCTTCCCAGCTGAACTTCTTAAGGATCAATCTACATGATGTGATAATATATTTGAGATATTAACCTATTTTTCTTGGTATTTTCCCCTTGTATAGCTTGCCACTTTCCCAACCTTCACCCATAGATATGTTGCCTTGAAGAAAGGACGTAGAAGGAAAATCTTTCTGGCTTTTGTTTCCAGACTCTCGAACCCCACAAATGGGGAGAGGATTCAGGCTGCAGAGAAATGGCTTGAGGAGAAGCCAAGGGCAGGGGTATATAAGTGGAGGGAGAACAGCCAGCATTTTCCTCCCCCTCAACTCTAGAAACAGATTTCTCTGGGCCAGAGAGGATGGGAGGGTACCTCTAGGTGGACAAAACCACACAGCCCGTTTAACCTTCCTAGGTCTCCAAGACATCCCCTACCCTATCTTAGTACAGAGCAATATTTCAAAATCCTGACAAAACTAGAATGGAGCGGGGCGGTGCGCGGGGCTGAGCGGTGGCTGGGGCGCGTGCTCTCGCGCGGTCGCTGGGTCTGCGCCTTCCCGGGCCAATGTGCTGGGGCCAATGTGCTGAGGCCTCCGTGTCGCCGCTGCCGCCTGCGCCTAGCCTGTCGCTGCCGCCCGCGCCTAGCCTGCCGCGGCACGCCCGGCTGCACGCTTTGCTTGGCCTCGCCATGCCGGTGGACCTCAGCAAGTGGTCCGGGCCCTTGAGCCTGCAAGAAGTGGACGAGCAGCCGCAGCACCCGCTGCATGTCACCTACGCCGGGGCGGCGTTGGACGAGCTGGGCAAAGTGCTGACGCCCACTCAGGTACACCGGGCGGCGGGCGTGCAGCAGCACTCCCGGCTGCACGCTCTGCTTGGCCTCGCCATGCCGGTGGACCTCAGCAAGTGGTCCGGGCCCTAGAGCCTGCAAGAAGTGGACAAGCAGACGCAGCACCCGCTGCATGTCACCTACGCTGGGGCGGCGGTGGACGAGCTGGGCAAAGTGCTGACGCCCACCCAGGTTAAGAATAGACCCACCAGCATTTGGTGGGATGGTATTGATTCAGGGAAGCGCTACGCCTTGGTCCTGACAGACCCGGATGCTCCCAGCAGAAAGGATCCCAAATACAGGGAATGGCATCATTTCCTGGTGGTCAACATTAAGGGCAGTGACATCAGCAGTGGCACAGTCCTCTCCGATTATGTGGGCTCAGGGCCTCCCAAGGGCACAGGCCTCCACTACTATGTCTGGCTGGTTTACGAGCAGGCCAGGCAGCAAAAGTGTGACGAGCCCCCTCAGCAACCGATCTGGAAACCAACGTGACAAATTCAAGGTGGCGTCCTTCCATAAAAAGTACCAGCTCGGGACCCCGGTGGCCGGCACATGTTACCAGGCCGAGTGGGACGACTATGTGCCCAAACTGTACGAGCAGCTGTCTGGGAAGTAGGGGGTTAGCTTGGGGACCTGAACTGTCCTGGAGGACCCAAGCCCTGTTTCCCAGTTCAGTGTTGCATGTATAATAGATTTCTGCTCTTCCTGCCCACGTTGGCACAGACAACACCTGACCAATCAGATGGTGGTTGAGGGTGACTTTTCCTGCTGCCTGACCTTTATAATTTTACTCACTCTGATTTATGTTTTGATCAAAATTGAACTTCATTTTGGGGGATATTTTGGTACTGTGATGGGGTCATCAAATTGTTAATCTGAAAATAGCAACCCGGAATGTAAAAAAGAAAATATCAGGTGGGAAAAAAGACCAGGTCTACAGTGATAGAGCAAAGCATTGAAGAATCTTTAAGGGAGATTTAAAAAGAAAAAAAAAAAAAAGATTGGTTGCCTCTGCCTTTGTGAACCTGAGTCCAGAATGGTACACAATGTGTTTTTATGGTGATATCGCTCACCTAGACAAGCAGAGGCTGGCATTGAAGCGGACCCCCAACACGGTGCATCTCAGATGCCTCAACAGGCATCAGCATGTTGCTGTGACCCCTTTAAAGAGCAGTCCTGGAAGAGGCAGGAGGGAGAGTGGCTTTGCTGCTGTTGGGACGTGGCCATGGAGACCGGCAGCAGCGCTCGCTGACAGCTTAGGAGGAATCCTCACATCTTTGTCTGTTAAATTGATTGTTCTTCATGGGAGTCAGAAAAGCTGGTCTGGAGTTGCTGAATGTTGTGTTAATTGTGCTGTTTGCTTATAGTTGAATAAAAATGGAAACCTGAATGAAAACGAAAAAACTAGAATGGAGACTCAAAACAGAAATTGAATTGGTGGAATATATTAAAACATACTTCTTTACAAGCTTGAGTTGTGGGCTAAAATTCATACTGCTACATGTTCATTAATCTTGCATTCCTCACCCCATAAAATGTGCTCAGGCTGGGCATGATGGCTCACGCCTGTAATCCCAGCACTTCGGGAGGCTGAGGTAGGCAGATCATCGGAGGTCAGGAGTTCGAGACCAGCCTGGCCAACGTGGTGAAACCCTGTCTCTACTAACAATACAAAAATTAGCCGGGCGTGGTGGCGGGTGCCCATAGTCCCAGCTACTCAGGAGGCTGAGGCAAGAGAATCGCTTGAACCTGGGAGGCGGAGGTTACAGTGAGCCAAGATCGTGCCACTGCACTCCAGCCTGGGTGACAAGAGCAAGACTCTATCTCAAAAAAAAAAAAAAAAGTATGCTCAACCCCCACCAGTCCACTGAAAGTTACCATGATAAGGTCATCAATGACCCTCATTTCCCAACCTACTTTTCAGTTCTCAGACCTTATTCCACAAACTTTTCAACTAAGAAGTTCTAATGATAGAATTGTTCACTCCTTCCTGCTTAAAACTTTTTCCTTATCCCCTTTGGGATACAATTGCATCCTGGTCTTCCTTTTATTTCTTTGAATATGCCTTCTCAATTTCATCTGTGGGCTTCTCATTTTGCAGTTGCTCCCATAAGTACTAATCGTCCTCAGAATCCAGCCATCAGTCCCTTCAGGTTTAAATTATTTCCGATTATGATTACATATTTTCAATTGCCAAATATACTAATGTATTTATTAATAACTACCAGATCTACCAAATCTATATCTCCAGCCCGGGCTTTCCTCCTGACATCAACCCTACATATAATAGATATCCACTTACATGTCACACAAACATCCTAAACCCCAGCTTTTTTTTTTTTTTTTTTTTTTTTTTTTTGAGACGGAGTCTCTCTGTCACCAGGCTGGAGTGCAATGGCACAATCTCGGCTCACTCAACCTCCGCCTCCCGGGTTCAAGTGATTCCTCTGCCTCAGCCTCCCAAGTAGCTGGGACTACAGGTGCATGCCACCACACCCAGCTAACTTTTGTATTCTTAATAGAGACGAGGTTTCACCGTGTTGACCAGGATGGTCTCAATCTCTTGACCTCGTGGTCCACTGGCCTTGGCCTCCCAAAGTGCTGGGATTACAGGCATGAGCAACCGTGCCTGGCCCCTTTTTTTTTTTTTTTAAAGAGACAGAGTCTTGCTTTTTCACAGGCTGGAAGGCAGTGGCACAATCACGGCTCACTGCAGCCTCGACCTCCTGGACTCAAGCAATCTTCCCATCTCAGCCTCCTGAAGATCTGGGATGATAGGCATGTACCACCACACCTGACTAATTTTTCATTTTTTGTAGAGACAATGTCTTGCTATGTTGCCCAGGCTGGTCTCAAACTCCTAGCCTCAAACAATCCCCTCGCCTTGGCCTCCCAAAGTGCTGGTATTGCAGGCATGAGCCAGCATGCCCAGCCCCACATTTCTAAAAGCGAATTTGCCATCTTTCTCTCACCTCACTCCCCTTCACCTGTATTCCTTTTCTGTACCAATCAAGGTCCTGGCAGGAAATGGATGACACACTCTGTAAGTCATTGATGAGAGTTTAATGATGGGACCCTTTAAGAATCCTATAAAGTTTCTCTCTAGCAACAGAAGGAGGAACAACAGAGAGGAAGCTGTTATCCCCCAACTAGGTCAGGGAAGCATTTGAGACCTGGGCATGGAGGAAGGGCTCTCTGACAGAAGCTGTGGCCTCTCTCTGATCTCTTGCTAACACCAGTCATTGGCCAAACCCAACCTGAAACCAGAGATAAAAGGAGTCCAGGGATTTGGTCTCTTAAGGTCAGCTCCTTGGGGCAGAAAGTAGTGAGGTAATGGGTGGAGAATAGTTCTATTGGGGCAAATGGACAATCACCAGCCTATCTTCTCAATGAATGGCAACACCAAGGACCCAGTCTTGCTTGCCAGGAACCTGGGAACTTGTCTCAACTCTTCACTCTTACTTACTCCACTATATGCCATCAGTCACCAAATCCTGTCTATGTTGCATTCTGAATGTTTGTCACCTTTATCTCCTCCTTGCCATTCCCTACCAGTGTTCCCAGCTTAGGTCCTGATCTCTTTTCACCTTGATAAGTGCACGCATTTCTTATCTAGTCTCTCAGCTTCTAGCATCCAACCATCCCTTTACCATCCCTTCACACTGCTACTAAAGTTTCTTTCCAAAAGGCTAAGATCTAAGTGCTTTAATGACAAGACCATTCTTTTCTCCCAAATTTCTTTTTCTTTTTTTTTTTTTTTTAGTTTTTAAATGACAAAAGTCATATACCATAACTCCCAAGGAAAGCCAAGCTGAACTGAAGTGTATTAAATAAAATGTAAAATCTTCTAAAGAGGTAACCGTTGTTAATAATTTTGTTATGTTTTTCCAGATACATTTTTTTTTAATTTTTAATTTTGAAATAATTAGACTTACAAGTAGTGGCAAAAAAAAAAAAAAAAAAGTAAAGGGAGTGTGCTGTACCCTTCACCCAGTATCTGAGTTGAATTGTGTGCCCCAAAAAGATATGCTTGAGTCCTAATCCCAGGAACTGATGAATATCACCTTATCATTTCAGATATAATCAAGCTGAAATGAGGTCATACTGGATTAGGGTGGGCCCCAATCCGGTGGCTGGCGTTCTTGTAAGAAGAGGGATATTTGGACATAGGTACACAGAGAATCAGAGAACACCACGTGACAACAGAGGCAGACATTGAAGTACTATATGTACAAGCACGGGAACACCAGGGATTTGAAAGAAACCACTAGAAACTGGGGAAGAAGCCAGAAACGATCCTCCTCTAGACTCTTCAGAGAGCGTGGACCTGCCAATACCTTGATTTCAGACTTCTAGCCTGCAGAACTAAGAGAGAACAAATTCCTATTATTTTGAGCCATCCAGTTTGTGATAATTTATTACAGCAGCCCTAGGAAACTAATACACTCGGCTTGCCCCATGGTAATATTTAGTATAACTATAGTACAATATCAAAGTAAGGAAATTGACATTAGTACCATACTGTTAACTAGACCACAGGCCCTGTGCAGATTTCACCTCTGACTGATTTTTTTTTTTAGAAGGCTTAAAATTTTTTTTTATTATTATTATACTTTAATTTCTAGGGTACATGTGCATAACGTGCAGGTTTGTTACATATGTATACTTGTGCCATGTTGGTGTGCTGCACCCTCTGATTGATTTTTTAATCACACAAGTGCGTACACACACACACACACGTCTCTTGCTTTTTAAATTATTTGTTCTCAGTTTAGATAAAGTTTAACCATTAGTAACATGACAAAGGAATTTTTTTTCATAAAGAGCACCTTCGAATAAAAAAAAAAGACTAACCAATGGAAAAATGGATTAAAATACATAAACAAGCAATTCATAGAAGGAAAATTATAAACAGTCAATGAACGTGTGAAAAGATGCTGAGCTACACTAATGATCAGGGAAAGATAAATTAAAATCACAATGAAATGCTTTTCACCATTAAATTGGTACAAATGTAGAGACTGATAACAGAAAGAGACCCTCATACTCAGAGAGGTGATGTAAATTGGTACAAAATTTTTTAGAGGACAATTTAGCAATATACATAAAATTTAAGATGTTTGTACTATTTGACCAGCAACTGCACTTTCAGGACTCTTGGAAATACTTACACATATGCAGAAAAATATTTAATAGGACTTATTACTTTGAATAGGGAAAACTTAGACAAGCTAAATGTTGACTAACGGGGGAATGGTTAAATTAATTGTGATATGCCCATAATATGTAGCCATTAAAAGAATGAAGTAGACAATCACATATTGTAAGTGAATAAGGAAAATAATAAACAATAGGTATTGGAGAGGCTATGTTTAAAGAGTGTATGCTCTATCTGAATTCACAATCCTGGCTCCACCACTTACTAGTTCTGGAAACCTGTATAGTTTAAATATTTAGTTAACCTTCGGTTTTCTTATAGGACAATTAGAGTGATAATGTTAGTACCCGTATCAGAGGATTGTGTTGTCAGCCGTAAATGTGTTAGTTTACATAAGCAGTATTTCAAAATGGTATCCGGTACACAGCTATTATTCAGTAAATGTTAGCTACTACCATTATTATTGTTTATATAAAATACATTTTTTACCAGTATCTTATATATCTATATGTATTTATATCTATCTGTATATATGGAAGGATACATATAAAATTGTGATGCCTTCTGGAAAGGGGTATAACTCTTTTTTCATATGTCTCCTATGTGTCTGTGAAGGAGTGTAACTTTCATCTTCAATAATACATACCTCTGGGCTGGGCGCGGTGGCTCACGCCAGCACTTTGGGAGGCCACGGCGGGCGGATCACGAGGTCAGGAGATCGAGACCATCCTTCCTAACACGGTGAAACCCCGTCTCTCCTAAAAATACAAAAAAATTAGCCGGGCGTAGTGGCAGGCAACCGTAGTCCCGCTACTTGGGAGACTGAGGCGGGAGAATGGCGTCAACCCGGGAGGCGGAGCTTGCAGTGAGCCGAGATCACGCCACTGCACTCCAGCCTGGGCGACACAGCGAGACTCTGTCTCAAAAAAAAAAATGATAATAATTAATACATACTTCTGTAGTTGACCTTTGTTATTGTTCTTGGCCAATCAACATCTTAACCACCTTGCTTTAGGGAATCCCCCACCTTATGAGGCAGATTTTGTATTCCATTATAAATACTGAAAAGGTAAGAAATGTGTTTTTCATACTCCCTTGTTATCAGGGCCTGGGCTGCACCAGTTGGCTGCATATAGAATTCATTCTGGCCCAGGAGAGGCAGCAGCTCGGTGGAAACTATCGGGTCTCCAGAGGGAGACATGACAGTAATTGTAGCATCAGTTTTAGCAGAACCAGCTGTGTGGACGGTGGGGGAAAGGTGAGTAGTTCTTGGAAGGACTGGTCCCCCATATTATAATTTTCAAGCCTTCCCAGAGGATCTGTGAGCTGTCCACTACCGGTTCAGTAAAAACTGTTTTCCTGATAAGCCGAAGTTCCTTTCTTTACTAGACGCTAAAAACACTGATTTTTGAAATGAAAAGCCTCCCTAACTTTTTATTATGAATAATTTCAAACATATAGAAAAGTTAAGTCTGGGTGCAGTGTCTCATGCCTGTAATCCCAATACTTTGGGAGGCTGAGGCAGGCAGATCACCTGAAGTCAGGGGTTCGAGACCAGCCCGGCCAACATGGTGAAACCTCGTCTCTACTAAAAATACAAAAATTAGCCAGGCGTGGCGGGATGTGCCTGTAATCCCAGCTACTCGGAAGGCTGAGTCAGGAGAATCTCTTGAACCCAGGAGGTAGAGTGCAGTGAGCAGAGATAGTGCTACTGCAGTCCAGCCTGGGCAACAGAGCGAGACTCTGTCTCAAAAGAAAAAAAAAAGTTAAAAGAATAGTAAAATGAATAACTGCATATCATCCATCTAGATTCAATAATTGGGAATATTTTTATATATTTGCCTTATATGTATGCTTTCTGAACATTTGAGAAAGTTGCAAACACCCAGGAAAATGAACAATAATTTCATAATATCTTTCTATAAATCAGCCATATTCGGAGTTCACCAAATGTCTGAAGAATGCCTTTTGTACCTATTTCTTTTCAAGCCAAGTTCCAGTAAAATACATTTTATTTGGTTATGTCTGCTCGGTGTCTTGTAAATAAAAAATGTAATTAAAAAAGGGCAATATATGGGTTTTGATCTTTATTGTTTCTACCTAGTGACTGAGTAGATAAATATGGGAACTAACAGTTACTTATTATTAATCAAATGCCAGGCTTATGTGAGGCAATGGGCATAGCAATATGAATAGGACAAGGTCCCTAACCTCAAGGATATAGTCCCTCTGTGTTCCTCCAAATGCACACAATTTATCTGCCTTACTTTTGCCCAGCTTAAGGAACAGAAACGGACAGGGGATATTAGAGTTAATCATTTTCTTGACCTAGAGCCACAGTATGGAGTAGGAGAGCTGAGCAAGGCTGGATGTACACGTCTAAGGAGTTATCTATCATTCACTTCTTTACACATCTAAGGAGTTATCTATCCTCTTTCTTTTTTTTCCTCCCTCTCTCTCTCTCCCTCCCTCGCTCCCTCCCTCCCTCCTTCCCTCTCTTTTTTTGGCTGGAGTACAGTGGCAGGATTTCAGCTCACTGCAACCTCCGCCTCCTGGATTCAAGTGATTCTCCTGCCTCAGCCTTTCAAGTAGCTGGGATCACAGACGTGAGCCACCACACCCGGCTAATTTTTGTATTTTTAGTAGAGATGGAGTGCCGCCATGTTGGCCAGGCTGGTCTGGAACTCCTGGCCTCAAGTGATTCGCCCAGCTCAGCCTCCCAAAGTGCTGGGATTACAAGTGTGAGCCACCGAGGCTGGCTCATCCATTACTTTCAAACGCCCATACAAATTAATGGCCATCAGGGACTGTCAAAGGCTGATTCCAGTCTAACTGTCCAGCCACATCTCTCACCACTTCCTCTTACAGAACTCAAACTAGACCCACAACTTCTAGAATATATTTCATGTTTTCCCATCCCTACATCGTACTGAATTACTTCCCCCCATCTGTATCTTCAAACTCCTATCTACACTGCAAGGGCCAAGATATATGCCACAAGCTTAGTGAAAATGCTCTAGAATCTACTTCTAACTAGAAGAAAGCTTTCCTTCTTTTGTACTCTAGCTTGTATATCTCTTATTTTGCTTATAAGTTTTATTTTATATTATCATATTGTGCTTTTACCCTAAGTAACTCATTGAAGGGAAGAACTTTATTTTAGTACTTATACTACTCATCACGTAGTACGTGTTCAGTTTTTGTGTATTTGGTTATAACTAATCATGCAACTTTGAAAGTAATTGGAGAGTAACTTTGGCAAAACACCAGCCATTAAAAAGAATTCTAAAGAAAATGAGATTCAAATGGCTGATTCTGTATACCAGGCCCTCTTCACCTTAAACATGACTTTCTCAGGAAGGCCTTCTGAGATGTTCCCAAACTAAGGCATATTTCCATTATAATCTTTCAGCACCACATACTTTTCTTTATTCACATTTCATAATTATATGCCTTTTGGGGGCCAGGCGTGGTGGCTCACACCTGTAATCCCAGCACTTTGGGAGGCCGAGGCAGGTGGATCACAAGGTCAGAAGTTTGAGAACAATCTGGCCAATATGGTGAAAGCCCAACTCTACTAAAAATAAAAAAATTAGCTGAGCGTGGTGGCGGGCAACTGTATTTCCCAGCTACTTGGGAGGCTGAGGCAGGAGAATCAATCACTTGAACCCAGGAGACAGGTTGCATTGAGCCAAGATCATGCCACTGCACTCCAGCCTGGACAACAGAGCAAGACTCCATCTCAAAATTTAAAAAATTTTTTTAAAATTCCTTTGGTGATTATTTCATTAATATATTTAGCATTAGACAGAAGATTCTGTGAGGTAAAGAGTCATATTTGGTTTTGTCCATCATTATGGCCCCAGAACCAAAGTGAACAGCATCTCACAGTATTATTTTCAAATATTTAATAAATATTTGTTGAATAAATTAATGAATAAATAAATGGATGTTGTATAATCATGGAGCCCAAGAATCAAATGTTTATAAAGGAAAATACTAATGACTATGTAAGAAATAGTCCCAGCAGCGTGACCAGACCCTTAAGCTACAAAAGGACACGTACATCATGCTGTGTGCAGTGTCATTCTTTATTGATGATCATAAGTTTTAAAAATTACATGTGGGCCGGGCACAGTGGCTCATGCCTGTAATCCCAGCACTCTGGGAGGCCAAGGTGGGCAGATTGCCTCGCCTCGGGAGTTCAAGACCATCCCAGGCAACATGGTGAAACGCCATCTCTACTAAAATGCAAAAAATTAGTCAGGCATGGTGGCGTGCGCCTGTAATCCCAGCTACTCAGGAGGCTGAGGCAGGAGAATCACTTGAGCCTGGGAGGCAGAGGTTGCAGTGAGTCTAGATCACGCCACTGCACTCCAGCCTGGGAGACAGAGAGAGACTCCGTCTCAAAAAAAAAAAAAAAAATTGAAAAGTTACATGTGAATTAATATAATAGAAAATCATTTTAATGTCTATTTTTTTAAACCCACTGCTACATATTCTAAGAATAGTAGGCAGTTTTTAAAAATGCTTTTCCTGGCCAGATGCTGTGGCTCAGGCCTGTAATCCCTACACTTTAAGAGGCCAAAGCAGGAGGATTGTTTTGAGCCTAGGAGTTTGAAACTAGCCTTGGCAACATAGTGAGACCCTGTCTCTACAAAAAAATTAAAAATTAGCTGGGCAGGCCGGGCACAGTAGTTCATGCCTGTAATCCCAGCCCTTTGGGAAGCCGAGACAGGCGGATCACCTGAGGTCAGGAGTTTTGAGACCAGTCTGGCCAACATGGTGAATTCTTGTCTCTAGTAATAATACAAAAATTAGCCGGGCATGGTAGCGTGTGCCTGTAATCCCAGCTACTCAGGAGGCTGAGGCAGGAGAATCGCTTGAACCCAGGAGGTGGAGGCTGCAGTGAGCCAATTCGCACCATTGAACTCCAGCCTGGGCAACAGAGTGAGACTCTGTCTAAAAAGAAAAAAAAAATTAGCTGGGCATGGTGCACATGACCGTAGTCCCAGCTATTCAGGAGGCTGAGGTGGGAGGATTGCTTGAGTCCAGGAGTCCCAGGCTTCAGTGAGCTATGGTCATGCCACTGCACTCCAGTCTGGGCAACAGTGCAAGACTTTGACTCTAAAGAAAAAAAAAATTTTTCCATATATATGTATTTGAATATGTGTATACTGTTACTAGATACATATATAATATGTATGTATTATATATCATGTATTATGCACATATATGTTTACATATTATATATATGCACATGGCCTTCTTCAATTGGTTTATTCAAAGTTTTTTTTTTAATTTGCAAGAAAATGATCTTGTAGGCCAGAGTAATTATTAACACTGTGTAATTTGAAGAAAGTAAAATGGAGATATAGCAATTTTCTGATTCATGGGATAAAGACATTCAGTTGACAATATAAGCCAAAAACGTAAAGGTATCTAGATTACCAGTTTATTTACATTGATCATATTTTCTGGATAATTTATAAATCTTCATTTTCATTGTGGGGAGAGTAAGCATAGATTTTTATTCTCTAAAATTTATCATTAAAAAGAATGAATAAATTCCTTTTCAACGTACTTTTAAAACTCTTCAAAACAGTCTGACACCTTAAACTCCAGTACAACTACTGTCTTTGGCACAAGCTAAGATCACATGGTGTTAACATTTCTTATTAAGGAAAAAGTCCCTCTGTATGTTTTCTATTTTCATTTCTGACATTTAATTAGAATTAATAGTTACCCCATTTATAGATTGCAAGAGCTGCCAGGGCTCCTGAAACTGTACTAGAAAGATGGATGAAATTTGTGACTTTTCTCACATGAGACCGAATGAGATCAGACACATTAATTCTACACATGTAGCTGAGAATGTGTGTGCCTCCACGTCTGTGGCAAAGAAGCTCAGTGAACTTAAGGCGTGATCTTTGGCAGCTTTATGCAGCGTGATGTGCATGAAGAAAAATGTTTATAAAAGAACACATTTGAATCCTTGGTACCTCTCGGTGTGATCACTACATTGTCAAACAGTAAAGGAATGTATAAGCACAAATAAATTATGCATTCCCTGAATGAAGTCTGCTCCCTGGTGTGTAATTACTGGATGTGTACTTGGGAGTTCCAAGTTTGAGCAAGTGTTTCATTTCTCACTTAAGGGATTCAGCACACCTCCTGGCACCCACCATACAGTAAACAACAGCATCCAGATGCCAAAACACACTCCTGCCAGCAGCCAGCAGATGGCTGTGTGGATGGCAGACAGGATGCCCTCACACACTGCTCCATCCTGCTGACTGGTTTGTTTTATTTATTTATTTGATACCTACAAAACAAGTCACGTAGTTAATTTCTGAGCTTTGAAGTGGTATAATAAAATAAGCAGCCATTAACACACCACCCAAACTTAAGAAGAATGACAAATTATCTATTTTTTTCACCTACCTACATATGTTTCTCTCCTTTACCTCATAGAATCTTCTCATTTTTCTGCTGCCTTTTCAGAGGTAATTGAAATCTTGATTTGTTTGCATTTGTTTTTCCTATATTTTAAAAAACGGTTTTAGTAGATAGATATAATCTAAATACACAGATATTTAAACTTTGCACTGTTTCATCTTCCTTGTTTTGTGCTTTATAAAAACAACATATTTAAAATAGTCTTCTGCAACTTGATTTTGTTCACCCAAGGGTATGTTTTCAAGATTCATCTATATTGTTGCTGGTAGCTGTAGCTCACACATTCATTTTCACTGCTGTATAAAATTCTGTTGTGTGACAATAGCGTGCTTTATGAATTCATTCCACTGTGAATAGAACTACAAAGTATTGTTGTTGTTTGCTGTTATGAATGATGCTGCCATGAAAGTCTCCTGTAAAGAGGTACAAGAGTTCTCCAGGAATAAGGCCTAGGAGTGGAATTGTTGAGTCTTAGAATATGCAGAAGTTCAATTTTACAAGACAGTGCCAAGCTTTTCCAAAGTGATTTTATCAACTCACATTCTCACCAGAGATATGTAAGAGTTCCTGTTAGTCCACATCCTCACCAACACTTGATATAGTCAGCCTTTCTTTTTACTGATCTAGTAAGTATAAAATAGTCTCTCAGCTGGGGTCATTCCTGAGCTATTTTCATGTTGCCTAACTCTGACCATATTCCAAGCCATCGAAGACCTGTGGATCTAGAAAAAATAAAGAAAGTAGAGAGAGGTAGAAAGTATCATGTTGAGCCATAGAGACACAGAAATTGATCTGAAATTGAGTCAATCCCTGCAAAAGCATTTTCGGTGAGACCCAAGGTTATACAACATGTATATTGATACCTTAAATTAATATATATATTTTTGTTTCTTCCATGTGCCAGTTAGTTTTCTAGGTCCAAGGATATCACAGTGCATGAAACAGACAAGGTCCTTGCTCTTGTGATGGGGACAATAAAGAAATAGATTTAGGATATAATATCAGAAAGTAAAGGTCAGTTTTGGGGCCAGATAGGCCAGTGCTCAAATTCATTCTCCACACCACACCAGACACTTGACTTCTCTGAGCCTCTTTCATCTTTTATAAACAACAGTTATCATCTTGCAGGGCTATTGTGAGAATTAGGAGCTGGTATATAAAGATTAGTATTCTCTCCTGTCTGGGGCAAGAGGATCCAAGGATCTCAAGGATGGGGCAATAGCATCTTCTAGATTGCTCCTCCTGGAGCTGGACCCACAGGACGACACTTCTCATGAATGTTGACAGAATCCTGTGCACCTCTGCCAACCAGCACTGGCCCGTTCATTGCATCCTCATAACTACTGATCACCTTCTCCCACTTCCTTCTCCCACTTCCTTTCTTGATTCCAATCCTGCTTTTTTTCCCTCTCTGTGAAGCTCTAAGCTTTGGTATTGAGCTATGTTCTTTCCAGCCACACCATCCTCCTTGCTATTTTTCAGATGTTGTAGATAACCTTATTTACATATTGATTTTTAACAAACCAACTAGTAAAAATATATATAAGTCAATCTGGGAAAGTTGAACACTAGTTAATATTCAATGATATTAAGGAATTATTGACAATTTTTGAAGTATGACAGTGATGTGGTATGTCAAAGGAAAGTGCTCCTATCTTTAGGAATACATACTGAATTTTTTTGGATGATATTATATGATGTCTTGATTTCTTTAAAATAATCCAGTGGGAGTGTTGATTAATTGGTTGGCAGTATAGCAGCAGATTAATGAATACATGGAGTTTGTTATACAATTCTGTCTACTTTTGTATTGTTTAAATTTTTCCATACTAAAAAGTAAGAAAAAATGATGCAAATATGCTTCTGCCTTAGGACCTATGCACATGCTGTCACCTCTGCCAGGAATATCATTCTTTCAGGTCACCACGTAGTGTGCTTCCTTAATTTATTCTGGCCTCTGCTCAAATGTCACCTCTTAAGAGGGGCCTTCTCTGACTACCTTATGCAAAACAGCATCCCTCTTATCCTGTTTACTTTTCTAGTCCTTCAGCCTACTTACTTACTCTTTTTTCTAGTCCTTTATCCTGCTTTTTTAAAAATAATACTTTTCATTAACTCACATTTGTCATCTTTGCGATTGTAAAAATTATAGGCTCCATTTGGAGAGGGACTTAGTTTGTTTTATTCACTGCAATGTCTCCATGCCTTGAACAGTGTGCTCACGTAAAAGAAACTCAAAAAATATTATTTTAAAAAATAGGCCTGGCGCAATGGCTCATGCCTATAATCCCAACACTTTGAGAGGCCAAGGCAGGCGGATCACCTGAGGCCAGGAGTTCCAGACCAGCCTGGCCGACATGGCGAAACCCTGTCTCTACTAAAAATGCAAAAATTAGCTGGGCATGGTGGCGCACACCTGTAATGCCAGCTGCTCAGCGACTGAGGCACGAAAATCACTCGAACGCAGGAGGCGGAGGTTTCAGTGAGCCAGGATTGTGCCTCTACACTCCTGCCTGGGTGACAGTGAGATTCCATCTCAAAAAAAAAAAAAAGTATATATATATATACACACACACACACACACACACACACAAAATTTAAATAAATGAATGTACATGTTATACAGCTCAGAATCCTCATCAAAGCCAAATCAGTAAACCTGCTATATTGAGTTACTCTATCTGCCACCAATTAATTATCTGTCCAGAGTCTGACTCATGCATTTAGGGATGGGAGGAAACACTTTGCAAATGCCAAGGCCCTATATAGTTTAGTTACCATTATTTCCAGTCCAGTTGGAAGAGACTAAAAGAATTGTCAGATTACTACACCGAGGTCAGCAGTATAGTAATGTCTCAGAAAAGCTTCCATTTTAGAACAGGCTCTTCTTGAGGTCACTGCCTAGAAACAAATGTACTGTGGCTAACTTAACCCTTAGAAACGTAGAACATTGGCTGGGGGTGGTGGCTCACGCCTGTAATCCTAGCACTTTGGGAGGCCAAGGAGGGCAGATCACTTAAGGTCAGGGATTCAAGACCAGCCCGGCCAACATGGTGAAACCCCGTTTCTACAAAAATACAAAAATTAGCTGGGCGTGGCGGCAGGCACCTGTAGTCTCAGCTACTCAGGAGGCTGAGGCAGAAGAATCGCTTGAACCCGGAGGCAGAGGTTGCAGTGAGCCGAGATCGCACCACTCTACTCCAGCCTTGGTGACAGAGCGAGACTCCATCTCAAAAAAAAAAAAAGAAAGAAAAGAAACATAGACCATCATATTATTCCACAATTGAACTCTGGCTTCTCCATTTCCTGGACATAATGGAACTGCCCTGTCCTTTGAAAAACATAATTTTGGATTGCATTTCGAATAGTACTGAATTTACTCTGAGCTCCTTACCGCAGTAGACTGATCCTTTTCTGTACCATTGTGCACATTAACACAAGACTGACCAGGCCTCTGCCCATGGAACCAAGGAAATCACGGTCCTGTCTTCATTCAGCAAACCAAAGGGACTTGAAGGACACATGCCTCTCATTCTCCCTCCTTACCTTCCCTGCTCTGTTTAATGTGATATCAGTCATTTCTGGACACTCTTGCCAGATCTTGACTTCTGGGACTTTGGTTCTGCTCCTGATATTCCCCACACCTGTTTCAAGGAGTTACTAGTAAAGACAGCTACTGAGTTAGAAGGCTTTAGAGCTGACCATTCCACAGAGACTTGTCCACAGGTAGAAGGTAAACAGCTCCAGCAAAACTTCAGTGTTTTTTAATGAAGCAATAAATTTTGAAAATCACAAGTTTATGTAAGGATTTCAGATTTAGTGTATTTTACTTCAGACAAACATACTTCTCCAAGATTCTATGAACAATCATATTGTAGGCATTACACATAACACATATGTAGCATACGTGTATGATATCAAAGACCTTTCTTATCTGAACTATACTCATAATGGAATGTTACATAATTGCTGTAATAATGCATAAAAGGAGAATACTATTTTAATATGAGAAATTCTTAAACATACTAAAGTTTGTATAAATAGTGCTAAATGAGCATTTTCAAAATGTTTGCTTTAATATCTGCCTTCAAGGAGATTTTTCCGCTTAGAAAAGACCGAGTAGACCCACTATTAGTTTCCCACATTTTGTAAATCCGACTAATACGGACTGTGGCTCTTTTCACATATAAATTTTTATGGAAAAGAGCCTGGAATTCTGGGAAGGGCCACTCCCATGCAGTAATGATGCCTTATTTTCAATAGTTTCCATGAGACAGGAAGCCTAGAACAAAAATACACATAACATGACCGACTTCTGCCTCATGCAAAGGTGAGGCCAGGAGGAGACAATGCAAGAACTGAGCAAGGAAGCAGAAATATTCACCACAGTGAGCCTTGGGGGAGGCTAGGAGTGCTTTTAAGCTCCTTCTAAGAATAAAATGTCACACCTCACATTAAAATGAAATCATTTTTCACAGACTTTGTATGGAGAGGACTTTCCCTTTGTCTAACAACTAGTTTCTAAAATGAATTCTGAGCTTGGGGGACAGCCAGTGATGAAGAAATATTGATCACTGGAGGACAGGAGGAGCAAACTCATGGAAGGATGGCTGGTTAGTAAATAGTTCACCATTATCAAGATGTATGATATAGAAGTCTATTTTGTGCTTCACTACCCTAGCCTAGATGAATTCATGAATTTATATGTATATTATAGTTAACTTATCATGAAAGCATAAAGAATAATAAATGCCAGGCATAGTGGCTCACACCTGTAGTCCCAGCACTTTGAGAGGTTGAGGCAGGCAGATCACTGGAGCCCAGGAGTTCGAGACCGGCCTGGGCAACATGACAAAACCCTATCTCTATAAAAAATACAAAAATTAGCTGGATGTGGTGACATGCGCCTGTAGTCCCAGCTACTCAGGAGGCTGAGGTGGGAGGATCACCTGAGCCAGGGAGGTTGAGGCTGAAATGAGCCATGATCATGCCACTGCATTCCAGTCTGGATGAAAGAGTGAGACACTGTGAAAGAAAGAAAGAAGAAAGAAAGAAAGAGAGAAAGGGAGAAAGGGAGGAAGGGAGGGAAGGAAAAGGGGAGGGGAAACTAAGGGAAGGGAGGGGAAGGGAAGGGAAGAGGAGGGAATGGGAGGGGAGAAAACAAAGAATAATAAATTCTCATTTACCCTTAATCCCCCTTAAAAATAAAGCCTTATCAAAACTTTATCAATATTGACTTTATCAATCAAGCTCTCAGAGTATTGATTTATTGATAAAGAAGGGCTCTGTGTACTCCCAGAGATTGCATTCCCCTCCATATAGGGGTAACTAATATTCTGAATTGAGTGTTTATCATCTCACATATTTCTTGAAAATTATATTTCATGCCAACTCTGTGGAAGTTATTAACATACTCTTTCAATTCTAAAGCTCTAGGGCACTTTTTAAATTGTGCTAAAAAATATCTCTCATTGCTATAATAAGTTTATATTAAAAATATTTTTAGCATAACATGAAGCTTTCCACCATACATTATTTTAAATGAGTCAACTAATTGGTAGTAAATATCCCAAGTCAAATAATAGTTGCAAGTAATCTGGGGACTCTGTGGATTAAATTTATGGTTTTCATTCTACCTTATTTTAAACTGAAAAAAAAAAAATCAGCCATTCAAAAGTAGAAGGAACCCTTGATTACCTGGAGCTTGGCCAATGCTCATGGCATATCTAATCAATGGACAGTAGCCAGAATGAAACATTTTAAAGGGGCTAATGACTAAACAGTGTACTCTGTACTCTTTAAGGGGAGCAAAATTCCCAATGAACTCAGCCTTGTGTTTGACCATCCCTACTTATAACTTAGGCATGTTTCAGAGTTGTGTGAATGCTTGTTAACCAGCAGGGCACCCTTTAATAAATCTCTGTACTGTTACAGTCACCCAAGAGGCCTTGTCTACTAGAAGCCAACTACTCTTGCCAGAGTGGGAGAACAATCGATGCACTTAGAAAGGGCATTGTTTTAGGCTGGAAAAGGAAAATATGAATGGGTCAAACAAAGCACAGTTCATTTTGTGAAGGGCCAGGTCAATGACACAATGACAGAAACTGTCAGTAAGGAAAGCTATAGTCTAGCACTTGGTTTGTTGGGCTTTAGTTCCTAAGACAAAGACCTTGTATTCTTAATACAAGTCCATAATGTTTCATCTGAAATTTTGAAATCCAAAGAACTCATGAAATTGACAATTTGTCACATCTCAAAATGCCAAACCTTGGACTAGTCTGAACCCATTTAGTGGCAAATTATCACCTGAACTGATGTCAGGCTATTTAAAATCTATTTAAACCGTTTACTGTTACTATTTATATATTTCACTGCAGAAATATGAATGTATTTGATCAGAAGGCTTTGCTCCAGACTCCCTGGAGGTGCTATAACATATGGAATTACTATTCTAAAGTCCAAAAACTTCTGAATCTTAGAATATGGTCAGCCCTACAGGTTTCAAATAAGGGATTGTGGAACTAGAATGGCTAACACTCATTTAAGAGATACCGTGGGCTGGAGCTGTTAGCCTTTTGACTATCTCATTTGATTATCATATCGACCCTACGATTGAGATAAACATATTCCTGCACCTTTGCTGTTGCATGAATATACATATAACTGAAAGCTAAATAAGATTTTTCCTGTCGCCTCTTGATTGCTGGAAAAACCCCAAAGCTGAGAACATCGGATCCTAAAACTGAGGAAAATACGTGCTTGTACTTCCCACTCATAATTCTCAAGAAAACCTTTAGCTATGTGGTGAGTCCCCTCTCTTCACTTCTCCCTTCTCCATTCCCAAGCCAAGCCACAGGAGGAGGACAGTAAGAGAATCTCTGGTAAATTTGTACATTTGGAAAGGGCCTGTGTGGAGAGAGTCATTCCCCAGCTGAAGTTATAATTATGCCCTGATATTGCTGATTTATCCTTTGTGCCCATTTGCGCATAAGGAAAAAGGAATCAGGGAGGGACAACAAGGAAGGGAGCGGGGACGATTAGGGAGCAGGCTGCTCCCTTGCTGAGGTAGGAGGACAGCTGCACTCAAAGACGGCACCATGTTAGCCTTAGCTGATAAAACACAAATGGGTCAGTGGAAACAGTTGTGTGTTTTGTTTTGTTTTGTTTTGTTTTTTTGTATGAGTAATTGGTCAGATTTCTCTTGGGCTTGGCAAGGATCTGAGTGGACCCTGATGAAGACAGATAGGCTTGAGCCATCTTGGGGGTGCCCCGCCCAAGAGGGCTGCCTGTGGGCAAGAGGACGCAAGATCAAGGGGCGGCAGGACTGGAAAAGAGGGAAAGGAGAGGGGGTTGGTGGATTTTAAAAAGCATCAGGCTAGCTTCTCTCTAGTCAGAGAACTAAACAGTGGGGAGGACCCCTATAGGGGCCCCCAGAGAACTCTACATATGCTCCACTGGATGCCTGTTTTATAGAGAGCATCTACAGTCAAGAGGGGACAACATAGCAAGGTGAAGTAGAAAGATGTTCGCCATTTTTCATTGCCCTCTCCCTTGTGATGGTACATAGAGGAGAAAATGACCCAGGAGTGTGTGTGTGCAGATGGGTCACCCTTTTAAGCTTCTCATACTTTGATATCCACTGTTAACTCCATGCCCACCCCCATCCTATCACATCCTTTCCTCTACCCTTGGCAGAGAAACTCTCTGGCTCAGACACGAACAAAAGAACATTGTTACTCTCAGCACAGCAAAGCAAGCTGGAATTTCCCAAAGGAATATGATTGAAAACAAAAGAATGTAAAGAAAACACAAAGTTCATAAGTACAGTGAGGCTGAGAAAGTACAGACTTCCCCCTCCTACAATAACCAAACAGCACTAGGCTCTCACCAGTGGTGTCCACACCCTCCTGAGAATCCCATCCAGTGAAACTGCATCTCAGATCACCCACATACTCTCTCTACACACCCTTCTTAGTCTTCATGCCTTCTTAGAGGGAGATTTGAAGGACATCCTGGCTGGATAATAGGTGATACACACATGGATAAAGAAATAGTACTGTTTCTTAGCTTTTGAGTCTGATAGACCTGAGTGACCTTATGAAAATTACTTCACCTCTCTGAACCTTTTTATCATCCATATAGCACCTATTTCATAGTTACGAAATATTCACATAAGTGCCTGCATATGATAAATATTCAAAAAAGTTTCCTATCTATAATGGACTAAATGTATCCCCCCTCCACACCGTACATTCATATATTGAAATCCTAGCCCTTAGTGTGATGATATTAGGAGGAGGGGCCTTTGGGAGGTAATATGTCATAAGGATGGAGCCCTCATGAATGGCATTAGTGCCCTTATAATGCCTTCAGAGAGCTCTCTTGGCCTTTTTCTGCCTTGTGAGAATCCATTGAGAAGTTGGCAGTCTGCAACCTGGAAAAGGGCCATCCCAGAACCAACCATGCTGGCACCCTGATCTCAGACTTCCAACCTCCAGAACTGCATCAAGTAAATCTCTGTTGTTTCTAAGCCGTTCAGTCCATGACACTTCGTTGTAGCAGCTCTAACTGACTAAAATACTATCATCATCATTATTATTACTAATATTAATGATATCAGCATGGGAAGACACCACCTGTCTTCCTTCTCTCTACATTTATATGTATTAATTTCCCCATTCTTTCTCTCATTCCTCCTATCCTCATGGGTAGGTAAAGTTTATTTCTTTTCCCTTTAAACTGATTGCCCTGTTGATTGAATAAATTATATTATAGGTTTGTTGGAATAAACTATATCAAACTCATCAATCCACCCCTAGGCAAAGCTTGCCTTCTTTACCTAGAGTGCTAGCCTGGCATCTGGACTTTAGTATAATGACACAATATTACATCCCAGGTGATAGGTTTGGCTCTGTGTCCCCACCCAAATCTCACGTCAAATTGTAATTCCTAACGTTGGAGGAAGAACCTGGTGGAAGGTGATTCGATCATAGCGGGGGATTTCCCCCTTGCTGTTCTTGTGGTAGTGAGTGAGTTCTCACAGGATCTGGTTGTTTAAAAGTGTGTAGCAAGGCCGGGCGCGGTGGTTCACGACTGTAATACCAGCAGTTTGGTAGGCTGAGGCAGGTAGATCACCTGAAGTCAGGAGTTTGAGACCAGCCTGGCCAACATGGTGAAACCCTATCTCTACTAAAAATACAAAAAATTAGCTGGGCATGCTGGCAGGCACCTGTAATCCCAGCTACTCAGGAGGCTGAGGCAGGAGAATCACTTGAACCCAGGAGGCAGAGGTTTCAGTGACCCGAGATCGCACCATTGCACTCCAGCCTGGGCGACAAGAGCGAAACTCCATCTCAAAAAAAAAAAAAAAAAAAAAAAGTGCAGCACTTCCCCCTTTGCTCTCTGTGTTCTGCTACAATATGTAAGAACATGCTCACTTCCCCCTCACCTTCTGCCCATGATTGTAAGTTTCCTGAGGCCTCCCAACCAAGCTTCCTGTAAAGCCTGTGGAACTGTGAGTCAATTACACCTCTTTTCTTCATATATTACTCAGTCTCAGGTAAGTCTTTATAGCAGTGCAAGAATGGACTAATACATCAGAACTAGCTAAACATTTCTATTTCATGTTTAAAGGATATCTTTATTTTCCAAACCCTAGTGGTGAACTTGCTCAAGGCCAGCCATTCATCACACATTCCCCGACTCATATAGCTCATGCTTGAGCCAGGTAAACCACAGCCTCTTTACTGCCAGCCAGGCATCAGACAAATCCAGGCTCAAACTTGGGCTCGGTACGAAATTACTAATAGTAAGTGCTTAATCTTTCTAATTCTCAATTCACTCTTTATGGAATTGTGATTAGGATATCTCACACAAGAGTCTTTGTGAAGGTTAAATTAGAAAATGAATGTCAAGCACTTAATGCAGAGGCTGGTCCACATCACCGCAGGCTCAGTAAATGGTGGCCAACATCATCAGTACATGTTTATGATATCACAACTACTTTGCATCAACAGTTAGGTGGACAATACATATCAAAAGAAAACAGGACTTTCTTTTACATAGTTTCTCACCCACGTACAACCTACTTAGTAAACCAGTGGTTCTCAACCTTGAGATATACATTAAGAGTCACCTGTTTACCCCTGAATCTTAATAATGTCCTACTCACTTAAGATAGAAGTACAAATAGCACACGTATGGACCTGGGTACTATTGGTTTCTTATTTATGATCTATCTTTATTGACAACTCCAAATCATAATTGAACACAGTTTCCCTGCATTTATTGTTCTTAGGAGTCTGATGGTAAAAGGCAAGAAATTTGACTTTAACACTAACGTGTTGATATTTCACACTCACATTTACTAGCTGGGGCCACATGCCCCAGCCTGACCTTTGTTTCTATCCAAAGTCCTTTCTGCAAAGTGCAGTCATTTCTGCCCCATAGCATGAGCTAAAGCACTTGTTAAATGAATGAATTCACAGCAGAGAATGGCTAAATGCCCTTCATGTTACAATCTTGGATGAACAATGAGTGGTTCATGGATAAGAGACGTGGCATACTGGCGAGGCCTGGTGGCTTATGCCTGTAATCTCAGCACTTTGGGAGGCCGAAGCAGGCAGATCACCTGAGGTCAGGAGTTCAAGACCAGTCTGACCAACATGGAGAAACCCCATCTCTACTAAAAAATACAAAATTAGCTGGGCATGGTGGTGCATGCCTGTAATCCCAGCTACTCGGGAGGCTGAGGCAGGAGAATCGCTTGAACCTAGGAGGCAGAGGTTGTGGTGAACCAATTTCGCGCCATTGTACTCCAGCCTGGGCAACAAGAATGAAACTCCATCTCAAAAAAAAAAAAAAAAAAAAAGAGAGAGAGAGACGTGGCATCCTTTCTTTGAAATATACCAAGGGGAGGCAATGAAATGAACTTCTGAGTCAGACACATCTGTGACCCTGGGAAGATCAATGAACCTATCTGAGTCTCTATAAGGATGAAGACAATGACAGCACCTACCTCCTAAATGGTTGGGAGGATTAAATGAATCCATCAATGAGCAGTGCACAGTTTTTGAGACATAGTCTCCTTGATGCTGATCTCACATCCTTTCTTTTTTTTTTTTTTTTTTGGAGATGGAGCCTTGCTTTGTTGCCCAGGCTGGAGTGCAGTGGCACCATCTCGGCTCACTGCAACCTCTGCCTCCCGGGTTCAATCGATTCTCCTGTCTTAGCCTCCAGAGTAGCTGGGATAACAGGTGCACCACCACCACACCCAACTAATTTTTGTATTTTTAGTAGAGACGGGGTTCCACTGTGTTGGCCGGGCTGGTCTTAACTCCTGACCTCAGGTGATCCGCCTGCCTCGGCCTCCCAAAGTGCTGGAATTACAGGCAAAAGCCACTGCGCCCGGCCTCACATCCTTTCTTGGGGTTGCCCCAACCTCTCTTTCTTATTTTCATTCACTTTCTGGTTTCTGACCAGGGTTCTTCTTTGGGAAGATTACATCTGGAGAATCATGTTTATTTCTGAGCATGTGAAGAGGGCTTTGACTAGGACTATAAAGGCCAGAAAACTGTCATGTGAAAAGTGGACTTTTAGACGTTAGGTAAAAACTAAGGCAATGTGAATAAAGTATGGACTTTAGTTAATAATATCAGTTTATTAGCTGTAACCAATGTACCATAATGGCACACATAATAGGGGAAACTAGGTGTGGGGTATATGAGAACTCGCTGTAATATTATTGCACCTTTTATATCAATCTAATACTATTCTAAAATAAAAAGTTTATTCACTGTTAAAAATATTTATCAATATTAAAACCATAAAAGTCAAAACTTACATATATGTTTATAATTTAATCCTATATGTACATGACAAGAAGTTATCAGAATAAAAGTGAATTTTCTTTTTTTTTTTTTTTGGTAGCGTATGGTAGAGTCAGTGTCTCACTATGTTGACCAAGCTGGTTTCAAACTCCTGGCCTTAAGCAGTCCTCCCATCTTAGCCTCCCAAAGTGCTGGGATTACAGGCATTGAGGCACCATGCCTGGCCAATAAATTTTTTTAAGGGACCTTTAGTCAGGAATAAGAAACACATTGGGGAGATGATAATATTGGTTACTTTCTTAAAATATTTACAGGCCTCTATTGTGTGGAAGGTAAGATATGTGCCGTATAGTTCCCAAGGCAGAAATAATGAGCAGAAATGGCAGATAATCCAGTTTTACCTAAATTAATGATTAAAACTGTACCCCCACATACATACACAAAATGGACACATTATAAAGTAGTATATAAACTCTTTGAAAGTTGTCCATGCAGAAGGCAGATGACCACCCGTTGAGGGGATGTTGCATGAGTAGATAGGAAGTTGCACTTGACAAAATTGTGTATATTTTATGACCATTTGTTTATCCTTACATCTATCGGTTCTACCTTGCCCTTTTCTACCTTTATCCTTTTGATCCATTAAGTTTTGAATTTGAAAAGGACTTCAGAGACTGTGTAGTTTTTATCTGGGGTGTGATTTTCTGACAGTCTTCTTGACCCCTGGTATTATAGGCAAACACATTCCTAGGAATCCTACTTGTTCAGCTTAAATCACTATTATTTGTTCTTTCTTACTCTGGCTCAAGATCCTCATCTCAGGCTTTTCTTGCTTTGACAACCTGTTTGGAGTCAATTCTCCGGCTCCAACATTAGAAATCTCACAGATTTGTTCTTGCCCTCCTGACATACAGCTGGAGCCATGATTGGTCCTTCTGCCCCATACCATGCCATGGACCTACTGGGCAATCAGAAACAAAAACCTGTCTGTGATGGATCACTGCCCTGGCCCTGAGGCTGACATCCAGACTTAGTCATTATTTTCATGTGACATATTACTCAGATCATGGCCTTATATTAAGTGCACAAATGGATCCTAGAAATGAAACAGAAATGCAACTTGGAAAATGCACTATGACTCACAAAACAGATAAACTGCACCAAGCCACAATGTGCTACACACACAATCTAAGATCAAATTAACTCTATCTCCTTCAGAGCCACATCTTCCAGGTAAGACCACAGATAAACTGACTTAACTGAAAATTTGCAGACTCATATCTTGTGCAGATGGAACCACTGACTCTTCTAACAGGCCACTTCATTTACATATTCTGACCAATCCCTGCTGAGACCACACTTACTATCTGCCACCTAAAACCACCTGATAATTAACTGCAGCCCCGACCCAAGTACCCTTCCCTGACTCCTTCGTTTTGGGACACCATCACAGTCGTGCTCTGCCTTGCTCGGTATGCGTAATAAACCCAGCTTTGGACAATCAACAGGTACTCCTAGTGATCTTTGATTAGAGAATCTAACAATTCTTTTGCCTGGTTATGCTCATTTTCCTCTTGTTTCCCTAGCACACACCTACTCTTGCTTCAAGAATCAACTTACATATCACTATGAGTCTTCCTTGATTCATTCTTCACCTTTATCCTCTGCACTACTAGTTACCTCATCCTCTGTGTTGCCCAAGCACTTAGCCCAGACTTCCATTAGCTTTCCTCTCACTATATTTTCATTCTTTTGTTTATGTCTGCCCACTCCTTCCATCTTTCCTTAAAAGCAAGAACACATTTATGCATGTTTATATGTTCAATGTTTACACTGGTCCTAGATACCAAATAGGCTTTGAATAAATAATTGTTACTTAAACCTGCAAACACAGCTTTAAGGGATGCATGTGTTACTTATTCTTTCTCAGCCATCATATATGTATAAAGGAGCCTCATGTACAATTTTCCACAAAACCCATTCCTTCGTGGTAAGAAGAGTCTCTAAAACCGGATACTGGGTGGCCAGGGACAAAAGTGGTGATATAGGATTATAGGGACCCAGGTGATGGGCATGACAAATACTGTTTGCAATTCTATCTTGCGAAGAGGAAAAACAGCCCAGCAGTTTCATTTTACGAATTAGTTTAATTATGCCTGCCTGGTTGTTACTGGTGGAAGATGTCCAGGTTCTTGGTGTTTTAAACAAAGAATTGGGCAAACGCACAAACAAAGCAACCAACAAAAGCATAGATTCATTAAAATAAAAGTACACTCCACAGAGTGGGAGTAGGCTCCAGCAAGCAGCTCAAGAGCACTGGTTACAGAATTTTCTGGCACAAGGCAACCAGTCAGAGACTGAAGGGAAGTTACAAAGTTATACCCTATGCAAATGTCTGATTGGTTGCAGGAGGTTACCAATCAGAGGTACTTTCCTTTTTTCATCTGCAACACAGAAGGTGGGGGGTGTTGCAAAGGAAGTAGCCTCTGATCCTTTTGTTACTTGGGTGTGCAAAGTTGGAGTTTTCCTTTCATTCAGTTCTAGGAAGTCAGCATGAATCAGCCTTAGGTTCCCTGCCTCCAGACCCTATTTTCCTGCCTCATGCTGGGTGGGATGGAAAAAGTTTTTAAAATTAATTCCTAAAACAACACATAACTTAGCTTCTTGTAAAAAACAGCTGGGTGTGTGGTGGCACACACCTGCAGTCCCAGCCACTCAAGAGGCTGAGGCAGAGGGATCATTTGAGGCCAGGAGTTTATATATGTAATAGAGAAAACTAAAGTCTCTTAGAACACCACTTCCATCCTGATGCAAGCACTACTTTTCCAAAGGTATTTGCTGTTATTAGTTAAATATGCATCCTTCCAGATTATTTCCATGCATTATACGCATAGGAAAAATACAGTACTGTTTTTTGTGTGTGTTTAATACAAATGTAATCAAGACTAAATGTCTCTATTTATTTATTTTTGAGATGGAGTCTTGCTCTTTTACCCAGACTGGAGTGCAGTGGCATGATCTCGGCTCACTATAACCTCTGCCTTTTGGGTTCTAGCGATCCTCCTGCCTCAGCCTCCCGAGTAGCTGGAATTACAGGCGCCTGCCACCACACCGGGCTAATTTTTGTATTTTTAGTAGAGATGGGATTTTGCCATGTTGGCCAGGCTGGTCTTGAACTCCTGACCTCAAGTGATCCATCCGCCTGCCTCCCAAAGTGCTGAGATTACTGGTGTGAGCCACTGTGCCCAGCCAAGACTAAATGTCTTTAGACCTTCATATGCATATGAGATATGGATGGAAAAGATTTCATGAAAGATGTTCATTTACTAGGCTCTGTTACTTAACCCGTGTCTAAGTAAAAATGTTAAGAACTGAACATACTCAGAGCATGTGTGTATTCTGCATACAGCATATTAATACTTATATTAATAAATATACATCTATATTATCTCATCCTTATGTTACCCAAAGATAATGACTGATTCCCATTATAGCTCAAAGGGAATGTTGTGAAGATTAATGACAGCGTTCCTAAAACTATTTCAGTTCTTTAGAATGCAAAAGCTAAAATTAAAGCAGTATACTTTATGTGATCAAAAATATCTGAATGCACAAGCCACATATTATCTTTAGTGGAAAAATAATTATTACTTTATATTGAAAAGGCTCATGCCTAGTCATAAAATTCTTATTCAACACTAGAAAAATCATAACATAAATATCTCTTCTTTCTCGGTTACTTACATAAAACTCTAGTTTACCTGTGTAAATGGGTCACCATTACATGTATAATTTTATATTTTGGAATAGGAAAATCACATTCATGCTCAATAATTTGTTTTCAGTGCCAACTTGAAGTTTTTCCAACCAAACATTGAAAATGCACTTTTGAAATGTACGATGAAAAAGTATCAAGGAATGATGAATTGATGCATTCACAGTTGGAAAGCAGTAAGAGTTTGTGGTTGTGAACTATATTTGCTAATAAATTGTGTTTTAAAAGCTGCAAAAGGCTTTTAGAAATGCAATTAATATGCACATTAATAAGCATTCCAGAAAATCACCAGCTCAATATGGAAAAGTAATATGAGTAAAACACATAGTCACTACAACACTGTGTTTATATAGCCCCTACTTTATGTGTAAAGACCTTGTCTATCATAAACATGGTTGGAATAGGCAATGCACATTTATACCCAGCTAAGAGTTAATTCTCTCCCCACTTAATCATCCAAACAGAGCCTCATTGTAACCAATCTTGTTGGTATTGGGTCATTATCCTGTGCTTTCCTCAGATACAGTGACGTTTTAAGACACATCTTAAAAAGGGTCAGTTTTACTAAGGGATCTAGGCTAAAAGAGACTACAGTGAAATTAACCCCTAGGTTTTCTGTCAGATAATATATTAGTCAGGGTTATCCAGATAAATAGAACCAATAGGGGATGGGGTGTGTGTGTGTGTGTGTGTGTGTGTGTGTGTATACATATATAAAGAAAGAGAGATTTATTTTAAGGAATTGGCTCAAGCAATTACCGAGACTGTTAAACCCCAAATCTGCAGTTCAAGTGTGAAGTCCGTATGCCACTAGAACTCCCTCTGGGGGTGGTGGAGGTCAGCCTTTTGTTGTAGTCAGGTCGTCTTCAATTGATTGGATGAGGCCCATCCACATTAGGGAAAGTAATCTGCTTTACTCAAAGTCCACCGATTTAAAGTTAATCTCATCCAAAAACACTCTCATAGAAACATCCTGAATAATCCACATATTTGGGCACTGTGGCCCAGCCAAAATAACACATAAAAGTAACCATCATGGAGAACTATGGCAGAAGAGCCTTTGAGATCTCCCATAAGGATACAAGAATACCTGTTGGCACTGCTAGTCAGCAGCCTATTGGAGAAAATTTTGAAATCCATGAGAACCAGTTAGCTCCTGTTTTCAACATCAATGCTGCTGTGCCTATGAAACCCCTCCAAGTCCTGCTCCAGCCCTGGATCTTATCTTTTAAAATCACTACTTATCAGATAAATATGAAATAGCTCCCACTTATTATTACAGTTAATCTTCTTGCTAAGCATATTTTATTTTATTTTTATTTTTTAAAAATTTATTTACTTTTTAATTTTTAAAAAAATGTACTAAAAAACAAAACCAAAAAAGAATCTTAAAAGAGGCAGAATATTGGCCAGGCATGGTGACTCATGCCTGTAATCTTAGCATTTTGGGAGGCCGTGGCGGGCAGATCACTTAAGGTCAGGAGTTTGAAACCAGCCTGGCCAACATGGTGGAACCCTGTCTCTACCAAAAATTAACCAGGTGTGGTGGCACACACCTATAGTCCCAGCTACTCGAGAGGCTAAGGTGGGAGAATTACTTGAACCCAGGAAGCAAAGGTTACAGTGCGCCGAGATTGTGCCTATGTACTCCAGCCTGGGCGACAGAGTGAGACCCTGCCAAAAAAAAGAAGAAAAAAGGGGGCAAAATATTGTAATAGAAAATTTCCTGGACTGGGAGATAAGGCATCGATGATGATGATGATGATGATGATGATGATGGCCAGGCACTCTAACAAGTACTGAGCATATTTTATTTTCTGCATTTATGCAAGAGAAAATTAGGGTTTGGATATCAGCTTGCCTGAGGCCACATAGCTGGTAAATAACAAAGATAGTATCAAAGCCGGGTTTCAGACAGACTTCAAGTTTCATGCTGTTGCTCCCTAGAGCAAACAACTTCAAGCAACCAAACTTGCTTCAAATTTTCATTGCCATGAGGAGTTTTGTTGGAGGTCTGTGGCAGACTGCTAGTTGCCTACCCAATATCCATTCTGACCTTCTTCTTTAGTGAGGAATAGGATCACTGTTTTATCCAGGCAGCAGTGTGCCCAGCTAAAAGACTACAACTCCCCAGCCATGATGTAAGCAGAAGTTGCTGAATGATCCCATGTGTCCTGCAACTCCCACTCCTGCTTCCTGTCTGGAATATGAATATGATGGCTTCAGCATATACAAATGTAGCCTGATCTTTGACTATAGTCACGAGCAAAGGGAACATATTAGAAGAAAACAGACCATAAGTTTTTTTAAATAAACTTTTTATTTTGAAATAATTTTAGATTTACAGAAAAGTTGAAAAGACGTAGTACAAAGAATTCCCGTACCTTGAAAACATGCTAAGTGAAAGAAGCCAGTCTTCTGACTACTCTCTCTAAAACCCACGTATTGTATAATTCCATTTACACAAAATATCTAGGACAGGCAAATCCACAGAGACAGAAAATGGATTAGTGGTTTGCCAGGGGCTGGGGAGAAGAGAGAGTGGAGAGTACTTAATGAGAACAGGGCTCCCTTTTGGGGTTACAAAAATATTCTGGAGTTGGACAGTAGAGATTGTGCATAACACTGTACATAAGATTGTGAAGGCACTGATTCCACTGAATTACTGAATTGCACACTTAAAAATGGTGAGTTTTACCACTATATTAAAAAGTTCCCTTCTACCTTTCAACAAGCTACCCCTAATATTAACATCTTACCTCGGCATGGTACATTTGTCAAAACCAAGAAATCAATGGTGGAACGACACTAGTAACTAAAGATTTCTTCACTGTACATTTCACATTCTCCTCTTTTCTGAAAAGGTGTCTTCATTGCAATTACCCTATTTGTTCCCTTTTCCTCCCACTCCCTTCATTCTGCTTCCTGCTAGAATGTAGATATGATGGCTGGAATAAGGACAGAAGCCATGCAACAAGGATAGCAGTGCTTGGGTCCCTGATGACTTTGTGAAGTCTTTACATCAGCCCTAAACTGCCATGTCTGGACTTATTTTATGAGAGATAATAAACAATATGTTTAAGCTACTATAACTTCAGTCTATGTTGCCAACAACTAGCCAAATCCTAACTGATATCAGGTTGTAAATTGCTTGGGGTTAACCTTCAGCGTGCATGAAATTTTCTTTCTTTCTTTCTTTTTTTCTTTTAGATGGAGTCTCCCTTTGTAGCCGAGGCTGGAGTGTAGTGGCATAAATGAACCCATTTGAATCCAAGGTTTTTAAGCAATTCTCCTGCCTCCGTCTCCCGAGTAGCTGGGATTACAGGCACCCACCACCACACCTGGCTAATTTTTGTATTTTTAGTAGAGACTGGGTTTCACCATATTGGTCAGGCTCGCCTCCTGACTTCAAGTGATCGACCCGCCTTGCCCTCCCAAAGTGCTGGGATTCCAGGTGTGACCCACCACACGCAGCCATGATGGGAAATTTTCCAAGCTCACAGGGGACATTCAGGAACTGTCAATAATATTGTTTCCATATCATAGAATAGGCTATGAAGGGAGAGACTACAATATGAGGTGATTTAGTCAATATTTTATATTTGAGCTCCCATTAATTCAGTGTTAATCCCAGCATAGAGATTTGCCAATTCTCAAACATATTTAGTATCCTTTCCACATGTCTATTCTTCTGACTAATGAATAATTGTGATGCTTACAGGATATAGAAAAATTTTTGACAATTTTTTCTAGCTGAGAATAAATGCAAAAGATTCCTTTAGCGTTTGCTAATGTTCCTGAGATGACCTCAAAACCTCAGGTTTAAATACTTAGATTTTTATTTCATAGTTTGTGATTATATGAGAATGAGTTGCATGAACAAAATATCAAAGTCAATTTTGTTTTTCTTTTAAAATTATCATTACTTTTAGCTCTTAGTGGCTATGATTTTCATCTTTTCATATTTTACATTCCACAAGACATTGTATTAACAAAGACTTCTTTAAATCCACCTTTTCTGGAAAAGACATTTTTATGTTCACAGGCATTCTGCCTTATGTTTATAGAAGCATCTAGGGAGAAAAAATGCATTAATGTTGAGGATGAGTGAATTTTGTCATGAAGGATAAGTAATTTTCACAGACTCTCGTTCTATCTAGGCTTTCTCTTTCTCAAGAGATGGGGTCTTACCCTGTTGCCCAGGCTGGAGTACAGTGATGCAATCATAGTTTACTGTAACCTTGAATTCCTGGGCTCAAGTGATGCTCCCACCTCAGCCTCCCAAGTAGCTGGGACTACCAGTGTGCACCACCATACCTGGCTAAATTTTTTTGGTTTTTATAGAAACAGAGGTTCACTATGTTGCCCAGCCTGGTCTTGAACTCCTAGCCTCAAGTGATCCTCCCACCTTGGTCCCCCAAAGTGTTAGGATTACAGGCGTGAGTGACCACACCCACACCTGGCCCTCTATGTAGATTATATCTAAATCTCAACTTATTAGATGCATACCTTTGATTGATAGCTACTTTTCTATAGCAGCATAAAAATTGGATTCAGAAATGAGCAAGTAGATACTATGCACTGTCTGAAAGACAACTTAACTCATCACAAGTCAGTCTGTTTGTATTAGAAAACTATATTGATTTAGTGGTATTAGTTAAGATGCTTTTGGATGTAAGTAAAAAAATCAATTAACAAGCGGCGTTAAAAGATAGCTTATTTTTTGGTACATGCCTTTAGTCCTAGCTACTCAGGAGGCTGAGGCAGGAGGATCACTTGAGCCCAAGAGTTTGAGGTTGCAGTGAGCTATGATTAAGCCACTGTACTCCACCCAGGTGACAGCCTGGGTAACAGACCGTAAGTTGGCTTTTATCCGTTATCTTGAGTGTGATCCTCTTTGTCTTCTGGGCTCCAAACATCACATCTTTTACAAGATCACATTAAAAACAGAAAGCCTGGGGATGTGAGGTGGGGAGAAACTTTTCTTTCTTTTCTTCTTTCCAGAAATTCTCAGCAGACTTCACCTCACATAATAAACAAGAACTGGGGTCACAGGGAAGCTAGGAATGGAAGTACTGGATATTTTCTGTCTCTGTTATAGAATATAGATGGCCCTGCCCACAAGGAAGGAGACCTTGGGAAGGCAGCCAATGAGGTCTGCCACAGGGGTCTTGTAGCTATCGTCACTCCATGTGCCTTGCATCTTTCTTATGGCCAGTGAGCTAAAATATGGAGGATGTGAATGTCACATGGGGTGGAAGGAAGAGAAGAGGGCTAAAAGACACATGGTGGCTGGGCGCGGTGGCTCATGCCTGTAATCCCAGTACTTTGGGAAGCTGAAGCGGGCAGATCACGAGGTCAGGAGTTCAAGACCAGCCTGGCCAACATGGTGAAACCCTTTCTCTGCTGAAAATACAAAAATTACCTGGGCCTAGTGGCAGGTGCCTATAATCCCAGCTACTCGGGAGGCTGAGGCAGAGAATTGCTTGAACCTGGGAGGTGGAGGTTGCAGTGAGCTGAGATTGCGCCACTGCACTCCAGCCTGGGTGACAGATTGAGATTCCATTTAAAAAAAAAAAAAAGACACACTCCTGGTATAGAATGATAGTCTGATGAATATGTAATGTGCCAGAGTCAGAAAAATTGTAAACTATCCCTAATCCACAAAGCTATTCAAGTCGGCAGAACAAAACTTCGAGGTTAATCAGGTGAATGTTGGTATTCAACATTCAGCTGATTTCCCTCAAAAACCTTCAGTGGATCTTTTTCCTACTGTCTGAAGCCTCACATATATTGAAAGTGATCTTTCTGTTAGAATTTTTCCTCTTAATGGTTTGACTAGTTTTTCCTCATATTTATTTGTTCATAATTGTTATTCAAGAGCTCTCGTGTGCTGTCCTAGGTTCTGGGTCATTATATGGTAATTCATGGTTAGAAATCCAGAAACCAATGGATACAGCATTATTTATTCTGCAAGATAAGATAATCCCTCATTTGCATTTATTAATGAGGAGCCTCCCCGACCTTTACAGAATACAAAGAAAGATGGCATGCCAAATTTGGGTTTCATTCAATAAAATTGTACTTTCCTATCAACCTACCAACAGCTATTTTCAGCATTTTCCTTAGAACAAAAGAGTTAATGAACAGCAAACCAAAAGGGAAAGTTGGCTGGTCATTGTGTATTATAAACTGTAGACAAACATCTTTTGTTTTGTTGTTGTTAATGAAAAGCATGATAATGTGCATCTTAATCAAATTTAAAATGTGGGCATTTGAATATTTTTAATTAGAAGGAGTAGTGCACAGTGCCACCTTTAGTCAAATCTAGAGTTCCCATTTCAGGCTTAAATAATAAATGTGGGCATTATTACCTTTTACAATACACCATTGATAGAACACCAACTTTAAAGCCAATTAAAGGTTGGCAATCTTCCTACCATTGGCAAAGTAACACTTGTTAACAGTTCCCCTTGTGACACGTTTCAGCATAATCACTGATTTCTGGAAACCTTATTTAGCACTTACGGATATTTTGAAATCTCTAATGAATTTCTTTTTATAGACATTTTTACGTTTTATTCTAATTTTTTAAAGGTGTTCAGGTAGTTTAATTTTATACACTCAGATGTGCATGTACCCAGATATTTATATGTGAAAGACAAAATGTCAGAATATGTAGAACTATACTCTATAAATAACAGTTTGCTCATAATACTCAGATTTTAATGGCTCCATTTTTGAAATCGAATTGTGCCCAAATTCATTCAGAAAAATCTCACATTAGAATCTAAATATGCAGAAATTGTTCTGTTTAATAAACTACAAGTTCTTGTAATTTAAAAACAAATTTTAAAAACTGGTCGGAATAAGTAAATTCTTTCACAGTTATTTACTTGAAATAAAAATGTTGTGGAGGCTAGTAAAGTCTTTTTTCATTTCACATGGAAATAATTTGATAAGCCTGGCAAAGATGTGAGAAACATAAAAATGAGCTAAGAAAATTCAAATTATTTCAGCCTTGAGTTACTAACACCAGACAGAGAACTAGTTTTCACCAATTAAAGAACAGCTTGATTATGTGCCATGTAAAATGCTAATGCAGAAATGAACAATAGCTATTTCTCATTTAAATTTAGTTATCTGGAATGCTTCAAGTAGACAACATTAATGCAAGATGATACAATGCATCCAGATATTGGCAGTAGATTGATTTAGGTAGACATAAATGATCTTTAAAAGATCAGCAACCTGCCGGGCGTGATGGCTCAAGCCTGTAATCCCAGCACTTTGGGAGGCCGAGACGGGCGGATTACGAGGTCAGGAGATCGAGACCATCCTGGCTAACACGGGGAAACCCTGTCTCTACTAAAAAATACAAAAAATTAGCCGGGCATGGTGGCGGGCGCCTGTAGTCCCAGCTACTCGGGAGGCTGAGGGTGTACCTCCCAGTACACCCGGGAGGCGGAGCTTGCAGTGAGCTGAGGTCTGGCCACTGCACTCCAGCCTGGGCGACACAGCGAGACTCCGTCTCAAAAATAAATAAATAAATAAACAAATACATCAGCAACCTTTAGAAGCTGCTTATATCACTTTTGCTTTATGTAATGTAGTCACACATTAATTAGCAACACTGTACAGGAACAGAAAATCATAATTTAGGCCAGGCATGGTGGCTTAGGCCTGAAATCCCAGCACTTTGGGAGGCCAAGGCAGGCAGATCACTTGAGGTAAGGAGTTTGAGACAAGCCTGACCAATATGGCGAAACTCCATCTCTACTAAAAATACAAAACAATTAGCTGGGTGTGGTGGCATGTGCCTGTAATCCCAGCTACTCGGGAGGCTGAGGCATGAGAATCACTTGAACCCAGGAAACAGAGGTTGCAGTGAGCCAAGATTGTGCCACCGCACTCCAGCTGCGTGACAGAGGGAGACTGTCTCAAAAAAGAAGAAAGAAAGGAAAGAAGAAAGAAAGAAAGAAAGAAAGAAAGAAAGAAAGAAAGAAAGAAAGAAAGAAAGAAAGAGAAAGAAAGAAAGAGAGAGAAAGAAAGAGAAAGAAGAAAGAAAGAAAGAAAGAAAGAAAGAAAGAAAGAAAGAAAGAAAGAAAGAAAGAAAGAGAAAGAAAGAAAGAAAGAGAAAGAAAGAAAGAAAAGAAAGAGAAAGAAAGAAAAGAAAGAGAGAGAGAGAAAGAAAGAAAATAATAATTTAACGTATCTTTATCTTAGCCATCTATTCCTTGACCCACAAGGATTTATGTCAGGACTAAATATCAATATAAACATTCAACTGCCCTCCTTTTTAAAAAGAACTCAACTGTTATTGTTGCAACCTTAATTAAATATATATTATATAATTTGATTTAATAAACAGAAAATTATTCCAAAGAAGTGTACTTGTTATTTAGGGATGTGGTTTTTAAAAATTTAGAGCAAGATACAATTGAAAAGTATGTGGAAGTAATGTTGGAAGTAAAGTGGAAGTAATGTTGATAATGGTGAAAAATCAGATACAACCTATGTAAATAAAAATTAAAGTTTGCTTACATATTTTTTTCGGTTGGTATGGCAGGGACTGTTGGTTGCCTACCCATATCCATTCACCTTTATTTCTTAGTAACAGCCTTATTTCTTGCTAGGTGGCCATGTATGCAGCAAAAAGACTACATTTTCCAGCTGTCCTTCGAGTTAATTGTAGTCCCATGACTAAGTTCTGGCTAATGAGATGGAAGCAGAGCCAGGCTTCTTCGAAGTCTCCCTCGAGGAAGCTGATTCAGCCTAAAGGGGAGACTCCTTTGCACCCCTTTTGCTGATGTTGAACTTCAACAGTCAGCTTGGACCATGAAGTGACCTTGAGGTTGGAGACCCTCATATGAAAGAGGAAAAAGATAAAAGAAGACCAAATCCTGGAAGATTTGGAGTGTGCAGTCATACAAGGACCTCTGCTCAGAAGGGCCTCACATGTGGTTCAATGCTCTATTATTGCTACCTTGAAATTCTTAATAACTGTCATCTTTGACATTGTATTTTTTGGTTTTGTTTTGTTTTTTGAGACTGGATTTCCCTCTATTGCCCAGGCTGCAGTGCAGTCTTACTGCAGCCTCTGCCTCCTGAGCTCAAGTGATCCTCTCTCCTCAGTCTCCAAAGTAGCTGGGACTACAGGCATGCACCTCCACGTCCATTTTTGTTTTGTTTTGTTTTGTTCATTTCTTGTAGACACAGGGTTTTGACACATTGCCCAGGCTGGTCTCAAACACCTGAGCTCAAGTGATCCGCCTGCCTTGGCCTCCTAAAGTGCTGTGATTGCAGGCATGAGTCACCACACCCAGCCTGAGGTTGTGCTTTCTACATAAAGTCTAGTAGAACAAGGAAGCATGAATGTGAGAAGAGAAGTTACACACAATCAGCACATCTGCTGTTTCTTGTTGCCCTATTTGCATGTAGCCCCATGAGCTCTGAATTCCGGAGGCCCCACAGTGAGTGGGAGTTCAGTGAGACTCAGAGTGTACAAGGAGAATGTGTTAGATCTATGACTAATTAATTGGAGTACTGATGGCCCCAAGAGGCCACACTTCCCATCTGAACTAGAACTTGCTATGCAGAAAGAAGGCAGTGGCATTTCTAGAAACATACACAATCAAGGAATCCTGTTGTGTCATTTCTTACTTACGTTACTTCCCTGTAGTAGTCAACAACTTACCCTGAAAATAATAGCATAGAAGGAAAAGGGAAAACAGCCCATAGTTCCTTTTAATTTCAGTCCTTCCTTACTCATCAGTAAGCCAAAGGTAGAGAGTGTTGGTAGAAGGTGCTCGTATCAAGAAGTGAAATAAAAACAGTTAATTTCATTTTGGGCAACATTTTCATTCTTCTGATTAAGAACAAAGTACAAATGCACACACATCCTATAAAATATGAATTGTGTGATTTCAGTGATCTCAAGTACACACATTAAATGTTCTTATATTTGCATTTAAAACTAGCATTGCTTAATATAAAGATGAAGGGTAAAATTCATGCTATCAATTTAAGTTTTTATGTATTTTTTGTTACTTAGAACAACATTAAAATAGGAAATTTTTAAAAACACCAGGGCAAGTCAAGAGAGAGGTCTCAGTAGAAAAGAAAAATCTTTATATTTCAGTACTCTTTTATTGTTTGTTTGTTTTGAGACAGAGTCTCACTCTGTCACCCAGGCTGGAGTGCAGTGGTGTAATCTCGGCTCACTGCAACCTCTGCCTCCCGGGTTCAAGCAATTCTGCTGCCTCAGCCTCCTGAGTATCTGGGATTACAGGCACCCACCATCATGCCCAGCTACTTTTTGTATTTTTGTAAAGACGGGCTTTCACCATGTTCACCAGGCCAGTCTTGAACTCCTGACCTCAGGTGATCTGCCCGCGTAGGCCTCCCAAAGTGCCAGGATTACAGGCTTGAGCCACCATGCCCAGCCTATATTTCAGTACTCTTAATGAAACATTTTTAAAATTTTTGAACAGGGGCCCCCACTTTTTCATTTTGCACTGGGTCCCACAATTACGTAGTCAGCCTTCACATCAAGGAACCACCATACCATCCCTGAACTGCCTACTTTTGTGTTTAAATCACCGTTTCATTTTAGTCAAATATAATCCTTGCCCTTATAGTGTACAGTATAGTCACTACACTGCTGCTAAAGAAGGATATTTGATTTTTTGGAAAACCTTTGTTGGGCTTCAAAAACAGTGGGGTATAGACAGTATTTTTTTTTAATTTTTGTTTTAAATATACAAACACACACATAGCACATGCAGAAAAAAAAAAAGACCAGAAATAATTACACCAAAATATATTCATAATATTTATTTCCAAGAGTTGGAATTATTGATGTTACCTATTTCCTTTGGGTTTGTGTGATTTTCTGTGTTGTTCAATATTTCTTAAATGAATATTTAATATTTTTATAAATAGATGAAATTTGGAAAATTTACAAATGAATCCTGAATCAGTATGAAATTTACTGCTGAATCTAGAAACTATGTAAAACTTAGTTGTGTAGTTTTTTTAATTTTCCTTAATTTGAGGATTTTCAAACTATAAAAATGATACAGGCTAGTTGTAATAACTGAGATTATACAAAGTTATATTAAAAAAAAAATTTTTTTCCTGGCACATGCCTGTGGTCCCAGCTACTTAGGAACCTAAGAGAGGAGGATTACTTGAGTCTAGGGGTTCCAGTTATCCTGGACAACACAGCAAGACCCTGTCTCTTTTTAAAAGTCAAAAAACTATTTTGTCTCTATATTCTGTCTCTGCCATCTAAGGCTAACATGTTAAGTGACCAACATGCATCATTTCACAAATTATATAATATAATCTAGTCTATGTAATTTGCTCATCACACACACAAACACAGATTGATTTTTGAGTTTGTTTTCTGTGAAATAGAATTATAAAAGTGAATCTACAATTTACTATTTTTTAGTTAACGCATCACAAACTTCTCTACAAGAAAATATATAAATTTATCATGTTTCTTATTTCTCCATGTGCACATACAGACTTATTTTAAATGCCATTTTAAACTTCTCATTTTGGAACTTGGAGGTGTCTTTTGACAAAGATGCTTTGCTTGACCAAACTTTAGTCAGTCTCCTGAACCTTCTCCTAGGCCCATCTATGCTCTTCCTTGTAAAATCCGATTTTGGCAAGAGCCCTGCTAAGTCAGTTTAGCAAGAACTCCCCACCCTGCACACCCTATCACCCTCAATAGCTTGATCAGGTTCCTCAAACTCCGCCATCCAGCAGGAGATGTCTGATCATCCTGGTCCATCTTCAGCAAGAATCCTGTTAGGTCAATTTCACCAGAATACCCCTCAACCTTAATGTTTCCTCTTAGTAATTTTTTATCACTGAGCCCTACCCGACTTCTTGGCTATAAATTCCCACTTGCCTATGTTGTATTCAGAGTTGAACCCAATCTCTCTCCTCCACTGCAAAATCCCCTTGCCATGGTTCTTACACCTATTGCAGTGTTCCTGAATAAAGTCTTCTTTAGCATGCTTTAACTAGCATCTTTGAATACTTTTTTTCTTTAACACTTTTAAGTATACATTTATTAAAATAAACATTCTGTCTGTGATGCTGTGGAGGGCAGAGGGTGGTTTTCTTGCCGGTAGGTTGTTGCTTCCAAGTAAACTCATTCTGTCGTCTTGATCAGAGATTATGGAAGGGAATACTTTAAATTTGTGTTTCCAGACAAGATATATTTCACATCCATATGTTTCCTCCTTGCCTGCACTTTCTTAGGCTGTATTTTATCCCATATCATGCTAAAACGTTGAGTCAGTCCTCTGGTCTGCAGTATGCTTTCTGGTACATCATTCTCCTATTCTCTTGATGGAAAACAGGTTTGGTGCCTTGAAGAAGTAAGTCAATACATAATTCAGTGTTGATTAGATTAACTTCAGAAGGCTACCTTAACAGTATCTGCTGAGGAAGTGGGGGAATTGGGGGGATGCTTATTGGGTTGCAAAAGTTATAAGGTAGACCATACTGATTTTATAAAATTATGATTATTCCTACATGATAGTGAAAACAGATTTGTAAGGAACTGTGTCAAAACTGATGACTCTGAGCCCTTGCGTAGACAGAGTCTCAGTGAATTCCTCGGTGACCTCAGTGTCCTTATTAGTATGAAGCAGTTGGCAAGAAGATTCTGTCTACTCTCTAGTGCACGTGTATACACTTAACTGTACTTAAATCTTCATTTAATCTGAGCTGAGGAAGAGTTCTGTACCAATGAATGGTTTTCTTATCATTTTAAAATATATTACATGAGTAATTAACTTGTTTCTTCTTGGTAACATGTCCACCATTATAATTTATAATGAATCACACTTTAATTTTGCTTATTTATGGTTTTATCCTCATTAACAATTATTCATTGTTCATTGGCTGTGCTCTGCAGTTTCAGCTTATGAGACTAGAAAATGTTCCCATCACCACAGGGAACAGGTAATTACCCTTTTGGGATTATATTCTTGAAAAAAATTGGGGAGTTTTTACTCCTCAAATGAGTCAACAGAAAAATCTTTACAGGATGTAAGTGCAAAATATAGATGAATCAGCCACTACATCAAAAATATTATGGAAACAAGAGAAAAAAAGAAAAACCCTTTCAAGTCTATAGCTAGAATATCTTTTTCAAACCTCGATTTTTGTACCAAAAGCTGCAGCTGCACCTCGTTTATTATTGCAAGGGCTTTGCCTACACAGCAGATAGAAAATAAAAATTAAGTGCAGAAAAGCTAAATTAAAATTAACCCTCTGCTCCAAATATATATCAATACATTACTGTGTCTCCCCAAACCAAGGTCATCCCAGGTTAAATGTGGTGATTAAAGAGGGCCTTGTCCTCAAGGCCTGGCTTGGCCAGAAGCAAGCTTATGCAATAGGAAGTTTGTCTCTAGCACACGCACATCTCCAAATAGCTCCCTTTCTCTTTGCAGTCACTTCTTCTCCCTCCCTCTAGCTCTCAGGGGTCTCCCTGTCCCTGCTACATTTTTCTCTCAGCTGGAAGCAAATTAATGGGTAAGAGGGTACCGTTTGTGGAGAAAATTGTGCTGCTTAGCATTTATAGTCTTTATATGGTTTGTTTTTGTTTTTGTTTTTTTTTTAGTTATTAGAAACAGGGAGGAAAATTCTGGTAGAAAAACCAGTTTGGTTCTGGGTCAGTGAAACTATCTGGCAATTTAATATAATCAAATCTTAGTAATTAATTTTGCATTATAATTGTGTTAAGTGACCCTAAGGTATCTAAGCAGCAGAGGTGGAAAAGGGAAAGTAAAAGTTAGTAGTACTTTCACGATTTACTTTTTCATAGGGTAGAAATAGTCATGGGATCTACCAGACTATGGAGAAATTGCTATTTTCTTCTTTTTTGAAGAAATATTTAGCAGAAGGGAAAAATAACCACCAGGAGAACTGTAATCAGAAACTTTCGCTCTTGTAGGGGTTAAAATATAAGCATAATGGGCTTAAATATTGGAAAAATAGAATTTAGACACCAGGCACTTCCCGCCTACAGCATAAGCAAACAGGCTAAAAGATGGTGGGACTGAAAACTAGTATGTCCTCTGGCCAAATTCTATATTCAACAGGAAAATCCCCACATTTGACTAGACTCAAGAGTAAAAAAAGGGCTGGGCACGGTGGCTCATGCCTGTAATTCCAGCACATTGGGAGGCCAAGACAGGTGGATCACGAGGTCTGGTGTTCGAGACCAGCCTGGCCAACATAGTGAAACCCCGTCTCTATTAAAATACAAAAAATTAGCCATGTGGGCTCCTGTAATCCCAGCTACTCAGGAGGCTGAGGCAGGAGAATCGCTTGAACCTGGGAGGCAGAGGCTGCAGTGAGCCAAGATCGCGCCACTGCACTTCAGCCCAGGTGACAGAGCGAGGCTACGTCTCGGGAAAAAAAAAAAAGTTTGCTTCGTTAACAGAAATTTTACTAACACATTATGTTCTTTTCCATCCTTCTCTTTTCAGTGGAGTATTTTTTAATAATTATGGCTGTAAGTATATAGTTATATTTTCTTAATAGAGTTTAAACTGTTTAAAGTATTTTTCTGGTTCTTTAGATCCAGGGCCTTCAAAATTCTTTGCAAATTTAGTCTCAAAAGCATTTTGAAAAACAATGGATCTCTTGAACATTTTACATGGATATCTAAAAACATTGTATCAAGTTTAAGTCATTGCAAATAATGTATTTTCTGGTGTATTGTAATTTGAATATGTACTTTATTTTTTGGGACAAGGTCTTTCTGTCTATGGCCCAGGCTGGAGTGCAGTGGCTTGATCATAGCTTACTGATGCCTCAAACTCCTGGGCTTAAGAGATCCTCCTGCCTCAACCTCCCAAGTAGTAAAACTACAGGCACACAGCACTGTACCCAGCTTATTTTTCATTTTTTTGTAGAGATGGAGTTAGGGGGGCAGGGTGGCAGTCTGACTATGCTGCCCAGGCTCATCTGGATTTCTGGCCTCAAGTGATCCTCCCCCTCAGCCTCCCAAAGTGCTGGGATTACAGGCCTTAGGCACAGTGGCTGGCCTAATTTTATTTTTATCAAATCCTTGGAGCTGCAGGTTTAGCTTATTCACTTTATGGAATAAGTCCACCGCACAAATACATTACTGGAGAAGCCAGTCTTCCCTGTCAAACCAATCAGCTAAATCAGACTTACTGCCTATCATTTCAAAATTTAAATGAATGGCATATTATTGTGAATCTTAATTCCATAAGAGAAAGACAGAGATGAGGTAGAGAGAGAAGGCATGGAAATTTGCCAAGAGTTTGTTGCCTGGATAAAATAAGGCTTTAGCAATTTTTTTTTTTTTTTTTTGAGATGGAGTCTCGCTCTGTCGCCCAGGCTGGAGTGCAGTGGCGCCATCTCAGCTCACTGCAAGCTCTGCCTCCCGGATTCACGCCATTCTCCTGCCTCAGCCTCCCGAGTAGCTGGGACTACAGGTGCCTGCCACCACGCCCGGCTAATTTTTTTGTATTTTTAGTAGAGACGGGGTTTCACCGTGTTAGCCAGGATGGTCTCGATCTCCTGACCTCATGATCTGCCCGCCTCGGCCTCCCAAAGTGCTGAGATTACAGACGTGAGCCACCGTGCCCAGTCAGGCTTCACACATCTTAAGTGTATGTTTGCTGAATTTTGACAAAGGCTTTAGTAATTTTTACTGATACTTTCTTTACTCTTGTTTTCTTTCCCTCTTTCCTTCCTTCCTTCCTTCCTTCCTTCCTTCCTTCCTTCCTTCCTTCCTCTCTGTCTCTCTCTCTCTCTGTTTCTTTCTTTCTCTGTTGGGGAGGAATGAGAAGAAGCCCCCTCAGAAGCAGTACATTTTAAATTATCCCCTTATGAGTTATCCTCAAGATTTGTATACCCCAGAGCAATGCACGAAGGAAAGATTCAGGTTGGGAGAGAGACAAGTCTGTCTTCTCTGAGATGGAAGAAGGGTGAACATGTAAAGGCAGATATTGGCAGGCCTTAAGAGGAGGGCTCTCAGGAAACCAAGTTGTAGAAGTTGGGAATCTGGAAACTGATTGCATTATCCATCACCATATGCTTTTGGAAAGTCTTCATGTACCCTAGGAATATGAGTATCCAGTTTGAAGCCTACTCCCCTGAACTCTTTTTAAAAGTGCATGTGCTATGAAGATGCAAGATAAAAGATAGGCTTCCGGTGGTGAGGCATGCAAACGGCACCAGACCTTCCAGAAAATCAGTAGGGCAAAAGGAACTCCTTCATGAACACGCCCCGCTATTGGCAGAACTCAATTCCAAAGTTGAATTCTTTTCTTTATTTTAATCTATATGTTTTGAATTTTTAGAGATGAAAAAGTCTGTAAGACAAAAATATAAAACTAGAATAGTAGAATAAATAGCAGTGGGATTATTTTCCATTTTTGGGCTCTACCAAAGTAGTATAAGGCAGCTTCTGATTTACTTTCCATTGAAGCTCCTAAATTATAATGATAGCATATTAAGGGAGAATTTAAAGTAACTCCACGTGTCAGAGAGTTTGAAAGGATGCTAAAATCATGCCCCGGCTTTAATAATGCCAATTATATGGGTGAAAATCCAAGCTTCATAATAGATAAGCTAATATTTCAAAGGAATGCTTCAAAGGACATTCTTCAGCATCACTTTATGGTAAATATGTTTTCATTTTACCATTCTTTCCCAAAGCATATCATTCCCTATTTTCTCCATGAATTGTAAAACATCCCAAAAATGAGAACTAGCCATAAGGAAGGGTCAAATCTCTACCAGTAGGGAATGTTTGTTGCATTTATTCTCTCAGTATTTCTGTCTCCCATCTTCAGGTAATACTTTCCCACTTCTTTGAGGATACTTCTCCTCCTTCACTCCATGCAGTTTCAGGTTTTCATTTATATTCTTACCATCATAGAAGTTATCATATGATGCAGGTCTCATCATTCATAGTATTCCATCCTCCTGGCCACACACTGGCCCAGTAGTAGGCATATGACCCAAGCTGGGCCAATTAGAGTCTTTCTCTGGGATATTTATATGAAACTAGGAACACTTCAATGAGGCTACCGAAACACAGAAATGCTGAGTTGTGTTAGATTTCTTACGGAAAATGATAAACAATCAAGTTTTCCCATTGGGATCTCATATGGAGCAAGCCATGCAGATAAGGTAAACAATGGAAGACAGAAAGACGCAAATAAATAAGGACACACAAATTATAAGAACTTGAACCCAGGCCCTGGAATGGTATTCGGACAAAGCATTGCCTGCATCAATGAGAGACATAGAGGGCCCTGGTGACTTATGGATGACAGAGTCTAAAAATCAGATGTCAAAAGGTAGAAGTTGCCAGGACAGATGCAACAGGAAGGTCCTATGATAGGACTTTTAGGCAAGCAGAATGCCCACAGGCTTTTGGCACTTAGGGAACTTCCTACACTTGAAAGGAACCGGGTGTGAAGGGAGACAGGGATGTGAGGTTTTTAGAAGAGATGTAGGTTTTGCATGACTGAGGACAAGCTGGGGGCTGGGTGTGGAGGGGGGTACTGAGGCAGCTGCAACACCTGTGTTTCAATAGTGCCATCATGTGGCTATGACACCAGCAACAGCCTAGATCTAGCCCAATGTGCCACTCTGACTGAGCCAAATTTCTGGTTTTCTCTCCTAGAGGCAGACCTGACTATCCAGTCCCTGAGGTATATGGATTTCCTATGGTGGAATGTGGGAATGGTCAGAGAGATGGGATTACAGAGAAGAAAGATATTTTCATGTCGGAGAAGTATGATTTGGATAACAAAAATAGATGGTTCCTCATTTTGTCCTTCAAGTCAGAGAAGTGGAGTTTGTAAGTGATGGTGTGCTGGAGTTGGCTTGTACCAGATTGTGAGAGCTGAGTATTAAATTTTCAGGAATTTTGCAAGCTGGTTGTTAAATGAAGCCATCATGAAAAATAAAGTACACATGTCAGATTTAATGACAAAAGATTTACTGGGGAAAGAGTTAGCAGATTGAGATGCAACTCCATTTGTCAAATCATCGCTCAATTGTAACCATATGTTGGCTACAGAAACAAAAGTTTGGCAAAAATTAACAAACACATTCTTCACAAATCCATTGGCTTCATGGAAGTCACAATAAAAGTATTGTATATTTTATTATTATTTGTAAATTATATGTTGTATATCTTTTATGTCACAAAATTTATAATAAACTTATATATACACACACATAAATATGTATGCACACTTTTATTCCCTGAAGAGTCAGTTTTCAAACATTTACTAGCACACCACTACTTCTAGGTAATATGTTTGTAATTAATTGCTAATAGTAACAAAATATGAATAATGCATCATTTCATTCCACTCGCACTCACTTAGTTCCAGACTAGTATGACTCCATCCTAAATCATACTCCATCAATGCTACAAAAATTTCAGGCTGTTACCAGTGCTTAATAGGATTTCCCATTCAGTTATTTCCTTAAACACTTTGATGACAAATAGACAATTGAACTCCTATGAGATCTACGGTGAGACTTTAAAACCATGTTGAAGTGCTAACTGCATAATATTTTTGGAAAGTAACATTTTATTCCCACCTATATAGTTCAATTTTATATAATTATGTAAGAGGTTAGATCTTACCATGAGCCACTTTTTTTTTTCTGTTTTGAGATGGAGTCTTACTGTGTTTCCCAGGCTGGTCACAAACCCTTGGGGTTCAAGTGATCTTCCCACCTCAGCCTCCTACGTAGCTGCAATTACAAGCACACATTATAGTGCCTAGTTCATGGAAAAAGTAGAAAGGTGGATTCTTATGCACGATGACAACCAACAACACAAGCTTTGCGACTCTAAAAAATAAAAAGGACAAGGGAGAAGCTTCCATTTTCAATGGCAAACTATACACATGTATTTGATCTGGATGCCATTAAAATGACAATAAAGGAACAAAAATTGGAAAGGAAATAAAATCACAAGAATGAAGAGAATGGAACGAGAATCACCAACAGATGAGATTTGTTTTAAATTTATGGAAGTCAGAAAAGAGATGGAATCATGTAATTAAACAGAAGGAAGGAAGCCATAACCCAGATACAATCAAGAGGGGCTACAGTGGCAATAGGAATGAATTTAACCAGCGGCACTCCAGAGAAACTCTGAGACTGGAGAACTTGGAGTCAAACCATCAAGCAAGCATGAAAAGAAGATAAAGATACTTTAGGTCTCAGAAAATCCTTTTCTTAGGAAGTTACTTGATGTACCCAAGAAAAAAGTAAGACGGAGGGAAATCAGAAAGAAAATCACTTAGAATACAGAAAATGTGGAACTACTCAGGAGTTCAATAAAAAGAACTTATTTTGGGTACTGCAGGCCTAGAAATAAGTCTTTCCAAATTGGAACAAGAATTCAATGGGGACTAAAAAGAACATCTTCAGTAAGAAAGGAAAGAATCCCATGTCATAGGTAGAATAAATAAAATGTTGGAAGATATTTGGATATGACAAAGTAAGCATGTTCTTTTTTTCAAGAAAAAAAAGGCAATTAGAAACTCCAGGAAAACAAAAATGCTGAAATAAAGTTGTATTACTAATATTAATCAATCTAAAATACAGTATAATTCAATTGTATATTGTATTTATAGTACAAGGATTATATTGTATTTATAGTACAAGGAAAATACAATACAGTATAAGGCAGAGTATAAAGGAAATACAATACAGTACAAGGAAATACAATACAGTGGAAGGCAGAGTATAAAAAACAATCTGGCCACGTGTGGTGGTGCACATCTGTAGTCCCAACTCTTTGGGAGGCTGAGGCAGGAGAATCACTTGAACCAGGGTGGCAGAGGTTGCAGTGAGCCGAGATCATGCCATTGCACTCCAGCCTGGGAGACGAGTAAAACTCCATCTCAAAAAACAAAAATAAAAACAAAAACAATCTAGTTGACTATGATGTCAGAAGCATTCTCCTTCATGTATACAGCAAACCTAAATGAAATCTATAGTTTGAAAAAAGCAAACTTCCTGGCTCTCTATTGAACAATACCTTTATAGTCTAAATAATAAATGTTATTAATTATGATTCAACTTTTAGAATCAATTTATAGACAAGATACAGAAAATGTTATTATGTTATGGCCACAGAACAGAATATAAACCACTCTTGACAATATAAAAGAAAGATAAAGTTGATAGAAATTGGTAGGTAAAAGTTGAAGAAGAGAAGTAAATGGAAGCATAGGGACACTAATAATCTTTTTTTAAAAAAAACAAAAACATAATGGGGAATTAAGAAATACTGTCTTTGAGTAAGAGAACAAGAAATAAAAACTTAAATATTACAAAGTTTAAAAAATGACACAACAGTCAAATATCTAGAAGAGGAAAGTGGAAAGAGATGTAGATGTAAGTTGAGTGAGTTAAATCCTCATCTTTTAAAGTGGGAGATCAACAAATAAATCAAGCAATGAAAATATGAACATATTATTTAGATGTATGGAAGTCTCTACTAGAAGTAAAATCACAGTGATTAAAAGCTGTGGTTTCTGGGGAGCAGAGGACTATTGTCTCTCATTATAGTTGCTTTTATAAGATGAAAAAATTTTAACAATATATACATATTACTTTGATAAATATAAAACTCAAAGTAAAGTAGTGAGACAGGATAGTATCTGACACATGAGCTCTGAAGTCAGTTTATGAGTGTTTAGTCTCAGCTTCACCATTTCCTGGCTATGTGACCTTGGTATGTTACTTAATTCCTTTGTTCTTTACTATCTGTGTGACCTTGGGCATATTACTTCATCCTTTTGTGCCTTACAGGACTGTTCTGATCATTAAATAAGCCAGTGTATATTAAGTGCTTAGCAAAGTGCCTAGCATATAGGAGATGACCATATTGTCTGCTAATTTTGAAATAGACAACAGCTAAGGCTTTTAGAAATCTATGAGGGTGGATAGAACTTTTTCTATTATCTAAAACTATCTTATTCTTGAATGTAAATGTATAGAACCTCTTTAGAAGAAATTTTGGAGATTGCTGTTAAAATGTAAAATGCATGTTTTTTGAATCAGTTATTCCATTTCTAGGAATATATCCTCAGATTTCTATTCACAACTTTGTCTAAAGACGTAAATTTAAAGACGTCCATTTCATCACTATTTATAATGGTAAAAAATTAGAATTGGTTAAATGAATTGTGATATATCCATACAATATAGTATCATGCAGTATTTAAAAAGGGAGATAGATCTATATGTATTGATTGAAAGATATATAAAGTACAGTAAACAAGATTTAAAACAATGTGTATATTGTCTTGTATTTGAGCAGAAATGAAACACACACACACACACACACACGAAACTTGTTCTGAGGTTGACTCTGGAGAGACGAATGATGCCTGAAATGAGAGGGACATTTACTTTGATTGCCCTTTTACACTGCTTCAATTTTACCATATGCTTATAATTTTTTTTTTTTTTTTTTTGAGACGGAGTCTCGTTCTTATTGCCCAGGCTAGAGTGTAGTGGCGTGATCTTGGCTCACTGCAACCTCCACCTCCCGGGGACAAGCGATTCTCCTGCCTCAGCCTCCTGAGTACCTGGGATTACAGGCACCCGCCACCACGCCTGGCTAATTTTTGTGCTTTTAGTAGAGACAAGGTTTCACCATGTTGGCCAGGCTGGTCTTGAACTCCTGACCTCAGGTGATTTGCCCACCACAGCTTCCCAAAGTGCTGGAATTACAGTTGTGAATTAAGGCTCTAAAATACTTCAAAAGTGAAATAAAATTAAAACTAACTCACCATTTCATTTAGAATGTTTTTTGAAAGTAACAGAAAACCAGACTCTGCTTAGTTTTCATTGGCTTATGTAACTGGGAATTTACATAACGGAAGTCCAGAGCAGGGCAGGCTTCAGGTTTTGCCTGATGCAGGCTGCCAGGACTGTTATTTATTCCTGTTTGTTGGATTTATTTTCTTTCTCTTTTTTCTTTTTGAGACAGGGCCTCACTTTGTCACCCAGACTGGAGTGCAGCGGCACAACTGCAGCTCACTGCAGCCTCAACCTCCTGGGCTTAGGTGATCCTCCCACCTCAGCCTTCTGAGTAGCAGAAATTACAAGTGTGCACCACCAGCCTAGCTAATGTTTGTTTGTTTGTTGAGTTTGACGGAGTCTTGCTCAGTCACCCAGGCTGGAGTGCAGTTGCGCAATCTCAGCTCACTGCAACCTCCACCTCCCTGGTTCAAGCGATTCTCCTGCCTCAGCCTCCCAAGTATCTGGGACTAAAGGCGCAAGCCACTATGCCTGGCTAATTTTTGTATATTTAGTAGAGACAGGGCCTCACCATATTGGCCAGGGTGGTCTCAAACTTCTGACCTCAAGTGACCCACCCGCCTTGGCCTCCCAAAGTGCTGAGATTACAGGCATGAACCACTGTCCCTGGCTAGATTCATTTTCACATTGGCTTTTCTCATGACCAAATGCTACCTTCACATCTGCTCTCCTTAATGCCCAAAGAAAGAGAGGAAAACTCTCAGAAGGTTCTGCATGTGTCCTCTTATGTCTCATTGGCTTAAACTGGTTCTTATGTCATTCCTGAACTACTCCCTGTGGTCAAAGGAATGCCATATGCACATAAGCTTAGGCCTGGGTTCCTGTACCAGTCACTGTGGCAAGGGAGATGGCATTACCCTTCATTCAAAATAGTCTTCCTCTGGAGCTGGGTATAACAGTGTTCCCTGAAGTACAAGAGAAGAGTTATACTGGAACCTGAATTAGGAAACTGTTAGAAAAGGGAAGAGAGGGAAATTGGTGCCTTGCAGGCAACCAACAAAGACCATGACTCCCTCTCTAATCTTCCTCAATGCTATTATAAAAGGCTTTCCACTGTTGCCTCCAAAAAGTTCTCAAATTATTGCCAAAGAGAAGGAATTAATTTCTCTTCTATAGCAACAGAGTAATGCCTGGCAATAATGATCATAATATGTCTTATGAAAAGATGTAATTTATAGGAAATTCTCTCATTTGATACAGATCAGTTGTTAGATTATCCTATTAATTAGAATACAACCATTGGGGAATAGAAATAGAACTATATCTTCAAGTATGTCAGGCTTGGAGAGAATATAGAATAATTATCATGATGATGAATGTATAATTTTAAACTCCAAAGTGGGATTCATTAGGTCTAACTTTCCTCACTAATGATTGTCTACAAAGAAACAATGTAAAGGTTACAGAGAGAAGCCCACAAAAACCCTAACAAATAAGTTACAGAATATTTCCTTGCTAATACAAATGATGTTAACATTTTAAAGTTATGTTAAATTTATGTTAAAATTACCACGAACATTCTGTCTTTCCCAGATTTAGCCCAATATAGAGTAAACATTGATGCTATCAAGAGAAACAATGGCAACTGTGAACATTTCAGCTTATCTGTTTTTCAATGTATGCCCAGCAAAAGGAGATATTCCCAAAGAACCTCATAATGGAAGCAAAGCTGAATGTTTCATGGACACCATCTACAAAACAATTATTGTTGGCCGTGTTTCAGACTTCAGAGTCTAGTCTTTTAGGTCTCGAGAGGCTTGATGGTTCTTCTGGGCTGCATGGGATTCTCTAGATGAGTTGTGGTAGTGGTGATTGAAGTGAATAATGGAGAATTATTTGGAGTGTGTAATGGACTATATGTCTGTGTCACCCCCAAATTGATATGTTAACTCCTAACATACATTCAGTGGTAAAATTTGAAGATGGAGTCTTTGGGAGGTGATTAGGTCATAAGGGTGGAGTGCTCATGAATGGGACTAGTGCTCTTGTAAAAGAGGCCTCAGAGAGATCCCTCACCCCTTCAACATGTGAGGACACAGCAAGAAGACAGCATCTGTGAACCTGGAAGTGGGCCCTCACCAGATACTGAATCTCTTCGTGCCTTGATCTTGGATTTCCCAGCCTCCAGAACTGTAAAAAAATAAACTTCTGTTGTTTATAAGCCACCCCATTTATGATTTTTTAAAAAACAATAAACGTTATTGTGTATATTTAAGGTACACAACATCATGTTACAGGATACATATAGATAGCAAAATAATTTTTAGAGTGGAGCAAATAAACATATGCATCATCTCACATGGTAGCTCATTTTGTGTATAGAGGGGGTAAGAACAGGTAAAATCTACTCATTTAGCAGGAATTCCAAATACAGCACAGTTTTATTAACTCTAGCCGTACTATAGCCATGGTGTTGTACATCAGCTCCTTAGACTTGTTCATCCTACATACCTGCTACTTTGTGACTTCTAACCTACATCTCCCCATTTCTTCCCTATCGGGAGAACCCGCTCCCGATGTTTAACGTGGGTTCTTTTCTATTTCCTAAGTGTCTCAGCTGGGTTGAGAAATAAAGGGAAAGACCACAAGAGAGAGAAATTTAAAGCTAGGTGTCCGGGGGAGGCATCACATGTCTGCAGGATCCGTGAGGTTTCCTGAGCCGTAAAACCAGCAAATTTTTATTAGCGATTTTCAAAAGGGGAGAGAGTGCACGAATAGGGTGTGGGTCACAGAGATCACATACTTCACAAGGTAATAAAATATCACAAAGCAAATGGAGGCAGGGCGAGATCACAGGACTACAGGATGGGGCGAAATTAAAATTGCTAATGAAGTTTTGGGCACGCATTGTCATTGATAACATCTTATCAGGAAACAGGGTTTGAGAGCAGATAACCTGTCTGACCAAAATTAATTAGGTGGGAATTTTCTCATCCTAATAAGCCTGGGAGCACTATAGGAGACCGGGGCTTATTTCATCCCTTCGCTTCGAACATAAAAGACGGCGCACTTTGAGAGGGCCAGAGGACTGTTCATAGGCCTACCCTCAGGGCGCATTCTCTTTCTATGATGTTCCTTGCTGAGAAAAAGAATTCAGCCATATTTCTCCTATTTGCTTTTGAAAGAGGAGAAATATGGCTCTGTTCCATCTGGCTCACCGGCGGCCAGTTCAAAGTTACCTCTCTTGTTCCCTGAACATCGCTGTTATCCTGTTCTTTTTTAAAGATGCCCAGATTTCATATTGTTCAAACACACATGCTCTACAATTTGGGCAGTTGATACAATCACAGGGTCCTGAGGCGACATTCATCCTCCTCAGTTTACAAAGAAGATGATGGGATTAAGAGATTAAAGTAAAGACAGGCATAGGAAATCACGATACTATTCATTGGGAAAGTGATAAGTGTCCATGAAATCTTCACAATTTATGTTCATATGTTATAGTAAAGACAGGTGTAAGAAATTATAAAAGTATTAATTTGGGGAACTAATAAATATCCATGAAATCTTCACAATTTATGTTCTTCTGCCGCAGCTTCAGTCGGTCCCTCCATTCAGGGTCCCTGACTTCCCACAACACTTCCCTCCACCCCCCTAACCCTGGTAACCACTGCTTTATTCTCTATCTCTGCATATTTGACTCTTTTTTTTTAGATTCAACTTATAAGTAAGATAATGTAATACTTTTCTGTCTGTGTCTGGCTGATTTCATTTAGCACAATGTTCTCCAGATTCAGCCATGTTATGGGAAATCACAGGAGCCCTTTGTTTTTGGAGACAGACTCTTGCTCTGTCACCCAGGCTGGAGTGCAGTGGTGTGATCTCGGCTCACTACATCCTTCAATTCCCAGGTTCAAGTGATTCTCCTGCCTCAGCCTCCCGAGTAGCTGGTACTACAGGCTCCTGCCACCATGCCTGGCTACATTTTTGTATTTTTTTTCCCTGCCCTGGGACGGAGTCTTGCTTTGTCACCTTGGCTGGAGTGCAGTGCTGCAATCTTGGCTCACTGCAAACTCCACCTCCCGGGTTCAAGCAATTCTCCAACCTCAGCCTCCCGAGTAGCTGGGATTACAGATGCCCACCACCACGCCCGGCTAATTTTTGTATTTTTAGTAGAAATGGGGTTTCACCACGTTAGCCAGGATGATTTCAATCTCCTGCCCTCAGGTGATCCTCCCGTCTCAGCCTCCCAAAGTGCTGGGATTATAGGCATGAGCCACCACACCCGGCCTTTTATTTTTTATTTTTTATTTTTGGTAGAGATGGTGTTTTACCATGTTGGCCAGGCTGGTCTCAAACTCTTGACCTCAGGTGATCCGCCTGCCTGGGCCTCCCAAAGCGCTAGAATTACAGGCGTGAACCACCGCGCTGGCCTCTTTTTTTTTTTTTTTTTTAAAAAAGAGACAGGGTCTTGTTCTGTTACCTAGGCTGGAGTGCAGTGGCATGATCATGGCTCACTGTTATCTTGAATTCCTGGCCTCAAATGATTCTCTTGTCTTGGCCTCCCAAAGCACTGGGATCACAGGTGTTAGCCACTGTGCCTGATCAAGATCTCCCTTTTTAAGGCGGAATAAATATCCATTTTACACACACCCACACCCACACACACTGTGGTACATATATGTGTAAATGTATTTATATTTTTACACATATATGTAAATATTTATATATATTTATGTATATACACAAAGATAGCACACTTTCTTTTTTCTTTTCTTTTTTTTTTTTTTTTTTGAGACAGTCTCTCTCTGTCGCTCAGGCCAGAGTGCAGTGATGCAATCTTGGCTCACTGCAACCTCTGCCTCCCGGGGTCAAGCAATTCTCCTGCCTCAGTCTCCCAAGTAGCTGAGATTACAGGCGCCTACCACCACGCCTGGCTAATTTTTGTAATTTTAGTAGAGATGGGGTTTTACCATATTGGCCAGGTTGGTCTCGAACTCCTGACCTCAGGTGATCTGCCCGCCTTGGCCTCCCAAAGTGCTGGGATTACAGGCATGAGCCACTGTGCCCAGCCTCCACGATGTCTTTATTCATTCCTCTGTTGTCAGGTGATGTTTTGTTACAGCAGCCCAAATAATCTAAGACAGAGTGAAACCCATAATTGTAGTATGTATTTTAAATATTGGCTGAATGGAGTTATTTTTAAAAATTTCATAGTGTGAAGTTTGGCTTATTAAGGGCAATTACCCTATTAAGAAGATGCCCTAAATTTGAAGTGTTCTAGCACGTGGTTGATGAATTCTTAGCCGTGAGTTTAGGGGTAATGGGAAGTACATTCGGACCTGGAATTGATGTCTTACAAGGCGAGTCACAAGTGTAGGTCCTCTGAAGGGTTCTGTATGACAGGAATCTACTCAGTGGTCTATACTGTTCTATCACATTTTGTAGTTGCATGGTTGAGTGTCCAGTGTTAAGTGTAGTCAGGCACAAGTGATAAATAAAACTATCTTCATTAACAGCTCCATCGTCCCTGAGATGAACCCAGATAAACAGGAAAGTTTATGATTAAATCGAATGACATTGTTCCCTAGGAGGCTCAGGGGGCAGAAAAGGGAATAATAGCATTTTGGGAATCACCCATTTATTTTTTGGCCAGGAGTACCATTTGCACTTGCCTGACTAATGAAAGAAGTTATATTACACACGAGACCATTAGAGTCCCTAATGAGTCAAATTAGTTTCCTTGAAAGGGCCCCAGTGGCCCTCTCAGTTTGCATCCTGGCGTGGCAGAAAGACCTGGACCCAGTCCGTGTCTGCTGGGACATGTAACTGGCTGCACTTGCATGGGAGGCCTTCCTTACTCTTAGTTCACATGGCTGACTCTCAGGGTATGTTCAGAGCCCTGTAAGCTTGGACGGATACAGAAATTTTGTTTGGTGGTACTGGGTGAGTTTTGCCAGTCCTTTTGAGATTGTAGGACTATATAGTAGAGGTTTTTGAGTGAAAGATCTGGAATGGGGGTAATTTTCTGACTTCTTGGTCTCAAAGCATCTTAAAACCTAAAATTAACCAATGGAAGAATGAAGCCTCTGGCCGTTATTTCTAGGGGCACATATCTGCTGAGGGCTTCATTCTGAACTTACTAGGAGCACTAAGTCTTTTCTCTATTTTTGAGACAGGGTCTTGCTCTGTCACCCAGGCTGGAGTACAGTGGTGAAATCATGGCTTACTGTAGCCTTGACCTCCTGGGTTCAAGCGATCCTCTCACCTCAGCATCCCCCACCCCCACCCCCAGTAGCTGGGATTACAGGCCTGCGCCACCATATCCAGCTAATTTTTGTATTTTTTTTTTTTAGAAAAGGGGTCTCACCATGTTGCTCAAGCTGGTCTTGAACTCCTGGCCTCAGGCGATTCACCTGCCTCCGCCTCCCTAAGTGCCAGGATTACAGGCGTGAGCCACTGTGCCTGGCAATAGATCTTTTTGAGGTGGGGTCTTTAGGCGTGGAAGGTGAACTTCATGGTGAGGAGCTGCTCTTCTACCCTAGTAATTAGGCTCATCTGGCATCAGTCTGTGTGAAACTACTGAGCATGTAGCAGGGCACCTCCGCAGGTGTTTTCTTAGGACAATGGCATTGAATGCTAATGTGTAGGGTGCATTACAGGATTACCGACTTCCTGACTGCTGGATCTGAGTGACCCCCTGGCCTTTCTCTAGAACTTCAAAGTCCCGTAGAGTAGCCACTGGCCACCGGTAGCTACTGAGCACTTCAAAGGTAGCTGGTACGAATTGAGATGTACTCCAGGCATGAAATAGAACCCAGAATTAAAAGGTTTAGTCTAAAAAAGTGTAAAATACATTGTTAATCATTTTAAAATATTGATTATATGAAGCAACTATATTTTTAGTATCAGGTTAAATAAAATATATTATTAAAAGTAATTTCACTTATTTCTCTATACTCTTTTGAAATGTGGCTACTATAACATTTAAATGGCTCAAATTACGTTTATTTTGCACAGTGCTGCTCCAGAGAATAGTCAGTGGGAGAGTTAGGCTAGTGAATGTGTGGCCAGAGGCTGTAAAATCCAAAATCTATGAATAGATATTGGGTCTGAGGAGGTGCTCTCTATAAGCAAGGCATTCAGAATTGAATTTCTTCAGTTTGCCTGGAGATCAGCATACCACATCCATTTCAGTCCGACTTTCAGCACCAGAGGTGTGTGAGAGGCAAGATCCAGGGACCAAATAAGTCTATTAGTTCAGAGGGTCATAAAAAATGTTGTTAATCAATTGCTAGGAAACTAATATTTATAGCCAGTCTTCAAACATCTGAACTGGGCTTGGAAAAATTGTTTTATTTCCTGAGAGATATGCCCAACGCTTTAGCCTCCTCAGAGATCTAACTCCCTGATGAGCCTCTCAGGGCCTATTAGTACTGGCTGCAGAGGAAGTGAGTGGATAATGATGCCCTAAGGTCACTGTGGGCAGGCCACAGTATTCCTGACATAGGGTCTCATTCTTCCCAAGGAGCATGGGATGCTGCAGCCCGGTTTGAAGTGAGGTGGGGGCTTTTCTTCAAGAATAGTTGGCTGTATGTTGTGGGATACTACACACATAATTCAGCATCTGCCACAAATGCATCATTGAAAGATTGGGTCATGTCAGACACTGAAGTTATTAGACTTTGGCTGGAAACAAATGGAAAAAGCAAATGGAAAAACCAATGAAAAACTCAGAACACTGGCTTTCTAATACAAACACTCACCTCAGTGACCAGTCACAGGCTTTCTTCCCTGAGGAATCTTTGCCATGTCATGGGGGGCATCTGGAGAGTGTTTGCCAATCTTGACTCTACACCTTTAAGTTGCTTGATTCACCTATGCACCTGGAGGGGTAACTTTGGGCACCCAGCAGCATTTGGGACCAATCAGTTCTGACCAAAACATTCAGTGGGTTGTACTTCAATCAACTTCCTGCTTGGTTTCCCATTTTGGCTTTCTTTCCCATTCACTGTCAAGCTGCAGACCTTTGGACTTGACAATTATGTCTGGTGACTCCAGCCTCAGACCCTTGGCTCTCCCTCAAGGGATTTGCCTTAGGGAAAATCAGATCTCTATTTGTATTTCCTCAGATATTTAAAAAAACAAAAAAACAGTTAACATAGCAGGCCTGGCTCCTTACCAGGTTCACCCTTGGCTGACATCTGCGAACTTGAATTTGGGAAAGGTTTCTACCATGCTAACTGATAAAAGCGGCTCACTATACCTAAACTGTACAAACAATGTGAGTTTATGCTGAATATCTGCTTTATTTCTGGGAATCTGGAATTTGGTGGTAGGCAGAGGATGCCTATGTGATTTAACCACCAGTGAAAACCCTGGATGCAGAGTGTATAATGAGCTTCTGTGGTATAAAACATTTCCCATGTGTCATCACAATTCATTACTAAGGAGTTAGGCATGTCTTGTATGACTTCACTGGGAAAGAATTATCAACAGCTTGAGCTTGGTTTCCTCTAGACTTTGCTCCATGTGCTTTTGCCTTTGCTGATTTTTCTCTGTATCCTTTTGCTGTAATAAATCATAGCCATGAGTGTGACTATATGCGGACTCCTGAGTCCTTCTAGCAAATAACCAAATCTGGGGATGGTCTTGGGGGCCCTTGACATATCAGTTAATATACGGAAACTACTGGAGGAAGTCTTGAATGTAATTTTTGCTTTCATTATTTTTCTTAGAGTTCAGAATGGGAATCCCTGAATACATCCAGCATTACATAATATGGTTGGGAGATTCAAAGCACTAAAGCCGAGGCTAATAATATGTGGAAAATTGGCATATATTGTAGACTTCCCAAAAGATCCCTGTTAGGACAAGTTACATAGGGTACACTCAGGAGAGATCAGTGCAGGAAGACCAAGGAAGGTTTGAAGGATTCAATATGGCAGAGAGACATGCAAATCAGAGACAGGACCCTCCTTAAACAGAACCCAAGACCGCATCCTAGAAAAGGGAATAGAGAGACAAGGGCTGGTATTATCTCTGTCACATTGGCTGAGTAGGTTAAAATCAGAAAGCGTGTTGGAAAAACAAAGCAAAGCAAAGCAAAACAAAACAAAACAAGGACCTGCAAGAAAGAATAAACTTCATTTTTTCTGAGGGGAGGGACAGTATCTCTGTTGCCCAGGATGGAGTGCAGTGGTGCAATCTCAGCGCACTGCAATTTCTGCCTCCTGGGCTCAAGCGATCCTCCCAGTTCAGCCTCCTGAGTACTTTTAGTGGAGATGAGGTTTCACCTTGTTGCCCAGGCTGGTCTCGAACTCAAGCGATCTGCCCACCCCAGCCTCCCAAAATATTGGGATTACAGATGTGAGCCACGCATCTGGTCACTTCTTTTTTAAAGTATACTGTTCTTGATAAAGCTGCAGTCAGGAATATTTTTAGGGACAAAAAGTTTACAAACAGAAATAGTAAAAAAAAAAAAAAATTTATTGAGAAGCATTTTCATTAGTCTACCCTATAAAATGAAAGTTTTTTGTATACGGATGGTGTAGATTAGGTTTAGCACTGAATATTTTTTGTGTATTAAATACTCAAAAAAAAAAAAAAAAAAAAAAAAAAAAGCCCTGCGAGGCCTCATTAGTTTTGCTTTCTCACGGAAAACCACAGTTCAAATTCCCAACGGGGATGCAGCCCCCGATTTTTTGAAAGACAGAGTATATAGTGGTTATGAGCATGGACTTTGGAATCAGATGCCTTTTTCTGAGTTCTAGTCCTATTTATAGCTGTGTAATCTTGGACAAGTTAACAACCTCTTCATTTCCTGTCTTATCTTCAAATGCAAATAATAATTATAATTGCTTCAAAGGGTTGCTGAAAGGATGACCTGAATTAATCCACATAAAGGACTTACATAGTGCCTAGCATATAGAGTATGCTCAATAAATGGTAGAGATCATTGTTATTATTACTATGACATGATTCCTGTGCTCTTAGAAAGTGAATTCATAGGATGTTGTAAATAATTGAGAGCTATAGTGATATGCATTGATAACTTACAAATGTGATAAAACAAAATGCCCCTAAATTTTTAGTTATAGAACTAACTAAAATGAATCACATGAAGGATAGCTGGAAGGGCCAGAATTGTTTGTTTTTTTTTTGTTTTTTTTTGTTTTTGAGACGGAGTCTCACTCCATCGCCCAGGCTGGAGTGCAGTGGCGCCATCTCGGCTCACTGCAAGCTCCGCCTCCCACGTTCACGCCATTCTCCTACCTCAGCCTCCCGTGTAGCTGGGACTACAGGTGCCCACCACAACGCCCCGCTAATTTTTTGTATTTTTAGTAGATACGGGGTTTCACCATGTTAGCCAGGATGGTCTCGATCTCCTGACTTCGAGATCTGCCCGCCTCGGCTTCCCAAAGTGCTGGGATTACGGGTGTGAGCCACTGTGCCTGGCCGAAGGCCCAGAAAATTTTAATGAAACCAATTTGAAGTTATTATTGCATCTTAAGGATGTGTCAATCAAAACAAGTAGTTGTTCAACTCTGGCAGGACAGAACAGTAGTTCCAGGACTTCAAGTTTTATGACCAAGTTAGAAAAAAAATTGTAGAATGTGATGAAGTGCTGCCAACTTTTCAATTTACCCAAGACTGGCATGAAAAAGATCTAATAGTCTACTACCACTGTCATGTCCTAAAAGAAAAGATGTTTCATCTCCAAAAAATAACAAATAGCATATCTTTAGAACAAAGATAGTACTTCCCAGAAAGTCTACTAATCTAGGGAGATTTTTTCCCCCAACAGGTGAAAATCTCCTTAAAGGCAAGCAACACTCTTTGGATCAGTCCTTGGGATAAGAAAAGTCACAGTTGGGGCTGGGCACAGTGACTTGTGCTTGTAATCCCAGTGCTTCGGGAGGCTGAGGTAGGGGGATCGCTTGAGTTTGAGTGATGAATTTGAGTAGTGAGGCCCCCTGCTCTGCCTGCACAGTCTCTACACATTTTTTTTTTTCAGTTAGCCAGGTGTAGTGGTACATGTCTATAGTCCCAGTTACTCAGGAGGCTGAGATGGGAGGGTTGCTTGAGTCTAGGAGGTTGAGGCTGCAGTGAGCTAAGAACATGCCACTGTACTCCAGCCTGGACCTCAGAGCAAGATCCTGTTCCAAAAAAGAAAAGTCACAAAGGCAAACACCAGTAGTGTCCACTGTCCAAGCAAAAGGAAACTATGCCACCTAAATTTGACCTATTCCTGGTTCCAGTTGCAACACCATTTATTTTTTCTCTCTTTCTTTTGTAGAATCAGGGTCTCACTATTTTGCTCAGGCAGGTCTTGAACTCCAGGCCTCAAGTGATTCTCCCACCTCAGCCTCCCAAAATGCTGCAATTACAAACCTGAGCCAACTGCGCCTGGCCTTGCAACACCATTTCCAATGTGAAGATAAATATTGGAGATTTAGGCATTGATTTCGAGTTCTTCCTGTTAATATAGGTCACAAAAGTAACAGGACATTCCCTAAACATTTGATTTATCTGTTTCTCTTATCCTCATGAAGCAACCATCTAATTCCAACGTAGGTCAACCAGGGAGAGCCTGGGTTGACCACCTGAACTTCAAACATTTCTAGCAAATCACGGAAATGACTTGTGAATATGGCTTAGCTTCCTATGTAGCTTCATTACAGGAGTGGGAATATGCTTATTATGTCCACAGGGGTATTGCTGCTTTATTTCTCCTAGTAAATTAATATATTTGCATTCTGGTATCTATTTTGGTCTCTTGTGCTTTTCAGACAACTTGTCCCAGTCTCTCAGGGCCTGATTACTCCCAGGCACTGAGAAAATGACATTTCCAGGATGTGGAAGCAACTGGTCTTCTTGTATACCATGGCACATGCACACTATTCCTTTTTTTTTTTTTCCTACTTTATTATTATTATTTTTTAATTATACTTTAAGTTCTAGGGTACATGTGCACAACGTGCAAGTTTGATACATAGGTATACATGTGCCATGTTTATTTGCTGCACCCATCAACTCATCATTTACATTAGGTATTTCTCCTAATGCTATCCCTCCCCCAGCCCCCCACCTTCTGACAGGCTCCGGTGTGTGATGTTCCCCATCCTGTGTCCAAGTGATCTCATTGTTCAATTCCCACCTATGAGTGAGAACATGCGGTGTTTGGTTTTCTGTGCTTGTGATAGTTTGCTCAGAATGATGGTTTCCATCTTCATCCATGTCCCCGCAAAGGACATGAACTCATCCTTTTTTATGGCTGCATAGTATTCCATGGTGTATATGTGCCACATTTTATTTATTTTTTTTTTTTTTTTTTTTTTTTTTTTTTTTTTTTTTTTTTTTTTTTTTTTTTTTTTTTTTTTTTTTTTTTTTTGAGATGGAGTCTCACTCTGTTGCCCAGACTGGAGTGCAGTGTTGCGATCTCAGTTCACTGCAAGCTCTGCCTCCCAGGTTCAGGCCATTCTCCTGCCTCAGCCTCCCAAGTAGCTGGTACTACAGGCGTCCGCCAACACACCTGGCTAATGTTTTGTATTTTTAGTAGAGATGGGGTTTCACCATGTTAGCCAGGATGGTCTCCATCTCCTGACCTCGTGATCCACCTGCCTTGGCCTCCCAAAGTGCTGGGATTACAGGTGTGAGCCACCGTGCCCGGCCTATATGTGCCCCATTTTCTTAATCCAGTCTATCATTGATGGACATGTGGGTCGGTTCCAAGTGTTTGCTATTGTGCACAGTATTCCATTTTTAAAGTCATGCCTATCTACTGACATTTACAAAAAAAATACATGGCAGTGGCTTTATTAGTCAAGGTGCAAGCTAAGCTGCTATAATAAAGAGACTCCAAAATATATTGACTTAAATAAAATGAAGTTTTTTCTCTCTTATAAGTCTAGAGTAAGAGGTCCAGGGCTGGTCTGAGGGTCTTACTTCATTAGAGCAGAGGCCTGGGTTTCATTCGGATACCCAAGTTTCTTCTGTCTCCTTGCTTTACCACCTCTCTAGGTATTGTCTTCATCCATATAGTTGAAACTGGCTCTCTCCATGTTTATATTTTAGTCTGTGGGAATGGAAAAAAAAATGTTGAAGGCAAGGGACTCTGGCTTTAAGGAAAGATGTGGAAGTCACACACATCACTTCTGCTCATATCTTATTGGCCCAAATTTAGTTATATAACCACAGCTAGCTGCAAGGCAGGCTGGAAATGTTCTACTCAGTGTCATGCCCTGTGACTAAGAATATATAAAACATGTTGATTTCTCTGAATCATTGATCCAGACTCATGGAATAATCCCTGTGAAATTTTCCTGACTTTACTATTATGTAAAGAATAATAATAAACCTACCTCCCCTTCCTCCCAATCAGAGGTAACCTCTAACTGAAACATGTGGTAATTATTCTCTTGCTTAAAATAATAGTTTTAGGCTGGGTGCAGTGTCTCATTCCTGTAATCCCAGCACTTTGGGAGGCTGAGGCGGGTGGATCACGTGAGGTCAGGAGTTTGAGATCAGCCTGGCCAACAGGGAGAAATCCCGTCTCTACTAAAAATACAAAAATTAGCTGGGCGTAGTGGTGGGTGCCTGTAATCCCAGCTACTTAGGAGACTGAAGCAAGGAATCACTGGAACCCGGGAGGCAGAGATTGCAGTGAGCCGAGACGGTGCCACTGCACTCCAGCCTGAGCAAAAAGAGCAAAACTCCATCTGAAAAATAAATAAATAAATAATAAATCATCATCATAGTTTTACTATCTGTATGTGTATTCAAAAAACGAAATACTTTTTGTTCTGCCTGGTTTGAATACCATATAAATGTACTTATTCTTTTGCAACTTGCTAAACATTGCTTTGACTTCTGGTTCCTTTTTGCTTGATAATTTAATCTTCAACTATTTTCTCTCCTGTTGCATTTTACTGCAAATGGAAGGAATCAAACCCCTCCTTTAACACTGCTTGGAAACCTCCAATTTCATCACTTGTGAGTTCTACCTTCCATAAAACACTACAACATAAACACAATTCAGCCAACTACTTTGCCACATGTATAAACTAAATGGGGAAGTTTGTTTTTGTTTTTGAGACAGGGATTCATTCTGTCACCCAGGCTGAAGTGAAGTGGCATGATCATGGCTCACTGCAGCCTCAACCTCCTGAGCTCAAGCAGTCCTCCCACCTCAGCCTCCTGAGTAGCCGGGACTACAGGCATGCACCACCACACCCGGCTACTTTCTTTTATTTTTTTGTAGAGGCAGTGTCTTGCTGTGTTGCCCAGGCAAGTGTTGAATTCCTGGGCTCAAGGAGTCCTCTCACCTCATCCTCCCAAAATGCTGGGATTACAGGTGAGAGTCTGCCCAGCTTTTTCCCCTTAGCATTTAAACATACTCAAATCTCTTTACTCTTTAAAATGAAAACAAACAAATAAAAACCTTCATTACATTTGCTGTCTTCTGATTTCTCCTTTCCTTCACAGGTCATGTTTCTTGAAAAAGTGGGCTAGATTCGTTGTCTTTATTTCCCTATTTCTCATTCTTCCCTTGACCTATTGTGACTGGCCCCACCATTTCACCGAACCTGCTCTCCCTTATTAAAGTCAACAATAACTCTTAGCTGTAAAAGCCTATACAGACTTTTCTGTACTTACCTTACCAAGTGATGATAATAACCAGCACTGTGAAATATTCCTTCCTCGAGCTTTGCTGCTGTTTCAACTTCTATGACATCATTCTTGTTTTTCTCCTCAATGGCCCCTCCATCTTCATCTTCATAAACTAACTTTCCTACACCCCTTCCCACCTCCTTAGGGATGTTCCCAGGGGTTTTATCAGCAACCGTGTTCTCTTCTCATTTTATAAATGTTTGCATGATTCCATCTACATTGATGATTTAAGTATCATCTATTAGCCCATGACTCCCAAATATATATCTCTAACTCACACTTTCCATATGGCCAACTGCCCTTGAACATGTCCACTTCCAACTCAGTGTTACTCAGTTCCCTGTCTTGGGAGATGGCACTTTCATCTATCCACTCACCCAACAGCCTGGGAATCTACCTAGATTACCCATCCTCCTTCAAGTCTCCTTCAACCCCTGCAAGTAACTGATAGCATCAATGTTGCACCCCAGATATCTCTCATACCTGCCTCTTTCTTTCTATGCTTGCTATCACTACCAGCATGATTTATTCCTGAGCATCTCTCTTTTTTTTTTTTTTTAGACAGAGTCTCGCTCTGTTGCCCAGGCTGGAGTGCAGTGGCGTGATCTCAGCTCACTGCAAGCTCCACCTCCTGGGTTCACAACATTCTCCTGCCTCAGCCTCCCGAGTAGCTGGGACTACAGGCACCCGCCACCACACCCGGCTAATTTTTTGTAGTTTTAGTAGAGACAGGGTTTCACCGTGTTAGCCAGGATGGTCTCTATCTCCTGACCTTGTGATCCACCCGCCTCGGCCTCCCAAAGTGCTGGGATTACAGGTGTGAGCCACCACGCCCGGCTCCTGAGCATCTCTTATGTCTTAGATAGCTTTACCTTTTATGGCAGTGGCTCTCAATGATCACTGTAGAGCAGAACTTGAGGAAATTAAAAATAAATTCGGCCAGGTGTAGTGGATCATGCCTGTAATCCTAGTACTTTGGGAGGCTGAGGTGGGTGGATCACCTGAGGTCAGAGTTCGAGACCAGCCTGACCAACATGGTAAAACCCCATCTCTACTAAAAATACAAAATTAGCCAGGTATGGTGGCACATGCCTGTAATTTCAGCCACTCAAGAGGCTGAGGCAGGAGAATTGCTTAAACTCAGGAGGTGGAGGTTGCAGTGAGCTGAGATTGTGCCATTGCACTCCAACCTGAGCAACAAGAGCAAAGCTCCATCTGAAAAAAAAAAAAAAAATCAAATATTTGATGACTCACCTTAGAAATTACTTTTGGATGGGGACTGGACATTCACATTTTGAAAAAGTTCTAATGTGCACTTAGGATGGCAAGCCATTGCTTTATGATCTGTGAAGATGAATTGGAAGTGGATTGGAAGATAAACTGAACCATCTTGGGCCAGATGTAGAAGTAATCTGACTAGGAAATATCAGAGTGATCCAAGGCTACCAGAATTATGTTGTGAGTCTCTGGTAATTATATTCTTGAGCAAAACCAAATAAACAACAGCAAAACCCCATACTTCAGCTATTTTTGTTATAATTGGTTTATGGGATATTGAACAAAGTTGATCCACTGCTTCCTCAATCACAAAGGGGCCAGTAGGTTATATAAACATACGACGTCAACATGGGAGACTGCCTGACTTCTCCAAAGGCATCTGATTCCAATTTTTTCTTTTTCTTTTATTATTTCACTCTAATTCCATGACAGATTGTGATTCCAATTTTTAAAAGCACTGCAGCACATTTTGAAGATGAGATTTTACCTGGAGCTGCCAGTCTAAAACCCTGTTTAAAGTCACATTTAAATATTAATTTGCTCAGTCGCTGTCTGAGGTCAACATCCATTGTTGTTATCCTGTAGCCCTTCATCCTCTTGTGGGTTAAAAAACCCGGAACACATCTTTCCCTCATCTCCCATGCTCAAGCCATTTAGTTTGAGTGAGAATGACCTCAACTTAGCTCCACTGTGAGCCCAGATACCAGAGCTTTGTATTATTCCATTGTTGTGGCAATAGTAATTGATTCAGAGATAAGCAAGAATCTAATCAGTTCTATGAGGTTTAAGTTTCTGTCTTCCATAAGAAAGTTCATATCCACCCCAGGATGGTTCAGTATGAGAATGTAAAGCAGCCATAGCCACTGGCCACTGCCAGGGGAGCAACTAGGACAGTGCATGATGCTTGAAGATGAAGCCAAGACCACGGCAGGTAGAGTGGAGCAAGTCTCTCTACTACGGACTTTTCGGTAATGCAGAAAAACACCCTCTTTTTATTTCTTTAAGCAAATTAAAATTTTAAAATAATTTGTGCTATGGTCTGAATGTGTTCCCTAAAATTGATAGTTGGAAACTGAATCCCCCATGCAACACTGTTGGGAGGTAGGGCCTTTTGGGAGGTGTTTAGGTCATGAGGGCTCTGCCACTATAAAAAGGACTTGAGGGAGTAGATTTGCCCTCTTTCACTCTTCTGCCACGTGAGGACACAGCCAGCAGGCCCACAGAAGATGCCACCTTAATCTCAGACTTCCCAGACCCCAGAACTGTGAGAAATAAATTTCTGTTTTTAACAAATTACCCAGTTTGTGATATTCTGTTATAGCAGCACAAAATGAACTAAGACAACTTGTGACATAAAGACTGATTTAATACGTGGTCTTTACTAGAATTAAAATAGTTTTGGCCAGGTGTGGTGGCTCACACCTGTAATCCTAACACTTTGGGAGGTGGAGGTGGGTAGATCACTAGAGGTCAGGAGTTCAAAACCAGCCTGGCCAACATGGTGAAACCTCGTCTCTACTAAAAATATAAAAAATTAGGTGGACGTGGTGGCGGGTGCCTGTAATTCCAGCTACTCAGGAGGCTGAGGCAGGAGAATCGCTTGAACCTGGGAGGCAGAGGTTGCAATGAGCCAAGATCATGCCATTGCACTCCAGCCTGGGCAACAAAAGTGAAACTCCATCTCAAGGAAAAAAAAAAAAAGAAGAAGAAGTTTTATCACTTGTATACATCCCTAATATTATTAATTCGTATGCTAGTTTTTTGTTTTTTGTTTTTTTTTTTTTGCTAGTTATATAACTAGCAAAAAAGTAAGGATGATTTTGAATCTTCTCATACTCAGAGGTCATAAAAATTCAGATCCATGATTGAGGAACCAAATTATCAAGATGGAACGGGGATTTATGGGGATTTGTAACACCTTTACACCATAGACATCATCAAAAGAGGTAATTACGTCTCAGGCTCCTTACTATCATGCCATATTAGAAAGTATGCCAAGCACAGTGGCTCATGCCTGTAATCCCAGCACTTTGGGAGACCGAGGTAGGTGGATCACTTGAGGTCAGGAGTTGGAGACCAGTCTCACAAATATGGTGAAACCCCATCTCTACTAAAAAAATACAAAATTAGGCAGGTGTGGTGGCGCACACGTGTAATCCCAGCTACTTGGGAGGCTGAGGCAGGAGAATTGCTTGAACCCGGGAGGCAGAGGTTGCAGTGAGCCAGGATCATGCCATTGCACTCCAGCCTGGGCAACAAGAGTGAAACTCCGTCTCAGAAAAAGAAAAGAAAATAAAAGAAAAAAAGATAACGAAAGATGTAGTGCATTGCTCGATAGTAGTTATGAACATTAACATGTTTGGATATGTTTTATGAAACAGAAACAAAAGAATATAGTTAATTCATTTGATTAAATGTTCATATTGAATTTGCATGTTGAGGACCACATAGTAAGTAAAATAACTGAATATAAATTAGGTTGTATGATAATAATAATTGGCAGAATCAACAGATATTTATTGAATGGTAATTAAATTTATTCAACAATGTAATTGTATTCAATAATACAATTTTGTAATCCATATTTACAAGGGTTCTAGTAATCCAATTACAAGATAATTGTTGACCACCACAGTCAAAGACATATAGAACTAGAAAACACACAATTGTTGCTACTGGAGTATAAATGCTTCTAGGCCCCCTCAGATGACAGAGCAAAGAGACATGTGTATACTAACCTGTGTCTATATACACATTGAAAAACATTTCTATATGTAACCATCTGTATCTATATTAAGTTAGTTCATACTGATGTCTCCAACTTTAATCCATTTAAATTAATGCAATAATATGTACTTAGATTTGCTCTCATCTTAGGACACAACTCAATTATCTTACCAGGGTTTTGTGTTCCAAAATTTTTGAAACTGCCTAGAACAAAGACTTGTCATGCCATCCAAATCTTATGGCTAAGTGACTAAGTTCTGGCCAGTGGGAGGACAGTTGTAGGGTGGGACTTACAGGAAGGCGTCTGAAAACGAGAACAGTCTGCTGACACACCTCTTTCCTTTACTTTTCCCTCCTTTTCTTTCCTCTTGCCTGGAACTCAGACAAGATGGTTGGACCACTAGCAGCTATCTTTGATCACGAAGTAATTATGAGGTTAGAAAATTATTTTAGATAGTAAAACAAAATGAGAAGCTTGGATTTTTGACAACTCAGAGCTGTCAAACTGGCCCTGGTTCTGTCTACGTCCACGCTGCTTTTATGAGAGGAAAAACCAAATTGCTATCATTTGGACTTTGTTTTATCCAACCAAATCTGATGCTGATAGTTTTTGAAAGTGACTTTAGATATAATTTCTTAATCAAACTGGATTGTTTTTATGACTGCTTATATATTATTCAGAAAAAGACTTCTTGAGGAAAGTCATATTGAGTTGAGTCCTAAAAAGTGGGGAGTGTAAAAGCGACATTAGAATGTGTGGAAAAGAAAAAAGGAATGAAAGAAGAAAAACAGAGAACCTGAGGAACTCAGAGTGCTCTGGGAAAGGGAGAGAGTACTGCATTATCAGGGAGGTGAGTACAGAGAGAATGATATCTTAGGAATAGGTGTAAAAATGATTAGATAGTGTAGGCATTGTTGGGAAAGTCTTTTTCCTCTTCTTCCCAGATTCTGAGATTCTGATGACAGGAATGTTAGATTTTTTTTGTGTGTGTGTGTGACGGAATTTCACTCTTGTTACCCAGGCTGGAGTGCAATAATGAGATCTCGTCTCATTGCAGCCTCCGCCTCCCAGGTTCAAGGGATTCTCCTGCCTCAGCCTCCTGAGTAGCTGGGATTACAGCTGCCTGCCACCATGCCCAGATAATTTTTGTATTTTCAGTAGAGATGAGGTTTCACCATGTTGACCAGGCTGGTCTCGAACTCCTGACCTCAGGTGATCCTGAGATCAGGGATGCTTGGGCCTCCCAAAGTGGGATTACAGGTGTGGGCCACCATACTCAGCCGAATGTTTGATCTTTTGTTAGAGTCACAACACACACCCCTGAGCTTTGTTCCTATTAAATCCCAGTTTATTTTCTCTCTGTTTAGATTAGATGGTTTCTACTGTTCTATCTTCTAGTTCAGTGATTCTTTTCTTTATTCTGCTGTTGAGTTAAAAAATTGTATTTCTTGCATTTTTTGTTTTAAAATTTTCATTTATTTCTTCTTTACATGTTGTTTCTTTGCTGAGATTTCTTTTTATTTAATTCAAGCATGTTTTATTTATTATTTTATTTTTTGAGAAAGAGTCTCACTCTGTCATCCAGGCTGTAGTGCACTGGCTCACTGCAACCTCCGCCTCCTGGGTTCAAGTGATTCTCCTGCCTCAGCCTCCCGAGTTGCTGGGATTACAGGTGCCTACCACGACACCTGGCTAATTTTTGTAATTTTTTGGAAGAGATGGGGTTTTACCATGTTGGCCAGGCTTATCTTGAACTCCTCACCTCAAATGATCTGCCAGCCTCGGCCTCCCAAAGTGCTAGGATTACAGGCATGAGCCACAGCGCCTGGCCTCAAGCGTGTTTTAATTGCTTCTTGAAATACTTTCTGATGGATGCTTTCAAATCTTTGTTAGATAATTTTAACCTGTCATCTCAGTGTTGGCACTTATTGTCTTTTTTATTCAGCTTGAGATCTTCCTGGGTTTTGGTATCATGAGTCATTTTTTAATTGAAATCTGGTATCATGAGTGATTTTTTATTGAAATCTGGACATTTGGGTATTACGATATTTTGGATATTAGTTAAGCTTTTATTTTAACTATCTTTTTCTTGACACTGTTCTGGCAGGGGGCATCAACTTGTAAATGGCAACTCGTGGTAGACGTCTAGGTTCCCTATTCCACCTCCGTTGACACCAAGGGTGGGTGGTTCCTTGTTACTGCCGGGCAATGATGGGAGTTTCAGCTCCCCACTAGTTGTCCACTGATACTTCCCTAGTTTAAAAGGCTTGGAATGGCTCCTTACTGCCCCCACGTAGCCTCCACTGACACCATGGAGGGGAAGGGGTGACATCTTTACCACTGGGCAGTGATGAAAGCTCTGACTCTCCAGTATGCCTCCAATTACACCATCTAAGCAGGGAAAGGGAGGGGAACCTCATCACTGTAAGGTAGGAGTGGAAATCCAGGCTCACCCCCTGTGGTTTCCAGTGACACCGATGGTAGGGAAGGATGTGTGTGGAGGATCACTCATTACTGACCAGTTGAAGATGAAAATCTCATCTCTCTCTTTGGTTTTCTCTGACATTACCTTAGAGGGGTTGAGGAGTAGAGTGATTGGGGTGGTAGGATGCTGGCGTGTCTCATCTCAACCTGGAGAGTGTGGAAGTCTAGGCTCCCCACTCAGCCTTTGCTTTATGGGGTGGGGTCAGTGAGTGTGTGTGTGTACTGTTTGTCTACAGTAGAGTGATTATCTTCTAAATGTTTTCTTTCTTGCTAGGCTGCTCCTTTTTCATTGCTTGGCTAGAAAGAGCGGCTTTTTATTGGGACACTTTTTGTCTATCTATGCCTCTTGGCATTTTGGGGTTTCTGGTTTTTGGCTTCTCCAGGACCCAGTTTGGGATACATAAGGCTACATGAAAACCCAAGGAACTTCCCACTGTGTTCCTCTCTGGACCCTAGCCAGTGTGACTTCTCTCCACCTTTCAAAGTTTCCCTATGTTTATCTTATATATAATGTCGAGTTTTTAGCTGTACTTAGAAGAATAGGGAGAAACCTATCTACTCCATCTTCCTGGAAGCAGAAGTCAGGCGCCACTATAAGGCATTGAAACAATTTCAAACAAAACCGTGTGGCAAAGACTCAGGGAGGAGTTGCAGTGCCTTTCAAACAAGGGCATCAGGAGGGCAATCAAATGAAGAAAGCTAGCCAGCCATAGGCAGTAACTGCATTTGCCAGTACAATAATATTTGCAAGCACCTTCAAACAGTAAGAATTACTTAAAAATTCATAACGCCTTTTAAAAATCATAGAAACCTATGAAAATTCCTTAGTTTATGAATCAATGTAGGGCTTCTCGGAGGAGACAATGTAGGGCTTCTTGGAGGAGACATAGTTGAAAGGCCAATTGCATTTCAGGAGTTAATTACAGAAATCTGTAGGGCTGGAGGAAGAAAAAGAAAGAAACCTGTAGGCCCACATTTATTGGTTGCAGGAGATATATTCCAGCTAAAACCTGACGAAACCAGGAAGAGAGGCACAGGTGGGGAATGCTCCAGAAACTAATTAACCCCTAGTAGGGGTGGGGACCCAAATCTAGGAGAGGGTCTAATTGGTGAAATGAGTTTTTTCTCCCTCACTCCCTTTCCTTCATTCTTTTCATTTAGTGTTGGGTAGAGGATTGCGGTGGAGAGATGGTCAAAGAAGGGAATTATTTTCCTCCCAGTTACAGATAGGGACCTTGCACTCTGTACAGGTTTTTGGAAACGTTGCCAGCATGCCCAGAAACATGAAAGAGCCCAGATGGAAATGATCCAATTCCTGTGCTTTCAACTCCATGGGTTACTGGGTAGAGTGAAAAAAAAAAAAAAGGTCAAAGTCAAATTTGTTGATTGTGCTACTCAGATTGGGGTTCGCATTTCCCTACCTACTCCATACACATCCTCTTTCCTGCTTTATCGCCATTCTCCAAAGGCTATATAGTTTTGCTTTGGTGCGGTCCTGACTTCCAATCCTTTGGTGGAGTCAGTGGAGATGAGAAGGCCTGCAATTACCCTCAAGGGGTTTACAGACTCGAATAGGTACACCAAGAACTGACAGAAGAATGATTGTCTGTCTCTCCGCACGGTGCAGTGGCTCACGCCTGTAATCCCCAGCACTTTGGAAGGCCGAGGCTGGCGGATCACTTGAGGCCAGGAGTTTGAGACCAGCCTGGGCAAAATGGCGACACCCCGCCTCTACTAAAAGTGACAAAAAATTAGCCGGATGTGGTGGCGCACGCAGGCCTGCAGTCCCACCTCACCTACTCCGGAGGCTGAAGTAGGAGAATCACTTGAACCCGGGAGGCGGAGGTTGCAGTGAGCCGAGATCGCACCACTGCACTCCAGACTGGGTGACAGAATTTAAAATGAATTTAAAAGTTATTACACACATGGTAGCTTTCTGAGTGTTTTTCAAGCTGCGAGTCAGTTTTGTCCTTTTAAACACGCAATACAGCTCTCCGTAGGACGGTTCTGGGGACAGGTTTTCCAAAGAGGCGGGAGCGAGAGACGGCCACCTGCTCCCACACGCCCTCTGCTTTGGTAAACAAGGAGACTCCCGCCCGCAGGCTGTAAACGAGGCACGAGCTTGGGGGCAGAGCCAGGGCGCCTGACGCCACTGTTCAAAAAGACCTCTTATTGGTCCTTCGCGCAGCGGCGGATCTGGGAGTTCTGATTGGTCTGTTTCCCTGTCCGTAAGGGGATTGACAGGCTCTGCCGCGTCAGGCCGCTCCTCTCGGCTCCGCGCTCCTTCTCTCGCGCGTGGGCACCCGCCCCCGAGCGGTGAGAGCGCGTGCGCGCGCGGCTTTTTCCGTGGCCGAGCCAGCTAGTCCCGCTGCACACGCTCGCCGTCTGTGGGCCCTCCAGGAGGCGGCGGCGGTCACCGCGGGGAGGAGGGGCGGGGGCAGCATGGCAGCCTCCTTACGGCTCCTCGGAGCTGCCTCCGGTCTCCGGTACTGGAGCCGGCGGCTGCGGCCGGCAGCCGGCAGCTTTGCAGCGGGTAAGGACCTCACGCCTCCTCCCCCTTGTGCTTCTTTCGGCCGCTCGCTTCTTCTGTCCAGACGGCCGAAGAAGTCTTTTCGCGGGAGGTGCTGCGCTTGGGCTGGGGCTTAAAAACCAATATTTTGGCTGGTCCTAAAGGCCTGTCCTCTTCTCCGGCCGCCACTCCGCGAGTACCCTCCTCTGCCTTACCTCCCTTTCTCCCTGGCTCCTGATGAACGGGTTCAGCGCCCTTTTCGGTATTTAGGAAGAGGTGGGGAAGAGCTTGCGCTGAAGGGAAGAGTATTTGGGACCGCGGCATGCTGCTTTGGAGTTAGGACTCCGAGGACTTTTGGAGGGCCCAACTCCAGGGGCAACCCCGCACTCACCCCAGCGACCCCTGGCCTTTCAGCGCCCCCAGGGTGCACCTTGGGTTGGGGACACAGTTGGGCAGCAGGGCCTGATGTTTAACCACTTGAGTACGAGGGAATGGCCTTATTACACAAGCAGTGTCTGTACAAACCAGGCAGTAAATCTTCCAGCAAAGTTTGAGTCAGCCTTGACCAGCAAGACGGGCTTCCCCCCTCTACTGTAACTGTGCCATCTAAAAAATGTCATTTCTGTCAAATTATGAACCAAAGCATGTTCAGCGTCCTCAAGATTGTGGGCGGAATTTATCCTGCCTCCCTCCTCTCATACTATTGTAAATTGTGGAAGCTAGCGATGAATTTATGAAGAGACAGTTTTTAGAGCCAGGATGAAGATCCACAGTCTTTCATATTCCGCACGAGGGACATGAGGCCCCTTGGATAAGTGAATCAGGATATTCCCAGCAAGATCTAGGAAGTAGTTCTCAGTTCTACCTAATTCCTTCACTTTCTATCACACCAAGACTCCTCTTTAGTTGAAAAATTGGTTGATTTGTGGGGACACTGCCGTTTTCTTCTTGTGAAAGTTTGAGAGTTGTAACAGTGCACCTTGTAGCAAGATGATACTGAGGATTAACCACAAAAATACCTTGGCATTAATTTTTTCTAATGTTTGTTTAAAAAAGTGTGGTAGGTAAGGATTTGAGCCTCCCCCATCCTGCCCTTTTTTTTTTTTTTTTTGAGACAGGGTCTCTGTCGCCCAGATTGGAGTGCGGTGGCCCAATCACACTGTTCACTGCAGCCTCGACCTCCTGGGCTTAGGTGATCCTCCCACCACCTCAGCCTCCCGAGTAGCTGGGATTACAGGCATGTGCCACCATGCCCGTCTAGTTTTTGTATTTTCACTAGGGATGGGGTTTTGCCATGTTGCCCAGGCTGGTCTTGAACCCCTGGGCTCAAGTGATCCTCCCAGAGTGCTGGGAATATAGGCATGAGCCACCGTGCCTGGCCGGGAATTGTAAGAACTTTCTCTTAAAATTCTTAACAGCTTGCCATTCTCCCTCTCAGTGAAACCTCTGAATTTCGTTTCTGGTTGGAGGACAGAGGCTTGGCGAGATGCAAGAGAGCACGTGTCTGATACAGAACCACAGTAACAAGATAAAAACTCAGAATATGCCAAACCTGAATGTAATCACTATTTGAGCTTATATATTGAGCTACAAAAATGCTCCCGACTTGTGAGATAACCTTAAAAAAAAAGACACTTTTCCACAGTAGCAGCACTTTTCACATGAATTCACAATTCTTTCAGTTCTAATTAGCCAAGGAAGACATATTTGCTGTTTAGTGGTTTTACAAGGTGTTCTAATGGTATTTTAATGAACCCTTGATGTACCTTTTAGCGTTATGAAAGTTCTTACCAGTTCATGGTGAAAGAGCCTGAGGCCTAAGACTGTAATAGGTGCCTCTGTAAACTGGGAGGTCCTACCTCAAGAGTGCTGATTAGACTACTTTGGCATATGGTCTTGTACTTTGGGTTCTTTGGCCCAAAGATATTGTAAGACTGTAGATTTCTGATAAATTTTAAATAGTTCTTTTGTGACAAAGTGGTTAGATCACTTCACCAATTGTTTTTTTCTCTGGAATTCTTTTCTTTTTTTTTTTTTTTTTTTAGATGGAGTCTCGCTCTGTTACCCAGGCTGGAGTGCAGTGGCGTGATCTTGGCTCACTGCAAGCTCGCCTCCCGGGTTCACTCCTTTCTCCTGCCTCAGCCTCCCAAGTAGCTGGGACTACAGGTGCCCACCACCACGTCCAGCTAATGTTTTGGTATTTTTTAGTAGAGACGGAGTTTCACCCTGCTAGCCAGGATGATCTCCATCTCCTGACCTCGTGATCCGTCCGCCTCGGCCTCCCAAAGTGCTGGGATTACAGGCGTGAGCCACCGCGCCCGGCCTTTCTCTGGAATTGTTTTAAACATTTAAATTTCTGTTAATTTGAGTTTACTGCAAAAGTGTTAACTTTTTTGACATTAGATTCTTAAAGAGTAGAAAAAAATGTACCTGCAAGTTTGGAGTCAAATGACATTAAGAAAAAGAACCATGTTCAGGCTGGGCGCGGTGGCTCACGCCTGTAATCCCAGCACTTTGGGAGGCCGAGGCGGGCGGATCACGAGGTCAGGAGATAGAGACCATCCTGGCTAACACGGTGAAACCCCGTCTCTACTAAAAAATACAAAACAAAATTAGCCGGGTGTGGTGGCGGGTGCCTGTAGTCCCAGCTACTCGGGAGGCGGAGGCAGGAGAATGACCTGAACCCGGGAGGCGGAGCTTGCAGTGAGCTGAGATAGGGCCACTGCACTCCAGCCTGGGCGACACAGCGAGAGTCCGTCCCCAAAAAAAAAAAAAAAAGAAAAGAACCATGTTCAAATAATAATGTGTGATGTTCTGAATTCTCTTGGATATTTGTAGTATGTTTAAGATGTTTATATCATACAAATGATAATATAAGGATCTATATAATTTATTTACTGTTTAAAAACATGAAACCTGAAAGTTGCCAGTTAGTAGCACATCTTTTTAATTTTTTTATAAATATGTTTTAGAGACAGGTCTCCCGGTGTTGTCCAGGCAGGAGTACAGTGGCACCTACTTAGCTCATTGCAACCTTGAATTCCTGGACTCAAGTGATCTTCTGCCTCAGCTTCCCAAGTAGTTAGGATTGCAGGGGTGCACCACCATACCTAGCTAATTAAAAAAAATGTTTTTTGAGACAAGGCTAGTAGCCTACTACGCTGGTCTAGAACTGCTGGCCTGAAGCCATCCTCTTGCCTTGACCTCCTTAAGTGTTGGGCTTGCAGGCATTAGTCACTGTGCCCAGCCTGCCACATCTTAATTTTTAAATGTTTGTTTGTATGTTTGTTTATTTATTTATTTATTTGAGATGGGGTTTCTCTCTCTCTTGCCCAGGCTGGAGTGCAGTGGTGCAATCATGGCTCATTGTCACCTCAACCTCCTGGGCTCAAGCAATCCTCCTGCCTCAGCCTCCCAAGTAGCTGGGACCACAGGTGCACACCACCACGCCTGGCTTTTTTTTTTTTTTTTTTTTTTTGTGGAGATGGAGTCTCACCATGTTGCCTAGGCTGGTCTTGAACTCCAGGAGTCAACTGATCCTCCTACCTCAGCCTCCCAAAGTACTGGGATTACAGGCATGAGCCACTGTACCTGAGCCTAATTTTAAAATACTTAAAGCATTGAAAGGGAAATAGAAGAATGAGAAATATTAAATTGTATGTATATTACTATTTCATCACCTGTTTGATAAAATTGTGTATGTTATTTTACAAGGTAATTAAATTTAGTTTCAGACTTATTTGTACAGAGAAAAAAAATCTATGGATGTAGGCTCTCTACAAAATGTCTTGTTGTGACTCTCCAGCTTGTACATGGAAAAATAAATCACATCAGATCATCTTGAAGTGACCACCTGACCAAAGGTAGAATGGAAAAATTAGCATCATGTATAGAAACAGGAATACAATTTTTAATATTATTGGTCCTTCTGTATACATGAAATTTACTTTCAAAGTAGCATAACTCATTGGATAAATCAAATATATAATGGCAGTTTTTCCCTTTACCTTAGCTTCTGGGGCTGCACATGAAGTTCTGAAAAGCTGCTCGTGGTCCTGGGACTAAAAGTTGACCCTAAACTTGTGAAATTACATAAGGAGCGTATTTATTACTAAAATAAGTTAACTGAGACCATAAAGGCCTTTATAGAGAAAGTCCTCACCCTTAGTTTAGTAACTCTTAATAGTAAAGCAGATAGAGTGCTTATGATGTAGTATTATATGATAAAATAGACATACATTGTATAGAAAACCTAATGATACAATGAAAAATGCAGTCAAAAGACTGAAGGTCCATGCAAAATGTTTTTATTTTTGTGTAATGAGATTGTTTCCCCTTATGACTATATACTTTTTCATTCTAGTTTTCTACAATGAAAATGCATTACTTTGAATAGAAAAGAAGCCTCAGAAATGTAAAGTAATTAACTTGTTACCAGTTTTTGCATTTTGACACTTAGTGAAACCTGGTTTTTGGTAGCACTTAAGGTTGTCCGGGCGCGGTGGCTCAAGCCTGTAATCCCAGCACTTTGGGAGGCCGAGACGGGCGGATCATGAGGTCAGGATATCGAGACCATCCTGGCTAACACAGTGAAACCCCGTCTCTACTAAAAAATACAAAAAACTAGCCGGGCGAGGTGGTGGGCGCCTGTAGTCCCAGCTACTCGGGAGGCTGAGGCAGGAGAATGGCGTAAACCTGGGAGGCGGAGCTTGCAGTGAGCTGAGATCGCGCCACTGCACTCCAGCCTGGGCAACAGAGTAAGACTCGGTCTCAAAAAAAAAAAAAAGAAAAAAAAAGTTGTCAAGATACGGATAACTCCCCTTGTTACATTGGAGAAAGAGGTCATGATTGGTAAATTTGCATCTATAAATTTAGAAACAAACTTTGCCAAGTTTTCTAGCTAGTTTCTTTACATTGGTCCTCAGTAATAGACACTAATGCTAGTTTCTTAACCGGTCAACCAGTATCACCTTTGTATTTTGTTGATTGATTTTCTCCCAGTTTGGTTTTATTTATGTTTTAACTCTACTTTTTCCACACTCTACTGTCAGAAGTTATTTAAAGAGAGATGCGTTTTTTAGGTTTGAAAGTTTTTAGGGCAATAATCATTCCATTATGCTCATGGATTTCTGCCCCTTTGGTTGCAAATTCTTTTGTATTTGCCAAGTGCTTATTCAGGTGCTTCACCTTAACTAAAAGCTTTCTTTCTCCAGATACAGGGCTTCTCCTACAGGCTTCTATTCCTTTTTCTATCTCTTTGACTCTTACTTCTAACCCACTAGGCAGTTGGCATAGGACTTCACCTGTACTGCTACTTCTTGACCATTTTTAGTAAGAGTAAGTAATACGTATTATCTGTCATGTGTCAGGCACTGTTGAACGCTTTATATGCATTATCTCAAGTAATCTTTACAATAACCTTCTGAAGTAGGTACTTTTATTGATCAAACAATGTCTTGAGAAGTTAAGTAACTTGTATACATCTGAGAAGTGAAATTATCTGGATAGGAACCTAGGCCTTCCCAACTCAGAGAAAATTTTAAACATTATCACTATCAATAAATAACTTCTTCTCTTTTGACATCAGGTCATCTAATTATACTGCCCTTTCTTTAACTTTGCCACAGGCAAAGATGAAATAAAGAGAGCTGAGCCCTTTGAAAACTTTATCTTCATTCACATTCATGTTGGCCCATCCAACATGGCCTCATTGTTCTTCACTTCTTCAGCTTTAGTAACAAACATCAGCACTCTACTTGAGCTTCTCTAGGATCTTAGTAGTAGGAGTGATTCTCTTGCCGAGATTTCACCAGCAGAACTAGTCTTCTGGTTGATTTAACCCCCTCTGTGATTCTTGTTCTAACAAACATAATGTTACATAATGCTCATCACTTGGTCCTTTGACTCCCTCCTTTTTCCTCCAAGTACATAGACATACTTTCTTGTTTCCTCACTTCGTTAGGTGTCTCTCTAGGTTTGTCTGTATCCAGTCTCAAACTTATTTATAATTAGGAATTTCACTGATGCCTAATACTATTTTTTTCAGCCTCTTGTATTTCTCGATAAATCCGTTATTGTGGTCTGTTTGTGCCTTTCCCCAGCTGTCACTTAGCTTAGTGGTATTGAGAGTCACAGAAGTTTGCTGATTAGATACAATGCTTTCATTAATTTCTTGTTCATTCCCCATTACATTTGCAGACTTTCCACAGCATTTCTAGAACTTTAACTTAGGGCTGGCAGCTCCTGAACTAGTCATTTGGCAGAAGGATGACATTACCATGTATTAGTTTAGGCAGTTTGGAACTTGACCTCGGATCTAGGGGAAAGAATATTGGAGAGTCAACCTGCAATGTGTAATGATTGCTGTGACACTGTTTACCTTTACACAATCCACTTTTATCAGCATCATTACTTTGTAATTGCTTTAGAACTGGCTTTTATTCCCATATGCCTATTTGATGAAACTTACCTAGTTTATTATTCATTCACATAGCATATATTAAATTTCACTGTGCCACTTTATGTATTTAATTTTATTATAAAAGTAGTTACAAAAGTTACATGCTCATGGTAAAAAAATGGGAAAGGTTATAAAATGTAATATTTTCTTCAACTCTGACCCAGTAGTCCAACTCTCCAGGTGTAAGTACTGTTTCGTGTGTCTCCATACAGAAAATCAGAAAAATTAATGCATATGTATCCTTTTTTCTCCTCTCATACTCTATCCTATAGATAATGTTCAGCGTTTTGTGGGGTTTTTTTCCCCACTTAATAACTTATCCTGGAGATTTTTCCCTATAATTTTAGATAAATATATCACCTTTTTTTTTAAACATTTGCACATTTCATTGTGTTATTTACTGTGAATTATCAAGTGCCCTACAATGTATATTTAGTTATGAATTAAGTGCCCTATTAATATATAATTAGTTATGAACGAAGTGCCTTATTAATATATAGTTATTTGCAGTTTTTTGGCTGTTACAAGCAGTGGTGTAATAAACTGTATCTTTGTGTTGTTCAGAATTTAATACATAGTAGGGATTGCTATGGCCCTTAGTTGGGCACCTTTTTTGTGAATAAAATTGTATTGGAACACAGCCATACCCATTTGTTTGTATGTTGTCTATGGCTGCTTTCAAACTAGAGTAGATGAATGAAATAGTTGTAACAGAATGAAATAGTTGTAAATAGATGAATGTAATAGTTGTAATAGTTGTGAGCCTTATGGCTCACAAAGCTGAAAATAATTTACTGCCTGACCCTTTAAGACAAAGTTGGCTGGCCCCTCATGTGTACTATATATTCTTAGAAATGGAATTGCTGGGTCAGAGAGTATGCATGTTTTAAATTTAAATTTTAAATAAAAGTTCAAATTTTTTTTTTTTTTTTTTTGCCAAATTACCATCCAAAAGGTTGACCTAATATACAGTTGGACAGTACATGAGAGCATATGTTTTCATCAGTTATTTCTTACCAAGAGCAGTTTTTATCGAAGAAATAAAACGTATCCAACAGGTGAAAAATAGTATTACATCATTTTGTTTTGCATTTCTCTAATTATGACAAGTTGGGTATATATTTAGAGGGTTTTTTGGGGGGTAATTTACAAATTTTCTGTTGTCATTTCGTGATTTTTGCCTACTTAAAAAAATTATATTTTCTTCCAGATTTTAAAGTTATTTTACATATAAAACAAAGTAGCCCTATTTTTGTTATGTGTTGGAGTATTTTTCTTATTATTTGTATTTTATCTGTTTGTGATATTTTTTCCACATAGACATGCTGAACTTTTTCCCTTTGTTTTATTATGAAAAATATGAAGCAGAAAGTATTGAAAGAATAATATAACTGGCATCCATATACTCTTTCCTTAGAAACAACAGTTGTTAATATTTTGCCACATTATCTTTTTTTGTTCCACATATATACCTATTCCACTTGAATGTAAATTGCTGACATGACACTTTAACCCTAATGCTTCAGCATGAATCTAAGAATGAGGATATTCTATGTAACCAAACTACCATTGTCCTACCTAAGCCAATTAGCAGCAATTCCATGGTATCATCTAATGTACAGTTTATATTCAAGATTTCATTATTTTTTTAAGAAAGTCCAGCTTTTTTAAAAAAGGATCTATTCAGACTTCCTACTTTACATTTGATTAATCTATCACTTTAGTATTTTTTAATTGAGAACTGTCTTGTTTGATTCTATAAATATGATACTGACTTTTTAAAAACAGCTTTGTTAGCAATATAGTGACATACAATAAATTGTACATAAAGTATACAATTTGGTAAGTTTTGATGTATGTAAGCCAGTGAAGCTATCATCACAGTCAGGATAGTGTGGCTTGGTGCGGTGGCTCACACCTACACTCCTAGCACTTTAGAAAGCTGAGGCCTGTTGATTGCTTGAGCTCAGGAGTTTGAGACCAGTCTGGCCAACATGATGAAATCTCTTCTCTACAAAAAAATACAAAAATTAGACGGGCGTGGTGGCATGTGCCTGTAGTCCCAGCTACTTGGGAAGCTGAAGTGGGATATCTGAGCTTGGGAAGTTGAGGCTGCAGGAGCTGTGATCATGCCACTGCACTCTAGCCTGGGTGACAGAGTGAGACCCTGTCCAAAAAAAAAAAAAAAAAAAGTAAACATATCCATCACCATACCCCAGAGATTTATTCATACCTGTGGAATATACGAATATTTGTATATTTTTCCTGGTTATAGATTTCTAGCTTGACAGTTGTTTTTTCCTTCTAGTGTTTAAAAAATGTTGCACCACTGTCTTCTCACTTGCATTGTTTCTGATGAGAAATCTGCCTTTATCCTTATCTTTTTCCCTTTCTACATCTACATAATGTGTCTTTTTTCCTGTGGCTGCTCTTATGTGTTTGATTGTGATGTGTCTTGGTATGGTTTTCTTCACGTTTTTTGTATTGGGGTTCATCCAGTTCCTGGATGCATGGGGTGTTTGTAGTTTTCATCAACTTTGGAACATTTTTGGCCATTCATTCTTCACATATATTTTCTGCCCCACTTCTCTCCCCTCGTTTGAGGACTCGAGTTACATATGTGTTTGGGTGGTTGAAGCTGTCTCACAGCATATTGATGCTCTCTTTATTTTTTAAATTGTTTTTTTTCTCTGTGTTTTAAATAGTTTCTATGGATTTATCTTCAAGGTTATTAATCTTTGGTATCTATTCTTTGGTTAATCTTCTGGTATAATTTTCATCTCACACATTTTATTGGTAGATTTCATCTCAAGAAATTTAATTTGGATTGGTAAAAATATCTTTCATAATTCTACCTTTGGAATATATGGACTACAGTTATAATTTTTAATGCCCTTGTTTCCTGATTCTAACATCTGTTTCAGCTTAGGGTTGGTTTTGACTTTTGAGTATACACATTCTCTTGGGCTTCAGAGAGGTTCAGCTTTTGACCTTCAGCCTCTTTATACTCATCTGGTGATTTTATTAGCTTTTACAGATTTCATCTCTTACTTTGAGACAGGTGGCTACCATGTATATCTCTTTTTTCTCATCCTATAACTGAAACCTTGGTCGTGATATTTCTAATAGTCTGTTGGACGTCTTTCAGCTCATTGACAGTTCATCGTTGCCCTGTGTAAAACTGAGCCAGATCTCCTTGATTTTTTCACTTAGGTATTGATAACACTATTCTCTTGCTGTCATTTTGGACCTCACCCTTATTTTAGCTTATAATCCAATCCATTGTTATATCCTTTTACTTCTGTCTTTGAAGTATTTTTTATACCTGTCTTTTCCTGTGGCTACCACACTTTATTAACTTTGACTTTGTTATGGACTGAAATTTTATGTCCCTACAAAATTTTTATGTTGAATTCCTTTTTTTTTTCTTTTTTGAGATGGAGTCTTGCTCTGTCACCCAGGCTGAAGTGCAGTGGTACAATCTTGGCTCACTGCAGCTTCCACCCCTCTGTGTTCAAGCGATCCTCCTGCCTCACCCTTCTGAGTAGCTGGGATTACAGGCGCATGCCACCATGCATGGCTAATTTTTGTATTTTTAGTAAACACTGGGTTTCACCATGTTGTCCGGGTTGGTCTCAAACTCCTGACCGCAGGTGATCCACCCACTTTGGCCTCCCAAAGTGCTGGGATTATAGGCGTGAGCCAATGTGCCTGGCCAAAATTCGTAACCCTCAATATAATGATATTAGGAGCTCGGCCGTTTGGGAGGCAATTAGATCATGCAGGTAGAGCTCCTGTGAATAGGATTAGCGCGCTTATACAGAGAGACGTGAGAGCTGCTTCTCTTTCTGCTCTCTACCGTGTGAGGATACAGTGAGAAAATGGCCATCGGGAAACGAGTAAATGGACCTACCAGACACTGGATCTGCTGCCACCTTCATGTTGGACTTCCTGGCCTCCAGAACTATGAGAAATAAGTGTTCGTTATTTAAGCCATTATAGTATATTTGTTATAGTAGCTCAAACTAAGGCATCTAGAGGATTACCGTTGCTTTTATATTGGTCTTCTTGCCTCCAGACTCTTTTCTTTAAGTTCATTCATTGTGCACTGCTGCCTCTTTTCTGTTCCTAAAGTGTTAAGTCTCATCTGTCATTTCTCTTGCCCACCATTTCAGTAACTACCTCTTGCCTACAAAATACCAGTTGTTTAGCATCCTTCCATCCTTCCACATTATGGTTGCATTTTTTAAAAAATCTTAATCTCTTGCTGTTTTGTTTGTTTGTGCATTCTTTAGGAAGAATAGAGGGCAGTATCATACAGTGTTTACAAGTGGAGACTCTAAGAATGTCTGGATTTGAATCTTGGCATTACAACTTAGTAAAGTATTGGGTATTTTACTTCAGCTCACTAAGCATCAGGGTTCTCAGCTGTAAGATGGGCTTCATATATAGCATATGGTAATAAGTCTGTTTATAAAGTGCTTAGTACAGTGTCTGGCATGTAGTAAAATTGCAGCAAGTATTAACTATTACTGTCATTTCTTCATGGCTCTTCTAGTTCCTTGTGTATATTCATGTTCCTTTTTCTATTTGGAACTTTTTCTCCGTACCCTCCTATCCATTTGAAATCCTACCTCTTGCTTAATATCCAGGTCAGATGCCACCTTCCTCAAGTTCCCACACCATGAATTCTCATTTTTCATCAGCATTCTGTTTTTATCCTTAACTGTCTTATGTCAGTGTTTATGTACATGGTTTATTTCTTCTTGGGTTTTAAGCTTGTTGAAGGCAAGGACTGTGTCTCTTACCTTCCTTGGCATCTCTTTTGGTACATGTGATAGTTGCTTAATATTTGTTGAATTTGTGAATGAATTGTGGTTCTACCTGACTGTACTTACGAATTGTTTGACCTAGAGTGAATTGCCTGTTAAATTAACTGTCTTTAAATTATAATCTTCCTAGTTTCTAATGTTTTTAGATTGCTAAATTATACCTTTTCAACCTTAACACAGTAGTCAGGCACAGTAATGCCACATTTTCTTTCTGGCTATTATTGCTAGTTTGTTTGTGAGCATTAGTTAGAGTTCTCGATGAAGTGTACTCATTTTTTTTAATATCAAAATAAAATTTCAATTAGGTGTCACTTTTCTGTTACTGAATTCCTCGTGGACCAGAAAGACAAATTATACCAATGTACTATTATATCAGTGTATTAAACTTAGCACCTGTTAAATGATGTTGCACAGAAATGACACCCACATTTAATGGGAGTGTTAGTCAATCATTAAGTTAAAGGAATTAAATATGCTTCTAACCCAAGAAGACCTCTAGTTCTTAAGCATTAGGGCTTCAAATAATTTGCTTTTAACAAGTCTTCATTCCATTCAGATTCAATTCAGGGAAGAGCAGATTAAGTTCAGTTGAGGGGACCTGAAACTTAAAAGAGGGACTGTGATTAGTTGTTGCACTACAAATTTTAAAGCTGGAGTTCTTGAAAGAAAAAAGAAAAAGAATTCTGGGAAATGAAAGGGCAAGGAGAGTTATTTCTCTTTCTTGCCTCACTAGACTGTGAGCTTTTAAAGGACAGGGACCATACATTGCTTGTGTCTATCTCTGAGCTCCGTCGTAGTACTTCATGCAATTAATATTTGTTGAGTGGAGTTCTCAATCTAGAAAGTGAAAAATTGCATCTAATGTTATTTCCATAGTAATGTAAAGCCTCCCCACTCTGTAACACATTACTTTGATTCATATGCCCACAGAGTAATTTCAAAAAGTCTTATATGAAAAAGAAAAGACTAAATAAAATCTGTATAGTTTTTAAGGCTTTTTTTTTTTTTAAATGGCAGTCTGGTCAACATAGTGAAACCCTGTCTCTATTAAAAGTACAAAAATTAACCAGGCGTGGTGGTACGTGCCTGTGATCCCTGCTACTCTGGAGGCTGAGGCATGAGAATTGCTTGAACCCAGTAGGCAGAGGCTTCAGTGAGCCGAGATTGCATCACTACCCTCCAGCCTGGGTGACAGAGCAAGACTCCATCTCAAAAAAAAATAATAATAATAAAATAAAATAAATAAATAAAATAAGGAAGTTTCTCTTTTCTGAAAGTTCAGAGTTGTTAGACCAAGGTCCCGATACTGTTATACTTGCCATTTAAAGCCTACGGAAGTGTCTCCGCTTTCTCCCCCAGGACCACCTTTATAAACCGATGATTCCATTCTACTGGGTTTAACATCTTTTTGAGATTTTTTTTTTGTTTTTTTTGTATCATTGGAGGAGATGGTTTCTGTAACTGTGGGAGTGGGAAGGTAAAAAGCTTTTCCATTCTTGGAGCTGGTCCAAGACATAGGTCTTATTGAATACTTCTGTCTTTTATACACATTATTAAGGGAGATAATATAGAATGCTTCACATTATAAGTGAATCACATATTAGGTGTTTTGTAAATGATAATGTTATTTAGTTTAGTGTTAAAAATGGTAAAGGAATGTTATACAGGTACAAAACAGGAAAAATGCTTAAAATTTTGTGACTGTGCCCCAGAAAACTAAATAATTAGAAGTTAGTCTGCCTGCACATTGTTGATAACTTTAAATGTGGTTAGGTCCATTAGTTTAAAATTAGCCTTTTAAAAGTTAGTGGGGTTTTTTTTTTTAAATAAATGTATTATTATTTTGTGTATTTTTGAGATGGGATCTCGTTGTGTTGCCTAGGCTGTTCTAAAACTCCTGGGCTTGAGCAGTCCTCCTGCCTCAGCCTCCCAAGTAGCTAGGATTATAGGTGCGCACCACTGCACCTGGTCCTAAAAGTTTCTTTTATTAAAAAAAAAAAAACCTAACAATTGACTTGCTAATATTAAATGAATGTTTACAATAAAAAATATTATTTGCCCCTATTGAAAATAATGTATTGAAATCAGTGTGTTCTAGGTCAGTGGCTTCAAAGACTCCAGTTGGATTCATTGGACTGGGCAACATGGGGAATCCAATGGCAAAAAATCTCATGAAACATGGCTATCCACTTATTATTTATGATGTGTTCCCTGATGCCTGCAAAGAGTTTCAAGATGCAGGTGAACAGGTAAGACCTTTTCTTTAGATTTGTTTTAGATTTTGAGGATTATAAATGAATGTACATTCAAATAAGTGACAGCTTGTTAGAAGTATACCCAATGGAGTTATAAACCTGATTCAATGTTAATTTTATATATATGTAAACATCCAACATCCAGATTTGCAGTAAAGGAGAGTTCTCGTCAGACACTCAGGGGTGTCTATTCTTTGGTGGGTGACGTGGAACATTTTGCACATTTGGTGAGAGGGCCTTGCTTTAGCTCTATATCAGTTTTCTGAGATAGTAACTTTACTGATTGTGCTGTTAAAGTATTTAGTTTGGTGGAAATAATCTCCTGTGTTATTAAAAGCACAATTGTCTTTAAAACAAGAGTAGACTGAGAGATATAAAGCTTAGTTTGGGTTCTAGTTCAGATAGTTACGTGCTTTCTTACTGGGGGCAAGTTACATCACTTCTGCTGATTTCCTCATTCTTAAAAGGTGAATGATGACAACCTACGCCTTTAGGTTGTGAAGCTCAAATGAGAGAATGTATGTGAACATACTTATGTAAACACCATATAGCAGCACTTTGTGCATAATTATTAGTTATTGGCCATAAACCAGGAGACAACCTGAAAACACTATGTCTTGTAATGAAGAGTTGAGTTATAGTGAATCTCTAGTGTTTTGTTTTTAGGCTATCATTCATGTTAAAGAATTTTGGTACTAGAGTTTATCATGTTGGATGATAGTATCTGCTGGTTAAGTCTTGAGTTGTTTGGATTTGTTAAACTTTATCAGTAACTCAAATTATAGGAGACCATGTATCAGTATCTGAATATAGAGTTTGTTTTTTCTAGATATGAGGAAATTCTTCTTGGTCAAGTTGTAGAGTGGTAACTGAGGATAGTATGTGACCCCAAAACAGAGAATACTAAAAAATTCTGAGAAAAAGGTGAGAGAAAAAAATTAGTCAACTTCTAGATAATAGACTTGAAAATAAATACTGATAAATGCTATACCTAGATGCAGAACAGCTTTAGGTAACTTAGAGGCCATTTTCACAACTAGATATCTGAATCTTTTCCCTTTCCGTGGTTTTTGTGCCATATGGAAATTGCAGCAGTGTAGTGTTAGGGTGGAAGTATGACTTTGGAACTTCTCAGCGTAGTGTTGTGGCTGCTTCTGCCTGTTCAGTTGCTGAATACGGATACTATACTCCCAGTACAGCAGGCTTATGGGCTTAATTAATGTAGGGACTTAGTAGCCTTGTTGGAGAAATTTGATCAGTTGTATAGTAGAGAATCTGGGAAAGGTGGCCTTTTACCATCTTCAGAGCTGGTGAGCATTTCAAGTTGATATTCAGTCTGAGATGAACCAATTAGTAGTTATTTTGAGGAGATGGTTATTATTTTCTGGGATAACACATCTATTTGGTATTGCCGTTTTACAGTGGTTTATCTGTTAGTAAGAGTAACAAGGGTACTTCATCTCTAAACAGAGGAAATATCTCCAATTAAATACAAAATTTGACCAAAGAGTGGAATAGGAATTGAATAGAGACTATTACCCTAGACCGGCAAAGCAGAAACTTGTGACCTTTTAAATTGTTACCAACACAAGTACTTTCCCTCTACAAGCTGTAGCACTTCCAGCTTGTCTGTGGAACAACTGTAATGATCGTCACTGCTTTGTGAATCTCTCCTGTGTTTTCCCAGAATTCTAGAGCTTTCTGATGCTCTACCTGAATTACCTCATACTCTGAAGTTACCAGGCCTACCTCTATTTCCCAACAAGTTTATTATTTCTTTTGTTTTGCTAATTTTAGGTAGGTATGAAGGAAGCCTACCTTAAGAATAAGAGAATCTGGGAAAGGTGGCCTTTTACCATCTTCAGAGATGGTGATTCACCCTGTGTGAATGAGATATTTATTTTGAAATAGATATTTATTTTGAAATAGATATATTTTGATAGATATTTTGAAAGGCAGAGAAAAGAATCTAATATAGTATTTAGTGAGCACCTACTATGTGTCAGGTCTTTTGCTAAATATTTTGTGTATATTATCTCATTTTGTCTTTGCAACAGAAGTGTTATCAAGAAATTGATGCTTGGAGAAGCTAAATAATATCCCTAATGTTATACAGTGGTTCTTATTATCTGTAGGTTCACTTTCTACAATTTCAGTTACCTATAGTCAAATGTGGTCTGAAAATGTTAAGTACAAAATTCAAGAAATAAACAATTTATAAGTTTTAAATTGCATGCCGTTCTGAGTAGCATAATGAAATCTTGTGCTGTCCTGCTCTGCCCACCCTGGATGTGAATCATCCCTTTGTCCAGTGTCTCCATGCTGTAGACACTCTCTGGCCCATCAGCCGCTTAGTAGCCGCCTCAGTGATTGGCTGTTGTGATATTGCGTGCTTATTTTCAGGTAATCCTTATTTTATTTCATAATGGTCCAAAGTGCAGGAGTAGTGATGCTTGCATATTGTTATAATTGTTCTATTTTATTGTTGTTAATTTCTTACTGTGACTAATTTGTAAATTAAAACTTTATCATAGAAGTGTATATTTAAAGAAAAACTGGCTGGGCGCTGTGTCTCACGCCTCTAATCCCAACATTTTGGGAGGCCAAGACAGGCGGATCCCTTGAGGCCAGGAGTTCAAGACCAGCCTGGTCAATGTGGCAAAACCCCGTCTCTACTAAAAATACAAAAATTAGCCAGGCGTGGTGGCATGTGCCTGTGATTTCAGCTACTTGGGAGACTGAGACATGAGAATCACTTGAGCCCGGGAGGCGGAGGTTGCAATGAGCCGAGATTGCACCACTCTGGTCCAGCCTGGATGACGGAGGGAGACTCTGTCTCAGAAAAAAAAAAAAAAAAAAAATTAGCTGAGCGTGGTTGTGTGTGCCTGTAGTCCCAGCTACTTGGGAGGCTGAGGTGGGAGGATTACTTGAGCCTAGGAGGTTGAGGCTGCAGTGAGCTATGCGCTGCAGCCTCGGTGATGGAGTGAGACCTTGCCTTAAAAAGGAAAAAAAAAAAAAGGAAAACATAGTCTATATATTTATATAGACTATGTTCTATAAACATATAGAACATGAAGTGAAACATATAGACTATGTTCTATAAACATATAGACTGTGTTATAGGATTTGGTACTGTCTGTGGTTTCAGACATCCACTGCGAGTCTTGGAATGGATACCTCTCAGAGGAAGGGTTACCACTGTGCAGTGAATGAATAGCAAGAGCCAGTGTCTAAACAAAGGTCTTTGACTTTGGAGTTTTGGTTCTTTTAATTACGTGATGTATAGTCACTAATTAGTGAAATTAACGTGAAAGACGTTTTTGAGTGTGTGTGTGTGTGTGTGACATCTCTGTTGATGATTCTGAAATGTAGCTACCTGTTAACCTATTTATAAACTAGATTGCTGGAAAATAAAGTGCCTAGATCAGTCAAGCCACTGATCATTTGTCTCCCTTGCCCCTTCTCTGGTGTGGTTCTGTACCCATGGAGTTAGAATTTAATAATAATTATCTATTGTATGGGTTGTTTAGTGGGTTGAATAGTGGCCCACCTCCCCAACCTCCAATGATGTCCTATAAAATTGTTAGGAGAAAACACAGAGGTAAATCTTTATGACTTTGGATTTGGCGAAGGATTCTTAGATATGACATCAAGAGCATGAGCAACAAAATTACAAATAGGTAAATTGGACTTTATCAAAATTAAAAACTTGTTCTCCAAAGAACATCATCAAGAAAGTGAAAAACAATTCACAGAATGTGATAAAATATTTGCAAATCATGTATCTGATAAAGGAATTTGTATCTAGAATATATGAAGAAGTCTTACAATGGAAACATAACACAAGTAACTCAATTAAATGGGCAAAGGATTTGAATAGACATTTCTCCCAGGAAGATATATGAATGGCCAGTAAACACGTGAAAAGATGCTCAACATCATTAGGCATCATAGAAACGTAATCAGAACAGCTGGGTGAGGTGGCTCACGCCTGTAATCCCAACACTTTGGGAGGCCGAGGCAGGTGGATCACTTGAGGTCAGGAGTTCAAGACCAGCCTGGCCAACATGGTGAAACCCCGTCTCTACTAAAAATACAAAAAAAATTAGCCAAGCGTAATGGTGCGCATCTGTAATCCCACCTACTCAGGAGGCTGAGGTGGGAGAATTGCTTGAACCCAGGAGGTGGACGTTGCAGTGAGCCGACATTGCCACCACTGCACTCCAGCCTGGGTGACAGAGTAAGAGTCTGTCTCAAAAAAAAAAAAAAAAAGTAATTAAAACCATGAGACACACCCATTAGAATCTAGATTAAAAAGTTAGATAGCAAAATGTGTGTGTGAGGTTGTAGAAAAATTGGAGCCCTCATACACTGCTAGTGGAAATGTAAAATGGTACAGCCACTTTGGGAAAGAGTTTGGGAGTTCCTCAAACAATTAAGCATTAGAATTATGCCATGACCCAGGAATTTCACACCTAGCTATATACTCAAGAGAAATGAGAAATTTGTATCCACATGGAAATGTGTATTCAGCAACATTATTCATAATCACGAAAAAGTGGAAACAACCCAAAAATCTATCAATGGATAGAATGTCCAAACAAAATGTGTTATATCCATACAATGGATGATTATTCAGTAATAAAAAGAAATGAAGTACTAATATTTGCTGCAACATTGATGAACCTTGAAAACATGTTGCGTGAAGGAAGCCAGTCATAAAAGACCACATACTATAGACTTCCCAGGGAAGTCCACAATAAGGAAGTCTGTATAGAGACACAAAGTAGATTAGTGGTTGTTTAGCACTGGGGAAGAGGGAAAGTTGGGCATAGAGGCATGATAGCTAATGCATGTAAGGCTTCTTGTTCTTTGTTTTTTTTGAAATGGAGTCTCACTCTCACCATACTGGAGTGCAGTGGTGCGATCTCAGCCTACTGCAACCTCCGCCTCCCGGGTTTAAGTGATTCTCCTGCCTCAGCCTCCCGAGTAGCTGTGACTACAGGCACGCGCCACCACGCCCAGCTAATTTTTTTTTTTTTTTGAGGTGGCGTCTTGCTCTGTTGCCCAGGCTGGAGTGCAGTGGCGCAATCTTGGCTCACTGCAACCTCTGCCTCCCGGGTTCAAGCAATTCTCCTGTCTCAGACTCCTGAGTAGCTAGGATTACAGACACATGTCACCACACCCGTCTAATTTTTGTATTTTTAGTAGAGATGGGATTTCACCATACTGGCTAGGCTGGTCTCGAATTCGACCTCAGGTGATCCACCCACCTTGGCCTCCCAAAGTGCTGAGATTATAGGTGTGAGCCACCGCACTTGGCCAATTTTTTTGTATTTTTAGTAGAGACGGGGTTTCACCATGTTGGCCAGGATGGTCTCGATCTCTTGACCTCGTGATCTGCCCACCTCGGCCTCCCAAAGTGCTGGGATTACAGGCGTGAGCCACCAGGCCTGGCCAGGTTTCTTCTTGAAAAGTTTCTAAAATTGATTGTCATCACGGTTGCATATGTCTGTGAATAAGTTAACAGGGCCTTTGGTACACTTTAAATGGGTGAATTGTATGCAAATGATATGTCAGTGAACCTATTAAAAAAGATATATTCAAGTTCTAACTCCTAGTACCTGTGAATGTGACGTTTTTGGAAGCAGGGTCTTTGACGATCTAAGTAAGTTAAGAGAGATCATCCTGGATTTAGGGTGGACCCTAAAGCTAATGACAGGTGTCCTTACCAGAGACAGAAAAGAAGACACAGAGAGACAGAGGGGAAGGCCATGTGAAGATGGAGGCAGACATTAGAGTTTCGCTGCTGCCAACCAAGGAATATCAGGTGCCATCAGAAGCTGGAAAAGGCAAAGACGGATCCTCCCCTAGAGCCTTTGTGGGGAGCGTGCCTCTCTTGACACCTTGATTTCAGACTTTTGACCTCCAGAGCTGTGAGAGAGTAAATTTCTGTTTTAAGCGACTGTGCTTGTGGTAACTTGTTGCAGCAGCTATGGAAAACTAATGCAGCAAACATTGGGAATCTACAAAATGTGTGGGTTTTGAATCTTTTTTTTACCACTTAGTATCTGTGCAATCTTGGGCAAGTTTTTCAGTGTCTCTATACCCTTGTTTCCACATGTATGAAGATTAATCATACTGTTTTCATAGAGTTGTTACAGGGATTAAGTGAGTTAATTATGTATGGAGCTTAAAATAGCATTTGGCACATATTAATCACTGTATGTTAATGTTAACTATAAATTAGTTTCTGTATGCCTTAGTTTCATCTCTGCTGTACACAGCTGTTCCTTTTCTCATGTTCTCCATTCAAATGGTAGTATCAGATATTCTTTTCTGTGAAGAAAAGTTACTTTTTATTGCTCTAATCACTATGGGTTCAGGCTACTGTAGACTACCTTAGCAAAACAGGGGATAGGACCTTCATTAAGTCGCTAATTTAACAGATGTTTCTCGAGAACTTTCTATGTGCCAGGCACTGGGAATACAGCTCAGAACAAGATAGTCACAGTCCTTGCCTTTAGGGACCAATAGGGGGTGTTAGATTGTCAAATCACACAAATACGTGATTCCAAACTGTGATAAGTCTAAAGAAAAAGTAAAAGGTCACATTAGTTTTTAATGAAAATCTGTGTTACATTAGGTGAGAAGGTGGTTAGGGGAATTCTCTCTAAAGACTAGATATTTAGGCAGACAGCAAAATAACAAATAGGATTTATCCAGATTAAGAATGAGGACAAAGGAGCAATTTCCTCAAGAAGTGGAGCCTCAGTCTTTGCTGAAGACTGTTACTTTAGGTCATCAGAGATAGCTTGAGTAACTACCATATGTCTAGTAGTTTACCTAATGCTCTTGGGGAATAAAACAGGTTGAGTTGGATGTGACAAGGTGTTGGATGTGTCTTAGGTGGCAAGACCAACTAATACTGCAAGGAAGTTTCTACTAAAATTGTAATTTGACTATAATTAAGTGCTAAGGCAATTTTTGAGGTAGAAAAAAATAAGCAACTCCTAAGGGTCATTTCATTTCTGATAGGGAATTACAGGATTAATTCCCTATTAATATAAACAGGATTAATTACAGTAAAGATTGCATATAATCTTTACTCACCCAACAAAGATTGTATTATCTTTGTAGTCTGAAATGAAAGTCATGAAGGACAAGGTCTCCAAGATTCCTGCATAAAAATTTGAGGGTTCCAGGACACAGACTCAGTTACTGGGTTTTCCTGTTTCTTCTTCCTTGCAATATGTCACTGGTTGTAAAGAAGGAAAGAAGGTGGGTTCTGGGTCAGTGCTCCTCCCAGATTAGTGAATAGCAAAGACTTAGCTTCTTGTGTACAGTTGCCACTCCTCCCCCAATACACAGTGGGGAAAATTCTGTGTGTGGTTCACACTGAGGCAGGAAGCCTGGAAGACAGAATCTTCTTGTCTCTCTTCCTCACATCTCTCGTTCTCTTAAGCATCTTGACTCTAAGAGGTCCTTTGAGTATTGATTTTAACAGCAGTGGAAGGTAGGACAATGTGAAATTCAGATGAAGTGAGAAAGGTAAAGGGTGAAAAAGCTTTGGTCCTGAGGGCAACAGAAAATGAAAGCATTTGTTGATAAATGATTTATGTTGGCAGCTTAGAGAATGTTTGGAACAGTGGCAACATCATCAGAACAAGTGTGATTTCCTAAGAGCACTACTTTAAAAAGTAATATTAATTTAGATAGGTTCTGATATATTAAAATGTCAACATTCTTATTTCATAGCTATGTTTAGTTTTTTAAAATGTTGGATAAAAGAAAAAATGAATTTCATTCTACTACTATAAGGCCAAGACACAACTTGGAATGAGATGGAAAAGTATGTGTGAAACCTTGAAACTTTTTGCCACAATAGTGCCCTGAAGGGTTTAAAGGTTAAAAAATTCAGGGTATATTTGAGTTGACTCATACATTTTTAAGGATGAGTGTCCATTTCCTCCTTCTGTGTTACTATATCAAGTCAAGCTGATGAAGTGAGAGTCAAAGAAAACAAGCCCATCCCCCAACACCCTGCCAAGATTGCAGAAATGCTGGCTAGTTGATTTCTAATGTCAACTGTTCTTTCAGTGAAAGATTTGCAGGGAGGAAAATCAGATGTCGTTTTGAAGAAGTGCTTTTCTTTTTTTGAAAGCAAAAACTGAGAATTTATTGTTTCCTGTATTCGAAGAGTTGGGGAGTGGTCTGACCTCTGGCAGAGTTGAATTTAGTGACATAGATATAGCCAGATTCTTTTCTTTTCTCTTTGCCTCTTGAGTCTGCTTTTCTCCCTTAGGCTCCTTTCTCCCTTCAAGGTGCAAGATGGCTACCTGCAGTTCCAGGTGAAGAAGTGTTTTAGAATATTATGACCCTGGAGGCTTTTCTTCAAGTTTTAGTAAAACTGTAGTCATGCACCTCATGAGGATGTTTTGGTTATGGACTGCATATAGGATTATAATAGAGTATTTTTACTGTACCTTTTGTATGTATAGATACATTAAATACACAAATTCTTATATTATGTTACAGTTGCCTACAGTATTCAGTACAGTAATGTTGCTGTACAGGTTTGTAGCCTAGAAGCAATACACTATACCATGAAGGTCTGTAAGTGCTTTCTCTGACGTTCGACACCATGAAATAGCCTAACAACTGTCAACCTTAAATAACGATTCAGAAACTGTGATTAGGTATAGAGTTTATTCAAGCCCAAAAGGTGGAAAATGTCCACCTGGAAGCATAAATTCAAGTTACCTTGAATATATGTGATTACCAGATGTTACAAGTGATTTTGTTTGTTCATTTCTTTTGAGACAGGGTCTCTCTCTGTCACCCAGGCTGGAATGCAGTGGTGGGATCACAGCTCACTGCAGTCTCAACCTCCCAGACTTAAGTGATCCTCCTGCCCTGTCTCCCAAGTAGTTGGAACCACAGGCGTGTACCACCATGCCCAGCCAATTTTTGTATTTTTGTAGAGACAGGGTTTTGCTTTGTTGCTCAGGCTGGGCTTGAACCACTGGGCTCAAGTGATCAGCCCGTCTTGGCCTCCCAAAGTGTTGGGATTACAGGTGTGAGCCACTGCACCTGGCCCCAGGTGAGTTTTTAAGGAAAAAAGAAGAGGCAGTTCCTAAGTTGTTTAGCAAGAGTTTACGTTAACATAAATTATTAATTGGCTGTACACTGTTCTTTGTATTCCAGATTTCAGGAACATGACCATAATAAGTGAGGCAGCTAGTCAGGAACAAAAATGCCTTTAAGTAATTGCCACTGGGCACGGAGGGTGGTGGTGACCAAAGTCCTATGCTCACGTCTCTCTGGGTCTGATAAATTTTGCAAACCTCACATAGCTCAGATTGCTCCAAGTTGTTTTTCTTTCCTCACAACGCATTTCTCAGAACGTATCTCTTTTGCATGACTGTATGTGGATTATTAGGGAAATAAAAACTTTGATATGTTTAATACGTTTTACATGACTACTTAATAGCTTGTTTATGCCTTGAAGTGTTAACCTATTCTGATAGGGCATTTATAATTGGTTGAACTTGTTGTGGTCATTTTCATAAAATATGTAGACATTTCTATTTCCTTATCCCTTTTTTTTTTTTTGAGACGGAGTCTCGCTCTGTCACCCAGGCTGGAGTGCAGTGGCGCAATCTCGGCTCACTGCAACCGCCACCTTCCAGGTTCAAGCGATTCTCTTGCCTCAGCCTCCCAAGTAGCTGGGATTATAGGCGCTTGCCACCACACCTGGCTGATTTTTGTATTTTTAGTAGAGACGGTTTCGCCATGTTGGCCAGGCTAGTCTCAAACTCCTGACCTCAGGTGATCCGCCTGCCTCGGCCTCCCAAAGTGCTGGGATTACAGGTGTGAGCCGCCGCACCCGGCCTTATCCCTTTTTTTAAATTTAAAAACATCAGAGGGAAGTTATTATTATATAAGCGTTTATTAAAATAAGTTGGGCAGAATGATGAACTCAGAAAATGAGTGTGTTTGTAGGGCAGCCTCCAAGCCCCGCAGGAAGCTTGCAGTTGAAGATGTTTTTTAACTTTTAGGTTCAGTGGTAATGTGCAGGTTTGTTATATAGGTAAATTGCATGTCACAGGAGTTTGGTGTACAGATTATTTTGCCACCCAGGTAATAAGCATAGTACCTGGCAGGTAGTTTTTTGATCCTCACCCTCCTCCCTCCCTCCACCTTCAGGTAGTCCCAAGTGTCTGTTGTTCCTTCCTTTGTGTCCATATGTACTCAGTGTTCAACTCCCACTTATAAGTGAGAACATGTGGTATTTGGTTTCTCTCCCTGGATTAGTTTGCTTAGGATAATGGCCTCCAGCTCTATCTATGTTGCTGCAAAGGCCATGATCTCATTCTTTTTTATGGCTGCATAGTATTTCATGGTGTATATGTACCACATTTTCTTTATTCAGTCTACCATTGATGGGCATTTAGGTTGATTCCATGTCTTTGCTATTGTGAATAGTGCTGTGATGAACATACGGGTGCATGTGTCTTTATGGTGAACTGTTTATATTCCTTTGGGTATGTACCCAATAATGGGATTGCTGGGTTGAATGGTAATTCTGCTTTGAGTTCTTTGAGAAATCACCACACTGCTTCCACAGTAACTCATCTAATTTACATTCCCACCAGTGGTGTATAAATGTTCCCTTTTCTCTGCAACCTTGCCAGCATGTTATTTTTTGACTTTCTAATAACAGCCTTTCTGACTGGTGTGATACTGTATCTCACTGTGGTTTTGATTTGCATTTCACTAATGATTAGTATGGTCACATTTTTTCATATGCTTGTTGACCATGTGTATGTCTTTTTTTGAGAAGTGTCTATTCATGTCCTTTGCCTACTCTTTAATGCAGTTGTTTGATTTTTGCTTGTTGATTTGAGTTCCTTATAGATTCTGAGTAGTAGACCTTTGTGGAACGCATAGTTTGCAAACATTTTCTCCCATTCTGTAGGTTGTCTGTTTACTTTTTGTTGATAGTTTCTTTTGCTGTGCAGAAGAAGCTCTTTAGTTTAATTAGGTCCCATTTATCAATTTTTGTTTTTGTCGCAATTGCTTTTGGTAACTTTGTCTTGAAATCTTTTCCAGGTCCTATGTCTAGAAACAGTATTTCCTAGATTATCTTCCAGGGTTTTTATAGCTTTAGGTTTTGCATTTAAGTCTTTAATCCATCTTGAGTTGAATTTTGAGTATGGTGTAAGGAGGGGTCCAGTTTCAGGTTTTTGCATATGGCTAGCCAGTTATTCCAGCACCATTTATTGAATAGGGAGCCCTTATTGCTTGTTTTTGTTGACTTTGCCAAAGATCAGATGGGTGTAGGTGTGCAGCATTGTTTCTGGAACTCTTTTCTGTTCCATTGGTCTGTGTGCCTGTTTTGTTCCAGTACCATGCTATTTTGGTTACTATAACCCTGCAGAAAAGTTTGAGTTTGAAGTCAGGTAACATGATGCCTTCAGCTTTGTTCTTTTTGCTTAGGATTGCCTTGACTATTTGAGCTCCTTTTTTGGTTCCATATAAATTTTAAAATAGTTTTTTTCTAATTCTGTGAAGAAAGTCATTGGTAGTTTGATAGGAATAGCATTGAATCTATAAATTGCTTTGGGCAGTATGGCCATTTTAACAAAATTCCTTATTCCTATCCATGAGCATGGAATGTTTTTCCATTTGTGTCATCTCTGATTTCTTTGAGCAGTGTTCTGTAATTCTTGATATAGAGATGTTTCACCTCTCTTGTTAGCTGTATTCCTGTATTTTATTCTTTTTGTGTCTATTGTGAGTGGGATTGTGTTCTTGATTTGGCTCTTGGCTTGAGTGTTATTGGTATATAGGAATGTTACTTATTTTTGCACATTGATTTTGTGTCCTGGGACTTTGCTGAAGTTGTTTATCAGCTTAAAGGGTATTTGGTGTGAGATTGTGGGGTTTTCTAGATATAGGGTCATGTCTGCAAACAGGGATAGGCTGACTTCCTCTCTTTGTATTTGAATGCCTTTTATTTCTTGCCTGATTGCTGTGGCCAGGACTTAAAGTACCATATTGAATAGGAGTGATGAGATAGGGCATCCTTGTCTGGTTCTAGTTTTCAAGGGGAGTACTTCTAGCTTTTGCCCATTCATTATGATGTTAGCTGTGGGTTTGTCATAGCTTATCCCTTTATTATATTTGTGTTTCTGTTGGAAACAGATGCATCATTTCAACTTTTAGCATCTTTTAAAAAAATGTAACTGATAATAATGATCAGATCTTCATATTTTAGAAATTTTGAGTCAATAAATTGTGAATGTAGTGATTTAAAAACATAAACCCTGGAACTAAACTGTCTGGGCTCAAATCTCAGCTCTGCCATTTGATAGCTGTGTGACTTCAGATGACTTAACCTTTCTCTGCTTAAATTTCTTACTCTTATATAAAATGAGGATAAGAGTATCTTTCTCTTAGCCCAAAATAACCTGGCACATAGAAAGTACCACTACTGCTGCTGCTACTGCTATTACTGCTGCTGCTGTTGTTATTACTGCTGCTGCTGCTGTTATTGTAGCTATAGCATTTTTCTCCAAAATCTTTATTCTCCAACACACCTCAAACACCACTGTCTCGGCTGCATTATTGAGTCCAGAATATGTTGAAAGAGAGTCATAGATATATTTTCATTCTTGATTATAGCCCAAAGGCCAAGAAGTGATACGGAGACATATTTCTAAATGAAAGAATGAAGATACAAATTAAAACCAAGCTAGGAGGTAAAGTGATTTGGCGGCATTCCTGTTTGAGTCTATTCTGCACTGCCCCTTCTGACCCACCTTTATTTTGCGGAAGATACTGGTTTTTCTTTTTAACTTAGGCCTTAGCATCAAGGACATGCTACTTGTGCTTTGTTTTCATTGTCTGGGATTTTCCTTGGAGATGCTCCTGATCTATGCCAAAAGTCTGGGATGTATGCACCACTTCTGTGTGAGTTTTCTGATTGAACTAGGCTTAATTAGATTCTCTTTTCTTTTGTTTTCTCTTTAAAAACTTGGAAACCATTTTGTTGTTCCTGAGTTGTAAGGCTGAACATGTTTGCTTAAGTAAATCTCTTGGGATCTAATCTGGCATCCACTCAGGTCTTGTTAAATGAGAGCGTTAAAAGCCTCTTGCTGAGTGGGCTCCATCATTGTTGACCAAATGTTTCAAGATGTAGGCACAAAGCGCTTTTGTCAGTTTTTCAAGTGTAGTGTAATTTTGAAGTAATTGTGCTTTTCTACTTTTAAAGTATTTAAAAAGTACTTTTAAAGAGTACTTTTAAAGATTAAAAAACACAGGAGTGGCAAGTTTAACAAGATCAAGTTCTTCTTGTTTCTTTGTAAATTTCTGTTACCCATCTGGTTTACTTGGAAGCAGTGCTGAACTTGACTTACGTGACTGTTTTATCTAGAAGAGGCAGCAAGATTTTTCTCTTCATGTAAAGCAACTAGGTAACAGTTGTCTTCTCCCAATGGATATGTAAAAAGAGGGTGTAGTCCCTTCAGATTACTCTTGGCTCTTCACCCCCCTCCTCATGCAGCAAAGCAGATTTTTGTTTTTATTAAACAGATTTTTAATTTATTTTAGCAGATTTTTAATTTATTCAGTCCTCTGCTCTTTATATTACACACCCGCCGTTGATGCATACTGGCATACAGATAAAGTTAAATTCAGATAAGTTGGCTGCAAGAAATCTTAAAGACTGTGTTGTGGTATACACAGAAACCAATTTCCTATAGTCAAAATTGAGATAATAGAAGAGTAGAATTGTTTTAATTCATAATAGTATAAGTGTGAGGCAGTTGGAATTAGCAGATCTGTCTGGGGCAGCCTTGACAATCAGAGCAGAGCCATGTCCCAGAGTCAGCCAGGCCAGTGACCATCCCCAGTTATGGAGGTGTTGAAAACCTGCACGGTGAAAGTCCTGCTAATGCTGTGCATTTGTGCTGAATCATTGCACGTGCTTCCAGTCCCCTCAGCCCTTTTTCATGGGAACTATACCTTCTTAGAACTTGAGATTACTAAATATGAAAAGTATCTCTGCCTAAGTTCCCTTTTTACTTTGGGGATGGGAACGCTGAGAGATAATCCAAATCACTGTTTTTATTTTATAGATTTGGAAACTGAAGCTGGAGACGTTACATAGTTTACACAAAATCACCGGTGACTTCTTGGCTGAGCTGCAACTAAACCCGGGTCTCTGACTTCCCAAATTAGTGTTCCTTTCACTGATCCATGCTGGCTTTGCTTATCCATTCAATTAGCAAATGTAATTGAAGGGACTCTAATTAGTTTGGCTTCTAAAGGCTTTTGTAGTTGATGTCAGACTGGCAACAAGGTTCATTTTTTTTTTCCTCCCAGCTTTTGAGTTGTGGCCAGATTTGTCAGTCAGTTATTTCAGGGTCTTGAAGTCATCACATGGATGGTGAGATTATTTGAATGTCTGTTTATCTGTCTAATAAACATGCCTTTGTAGTACAAATTAGAGACTGTTAGGATATACCATATATACATATATATCTGTATGTCTATATATCTACATATATATATATAGAGAGAGAGAGTGTGTGTGTTACTAGATTTAGAGCAGTTGTGGCCAGTACAGTGGTGACGTTCCAGCTATCACTACCGTTGTGTGTTTTTTCCGGGCCTGTGAGCTTTGACACTACTTTCCTGTATAATTGAGGGGTTAACAGTATTCTGGCAATGCAACCATCTCAAGAAGCAGATGCTAGAGATGCAGGGGGCTGATTGGCCCCCCTATGCACTTGGCAAGTGCCTGAATTGGCACTGCCAGTTCATGGGATTAGGAAACTTGGAGGTGTGAAACACCCTTGACCTGTGAACTAATTGTTGATGCCCTTCAGGGCCCCTCTAAAGGAGTTATGTAGATGGAATTTAATTTCCTTCAGTGAGAGAGAACTCAATTCCTAAGAGGAAGTCTGGAATTAACTCTTAGACCTCATGGCTTACTGATGTCCTTGAAAGATCTAGAAGGATGGAGCTGGAATAGAAGGAAAGTATGCCATTGTTTTGCATTGTGTTTATTAGAGTAAGATGAATAAATGGGGCCGTCTAAGTAACATATTTTTGGTATAGTATAGGAATAGAGAAGTATGACTACTACAACTTGTTTTTCTTATTTCACTGAGCTCTATTTTTCTTGAGTAAACTTCAACTGTTTGCCAGGAAATAGTTGCCTCTTCTAGAGTCTCAATATTTATGAAGGTGTAGGAAAGGTTTTCATGCAACTTAAGCATTTCTTTGTAATTTGATGGAAAATTTTTTAATTTTTAGAATTATTTGTAGCAAATCCTCATTATGTATCAAAATATACAGGTTAAATGTATCTCATTGTAGATTCTAAAATGCTGCATTGTCTTTAGAGTGAAACATTAAAAGAGAATTTTTGTTTGTTTGTTTTAGGGTCTGAGATGTTTTATAATGTCATTTCCTACCTTGTTAATACACCATATGCCAGGATACTTGATTTACTGAAATTTTAAAGTGTGACTTATGAAACTGCTTTTTGTTAAAGCTACATTTATCTTGAATTTGATTTAGAAACTCATAGTCTCTTGTGGAAATTGAAATGTAATTACTTCTAGTTCTTAATATTTAGATTACACACTCTCTTTGGCTTCCTATTCTTTTACTTTCATCAAATGCATGTAAAATATAAAATGTGTAAACTTCTACCACATGAAAAGCAGAGGCATTCCTATTTGTAAGATGCTTACATGTCACTTCACATTTTCTAGTAGAAAATACATGTTTCTACATGCATAATGTATGTAGAAATATGTCTGTTTTTCCATATGTGACTCATTCTGGAGAGAAATCTTCAATAATCTGCCTGATAGTCTTTTGTCTTTTTTCAACGAAGAGAAAAAAGGCTTTACAGAAGATGTTGTGACAGTTGGGATGCTGGATTTCTTTTTTAAGAGACAGGTCTCGCTCTGTTGCCCAGGCAGGCTGGACTACAGTGGCGTGATCATAGCTCACTGTAACCTCCAACGCCTGGGCTTTTTTAAGTTATCCTCCCATCTCAGCCTCCCAAGTAGCTGGGACTACTGGTGCGCACCACTGCACCCAGCTAATTTTTCTGGTTTTTTGTAGAGGTGGAGTCTTGATGTGTTACCCAGGCTGGTCTTGACCTCCTGGGTTCAGGCAGTCCTGCTCTGGCCTCCCAAAGTGCTGGGATTACAGGCATGAGTCATCATGCCCAGCTGATTCTTTCTATTAAAGGGTAATTTGAGTCAAGGAGGGAGCTCCTGGTCTCTCCTGACCTCTTTGGTTGCCAGTTGACTGGCCAGGTTTCTCAAGTTGAATATATGGAAAAGAGCGAGAGAGCTGGGGGTGGGGGATTTGAGCGACAGTGCGTCTACTCATGCATGCACCTATACAAACAGGATAGACAGTGCAACTTTCCTTTGCAGTATGTTTGTGGTCGTTAATAAAGCAGAAATGAGGGTTGAGAGAGTGCCGTGATGCCTATTCATATATCTTTATTCTGTATGTAGTTTCCACATAAGTTTAGGTAGCTCATACTGTTAGCCTTCCTGGTGGTACTTGCAGTCATTGTAGTAAGTGTTTATGTCCTTGTCCTGACCTTTTCTTTTCTGAAACAGACTTATATTTTCTTCTTTTTTTGCTTGAAAATAGAGACTAGAGGATGGTGGGGATTGGGACTTGAGATTTTGTTAAGGGATTTTGCTGCCCACCAAATCACTAATGAGTCCTACAGTTGAGTTACCAGCGTTGTTGTACTATAATATTTTTCTTAGTCAAAGTGTATACCAAAGATTATGCTGTTTAGGAATCCAACTTGGAAGAACCCATGAGAAGTGTGTCTGTTCCCAGGACTGCTGGGTTTTGCCCTTTTACCCTCAACTCTCTTCACACTTTTAAAAATAAACGATAGATTTGATTTCACAGAAACTGCATCTGTATATGTATAATGATGTGCCTTTATTTTGGGCAGTAAGCTTTTTTTTTTTTGGTCGTTTGCAAACAAGGATTAGTTTTTATGCACTGTCACTGTTATAGGCATGCATGAAAAGTGGATCCTGTTTGTGCTCTAGAAACTGCTTACATTATAATTTAAATAATGTGCCTTTGCAATTTTTTTTTAAAGGTTGTATCTTCCCCAGCAGATGTTGCTGAAAAAGCTGACAGAATTATTACAATGCTGCCCACAAGTATCAATGCAATAGAAGCTTATTCCGGAGCAAATGGGATTCTAAAGTATGTATTTCTCAACTGTGGATATTTTCTTGTTATGATAGTTCATGAATTTCACGTGTTAGAACTATTAGGAAATTACAATTGTGTTTGTTAAACCTTTCTATACTGTTCTTATTTCATACAGTGAATAGTGTGGTTTTCTCATTGTAAAAGGCTTATTTTTTTCACTGAAGTCAAGTATGTGACATTGTGTATAAATTTTTTTGGTTTCGTTTTTTTCCTTTAACTCTTGCATTTTAAACTTACCCTTTCATTGGTAACATGTTTAGGAGACTTTTAAAGCTTACATTTTAAGCTGCAACTATTAATAATATAATTTTCTTACAGCTTATAGAAATTCAGGAAAAGAGTTTAAGAAAAATATAGCCAAACATTGGAAAGAACACCATTGTTTAACATTTTATTATATGAAAAAAAGTTATCGTATGTCCTGTGGGTTAGTATGTTTTTAGTAAGAACTTTGGGAAGTTGGAATCAAAGGTTAGCAGTAGCTCTTTAACCCATTTATGTCGGAGGTTGCAAATTTTTTTGTTAAAAATCAGACCTTGGCAATGACCTTGAGCAGTAGGATGTAAATAACTCCCACAAACTTAGTGTAAATGGAACAGTAGGCATAAATGGGCTAAGTAAAATAAAGTTTAAGTCAGAGTTTCCTAATCTGTGCCTGTCTTCCCTGGCTCTGAGAAACCTTTTGGTTAATTGCTGCTTATTGCCAAACCCTTGTGGTTATGTTAGGATGATAGTGTTTGAATTCCCAACTTAGTTTTCTCATCTCACTGTTTCTATTCCTAACTTATTTTGTTGTTGAATTTCAACAAAGAGCTAGAGCAAACTGGTAGATGTTGTAGTCACAAGAAGGGCTAAAAGAAAGGGTTTGATTTCAGGAAACTGTAATATGTGAAATTTGAAGTTTTTGGAAGTTGAATTGTGTTGGAAAACTAACCAACTTGGAAGGAAGCAAAAGACACTTGGATATTAGGCAGAAAACTGATAAGATAAATGTTTAGATTTCAGGGAAGGTTAAAAGACACTCATTTTGGATGGAGCTCTCAGGGCCACAATGTGTGTGGTCCGGAGGCATCCTAGCTGTCCTGTTACCTAGTCTGTTTCAGTTATGGTCCTGCTTTACCTCTGAAGGAAAAGTTACTAAAAACTTCTGAGGAGACATAGCCCTATATTTGTTAATATCCTTTGCTAAGGAATATGGTGACTAGCTATCAGAACAGTTTGGTCCAGGATGTGTTTTTAAAAAGTTTGACTTTACCTTGAGCTATAATTTGTTTCTTACGGGTGGTTATTTTTTTCTGGGTAAGGATCATTTCCATACACCCAGTGCATGTATAATTTTTTGGATGATTTTCCATTTGTTTGAAGGTTTAAGATCTTAAAATATTAAGATCACAGATTGATAAACTTAATTCTTATTTTTTTAGGCTAAAGAGAAACCTACATACTCGTAGAGTATGCTATTTCTCTTCTGTGAAATATACCCAACCATTGCATTTGAATTGTAACAATTCATATGTCTAAAATTGTTTAAACAATTTTTAATGTATATATTTTTCTTTTCTTTTTATTTTAGACGAGGTCTTGCTATGTTGCGTAGTCTGGTCTCCAACCCATGGCCTCAAGTGATCCTTCTGCCTTGGCCTCATAGAGTGCTGGGATTACAGGCATAAGCCAGCATGCCTGGTTATGTTTAAACCATTTTGTGTGCTATTTTTTTAATAGAAAGATTTTTCCTTTTAGTAGTTTTTATCAATGATTTTTCTATTTTCTTCTTCAGTGTTTACATTTATTCAGTTTTAATTTTCTAATCATGATTCCATGTCCTCTGGGTTAGTATATCTATAGTAAGAACTTTGGAAAGTTTAGCTAGGCACAGTAGCTCATACCTGTAATCCCACCACTGTGGGAGACCGAGGCAGGATGATTGGTTGAGCCCAGGAGTTCAAGATCAGCCTGGACAACACGGTGAGACCCCATCTCTATAAATATAAAATTTAAAACTTAGATGGGTATGGTGGCATGCACCTGTGGTCCCAGCTACTTGGGAGGCTGAGGTGGGAGACCATGTCTTAAAGAACTTTGGAAAGTTTGAATTAAAGGTTAGCCATACCCTTTAAAGAAATTATAATTTAGGTTAGAGTTTCCTAGCTAGTGAAGATAGACAGTGCCTTATAGTGTATATACGTAAGTTACCCTAAAAAGCCAAAAAGACTGTGAGATTTCCAGATTCTTTCATATATTTTCCTTTCTACCTGTTAGATATTTTATTTTGTCATTAAAAAGTTACAGTTATAAAGTAATATGCCATCTCAACACAAATGACTAGATTTTAATTGCTTATGTTTATTCTTCATAGTGGAAATAACACAGATATATGAAATTTGCAGTATGGCTTGTTAAAGACAAATTACTTTTTAAAGACCCAACTACTTTACAAACAAAAATTTAAGTCCTATCTAATACCCTTTTAAAGTTAATAGGTGTTTTAAATTGCTTACGTCTTAGCTTCGTGTTTATTATTGTGGTTAGTGTGTACTTCACCTGAAATCAGAATTTATACCATGTAATGTATGAGGTTTTTTTGGATCTTTTGAAAGAGTTTGGCTTTACTTTTGAACTATAATTGATCTCAAAAAGAATATGAGATTTTTAAACCTATTCTAAAATAATGTTTTTAATACTAAACTAAAATCCTCCTTGATATATGGCAGCTTTTTAGCAGATTCTAATTCTATAGGTAGGTGCATGAAAGTTTTACTCAGAATTGTAAACTAGAAATATTTTTATTTATTTACTTAGAAAAGTGAAGAAGGGCTCGTTATTAATAGATTCCAGCACTATTGATCCTGCAGTTTCAAAAGAATTGGCCAAAGAAGTTGAGAAAATGGGAGCAGTTCTCATGGATGCCCCTGTTTCTGGTGGTAAGTGGTAGCTAAAATATATGCAAACCTATTTATGTTTATCAGAAGTAGCAATTATGGTTTTGTGGTACCATATGGTTTTGTGGTAGTTATTTTTAGACTTGTTACAGGATTCTCACTCATTAAAAATAAAAACAAACCGACATGTTATTTAGTACTCTCAAGTCTAAGTAATATTGTTAGTCTTAAATTCAGATAAAAAAGTGTCATAACTTTGAAGTGTTGTGAATTTTTGGTCCATTTACTGTGGATAGGAATATATCAGTTTTTAGAAAATTTTTTTTGGAACTAATGTAAAAAATAATCAGCTTAAATAATCCTGTAACTGTTAAAGAAATTGAACAAGTGGAAAAAAAGAAAAACAGTTGTTTCACAAGGGAAACATTGGCTCTGATCATTTTACAGATGAATATTACCAAAATTTCAAGGAGCAGATCATCTAAATTTTATACAAACTTTTCCAGAGAATAGGAAAAGAGGAAATACTTCCCAATTCATTCTGTAACACCTGTATAACTCTGATGTTTACACTAGATAGAAATGTTATAAAAAAGAAAAAATAAATGTAGATTTATTTTGGTTATGAATATAGATGTAAAAACTTTATATTAGCAAACTAAATCCAACCATGTATGAAAGAGATTAAACACTATAACCAAGTTTCCTTTAGCCCATGTATGCCAAGATGGCTTAATTTTAGAAACTCTGTGCATATAATTTACCATGTTAACATGGTTAAAAGTCATATGATTGTCTCAATTAGAAGAAAAGACCCAGTAATGAAATTCTAAAAACTTACTATTAACTCATATATTAATAGTGGGTATCTGGGTAGTTTGGAATGGCAGGATTATAGTATGGCTTTTCTGTAATTTCCAAGTTTTCCAAAATTACTGTGTAATCAGAATTACTGTGTACACATTTATATTATGTATTTGTAGCAGTATAGCAGTAGGCAGCAGAATATGAATTTTATTCCAGTTACATTAAACTGGATTGTGGGCTTTAGAATTAAAAAGTAAAATATAGAAATTTAAATCATTTTGTATTTTTTTTATAAAGAACTTAATGATCTTGTAAAGGTACCTTATATCCCAAATGATTTTTGAATATAGGTGGAGGAATAAATAATTGCTAGCTCTTCTGATTGTTATATTGAATTACTTAAATAGGATTTAGGTATAAAGATTTATGATGTGGTATAGGTACTTTGAGTAAAAGTACCTACAAAATACTAATAAGCGGTTTTAAGGTTGGTGTTTGTGTGGTTTTTATTGGTTGGAATTAATAAACTGAACAGGTCTTTCTTAGAGTGGTTCTACAGTTGAATTTGAGAATTGATACGGTACAAATGTTCTTGCCATTGATTGATTTTCTTTGGCCTCAGGAGTACAACCTGAAATTATAATCTGATGATAAAAAATACAAATTTTAAACATTATTTTAACCTTTAAAATATAATCTTGTGAGAAAACTTTGAAATTACTCTTTAGTTCTTGTCAAGCAATTTTTAAACTTTGGTTTGTTGTTTTAGTGTACAAAAATGCTAATATAACTGAATACACCTGAATCTGCACTATACAGTAGATTAAAAGCTTTGTGCAGGGATGATTTGTGGCAATTTATTGGTTAACACATGATCATTATGAGGTTAACCAGTATATAATAGCAGCTTATTTATATTGGTCTTATTGTTATGTTTATATTTTTTAACATGGTGTGTTACAAACTGTTCCACCTTCCCACTTAAATGGGCTGGTTTAAAAATTATTGTATTTTAACTAAATAAAGTTAAACCAAAGTGTTATAGGACTACTGGGTTTGATTGCTTGTTGCATGGTAACAGACCAGTATGCAGACACAATGGGAGTTGCAGTAGAGAAAGAATTTAATAATTGTAGGGCAGTCAAATGAGACAGAGGAACCTTCAAATCCTCCTCCCTCAAGGGTTTGGGGATGGAGCTTGTAAAGGGTCTGAACAGGTAGGGCTAAAATGTGGGGATTGCTGATTGGTCAGGAAGCAAGGGGTGAATTCCTGGGACAGGGAGATGAAGAAACCGCATTCCTGTGCAGAGTTCTTTGGTTGCTTGGTTGACGTCTTTAGAATGGCTTCAGCCATTCTGCTGGAATTCAGGACCTGAAAATGCCATAAGCAATTCTTGGGTAAAAAGGTCCAGTGTCAGAGATTCTGTCTATAGGAACAATGGGGGAGCAGGTGGTCAGCATGCCACATGACCCTTGGTTAGTTACCAGCTACAGGGAAATCGGTTGAAGTGCCCCAGTGCACCCTGGTCAGTGCCTGACTATAATTCTGCCTAAAGCCTGGCTTGTACTTCTCCATCAACTCTGTGAGGGTGGTGGTTTCAAAAGGGAGGTGGGAAAAGCATGGCTTAGATAACCAAAATGGGTCCACAGTTTTATAGAAGTCCTGTGTTCATCAATCTTGAAACGTAGAGTATTTGAGATCATTTGAAAAAAACTTGAAGAATTTCTCCCCATCCCTTTCTCCCAAGTCTTCATCTATTTCCTATTCCAGACTTTTAAAAATGCATCATGGATTTATATATAGGTACATACAAATAGAGTAGTATTCTAAAACTGTAAATGGAAACATGCTATACTTCTATTAGTCTATGGTTAGTATTTTAAAGAGAAGTTTTTTAAAAAAACTCGGATGAATTTAAAATAGTATTGATTTTTGAGAAGCAATTGGTTTATTTAGTCAAGTGTTTCCCCCTACTTCCTGCTAAGTATTATTCTGGGGAGTAAAGTAAGAATTATTACTTAATCATTGTTCTAGCCTATGGAGTAACAGATTGAAAGTTTTCCTCAGGTTTCATTTTGATACTTATTAGACCCACTGTGTAATGGCTCCTGCATATATTATCCTTATTAGAAAGAATACAATTATATTTAAGTGCTGTATGACTTCTTCTAAAAATCAAAAGTAAGTAATGCTTAAACTTGTTATATTTATCCTGAAACCAGTGTGAAGAACCACTTTAATATTGGTGTAGTTATCACTTTATGGTATAGATAGTAGTTTATAAAGCACTTTGGCATGCCTCAGCCTATTTGGTGCTGCTATTTGTTTGTTCTAATTATAATTTTTGTGGGTATAAAATAGGTGTATATACTTACAGGGTAGATGAAATGTTTTGATACTGGCATGCACTGCGTAATAATCACATCATGTAAAATGGGCTTGGTGCTTCTTTTTGAAGCTGTCAAACTGTACATCTTTTTTTTTTTGAGACAGAGTCTTGCTCTGTCGCCCAGGCTGGAGTGTAGTGGTGCGATCTTGGCTCACTGCAGCCTCTGCCTCCTGGGGTCAAGCGATCTTGGCTCACTGCAACTTCTGCCTCCCGGGGTCAAGCGATCTTGGCTCACTACAACCTCTGCCTCCCGGCATCAAGCAGTTCTCCCTGCCTCAGCCTCCCGAGTAGCTGAGATTACGCCTGCCATCACACCCGGCTAATTTTTGTATTTTTAGTAGAGACAGGGTTTCGCCATGTTGGCCAGACCTTAGGTGATCTGCCCTCTTCAGCCTCCCAAAGTGCTGGGAATACAGGCGTGAGGCACCATGCCCGGCCTTGATGTGTATGTCTTTATCAGAGCCCACATCACACTGTGTTTATAGGCTATGATTCTCTTCCTCTTGAGTTTAAGCTTTTTAAGTGCAGGGAGTAAGTTTTTTTCCCCAGTTTTTAAAATTAAATATTGAATATATGTACAAGATATTTATAAAATATATGTGCAGTATAAAGTATAAGTATACATTGAACTAATACGTACCCCCTACTCAGTTTAAGAACTAGAGCCTTGCTATTTATTTCCTTTGAAGTTCTTGCTTCCCTGATCCTATTTTCTTTTCTCTCTGATGAGAGGTAACCAGCTTCCTGAATTTCATGTCACATTCCTTTTTTTTTTTTTAATAGTTTAACTCCATATGTTTTTATTTCTAAACAGTAGTTTATTTTCCATCTTTGGAACATTGTAGAAATGGAATCATAATGAGCATATTCTGTGACTTGCTTTTTCACTTTACATTGTATTTCTGAATTTCATCCCTGGTGTTACTGGAGCCACTGGCTTACTTGGTGCCTGTGTGAGAATTAGAAAGGGCACCTGTCTGTACCAAAATATCCCTTCAGATGAGCAGAATGAACCTTTGTATAAAGAAAAAGGTATGCCTTTCTGTGGACACATGTGACCTTACGTCAGGCTTTGCGGTTTGACACACTGAATGTGGATTAAATGTGTCAGCCCCTGCTCACCCGTTTGGCTAGATGCCCATGTGCAGTACATAAAATGTATCTCTATTACATGGTTGTTACACGTAGTTCATTAATTTTAACTGCTCTGTAGTATTCTATATAAATACATCACTATTTCTTCTTTCTATTGTGATATACATTTGGATTATTTCCAAGTTTTAAAAAAATTCACATTCTTACACACTATGAAATGTGTCTTTTTAGTCTCTGTTTTTCCAGTGTAATGCTTAGAACATGGTTGGTCTTCAGTAAATGTTTAAAAACTTGGGTTGCCTTCAACTGGAAAAACAACCATGTGAAAATAGACAGGATAAGCAGTGATACTCCCATGTTACCAAGGATGGAAGTAACACCAAGAGATATTAGATAACTTACCTCAAGACCATACTATTAATTACTGGCAGAATTGAAGGACTGATATGATAGTTCTTTTTTTTTTTTTTTTTTTCAACTTTTAGAAACTGATGTTTATTTTTCATCAACCATTTTTCCATGTTGCTTAAGAGCCCGTGCAAGAACAGCTTAAGACCATTCAGTGGTTGCTCCTACCCATTCAGTGGCCTGAGCAGTGGGAACTGCAGACCAGTCTTCCGTGGCAGGCTGAGCACTCTAGTCTTAAGTAGGGAACTGCTGAACAGGCACAGAGGGCATCTGCACACCTTCAGACAGTCTGCAACCTCAGGCTGAGTAGCAGTGAACTCAGGAGCTGGAGCAGTCCATTCACCCTGAAATTCCTCCTTGGTCACTGCATGATAGTTCTTTAATGCATATTCTACTGTATTAGGAAATAATATTTTCTAAAGAGTTCTCATGTATTTCAAGAGGGAAATAAAGATTGCTAAATACAAGAATTAGTGACCTTAGGGCTGAGCAGCAGATGAACATTCCAGCTAGACTCAATCTAAAGTGCTTACCAACAGAATTGTGAAGAAGTAAGGCCACTAAATTTGGGGGTGGGTGTTTTGTAGCAGTAAATAATGGATGTAATTATGTAGTAATGTTGCTTGTATTATCAGTGTGCTACCTGTGCTTATTTAGTACAAGTGTTATAAACTCTTTCTGAAGGAGAATAATTGTAATGTGGTTTTGATATGAAGGCCAGCTTGACATTACTATAGCCTTGGAATGTTTTGAAGTCAGGTAATGTGGCGTCTCTAGCCTTGTTCTTGTTGCTGAGGATTGATTTGAATATTCAGGCTCTTTTCTGGTTCCATATGAATTTTAGGATTTTTTTTTCTAATATTATGAAAAATAACTTGGTAATCTGGTAGAGATTGCATTGAATATTTAGATTGCTGTGGGCAATATGGTCATTTTAACAATATTAATTTGGCCGGGCACGCGGTGGCTTATGCTTGTAATCCCAGCACTGGGAGGCCTAGGCAGGGGGATCACCTGAGCTCAGGCATTTGAGACCAGCCTGGGCAACATGGTGAAACCCCGTCTCTACTAAAAATACAAAAATTTGACTGGCCATGGTGGTGTGCGCCTGTGGTCCTAGCTACTTGGGAGGCTGAGGCAGGAGAATCAATTGAGCCTGGGAGGCAGAGGGTGCAGTGAGCTGAGATTGTGCCATTGCACTCCAGCCTGGGCAACAGAGTGAGATCTTGTCTCAAAAAACAAAAAACAATATTAATTCTTGTGATCTATGAGCATGTCATGTTTTTCCATTTGGTTATGCCATCTTCAATTTCTTTCATCAGTGTTTTGCAGTTTTTCTTGTAGAGATCTTTTACCTTGTTAGTTAAATTTATTCTTAGATACTTTATTTTTCATAGCTATTATAAGTGGGATTGCCTTCTTGAGTTTCTTCTCGGCTAGATCACTCTTGGTTTATAGAAATGCTACTGATTTTCGTGTGTTGATTTTGTATCCTGTAACTTTACTGAATTTACTTATCAAATCTAAGACTTCTGGGTTGAGTTTTAGGTTTTTCTAGGTGTAAGATCTTATCATCAGCAGAAAGGGACAATTTAACTTATTTAGATGACTTTCATTTCTTTCTCTTTCCTGACTGCTCTGGCTAGGCCTTTCAGTACTATGTTAAATAGGAGTGGTCAAAGTGGGTATCTTTGTCTTGTTCCAGTTCTTAGAGAAAGTCTTTCAACTTTCCCCCATTCAGTATGTTGTTAGCTGTGGGTTTGTTTTATATGGCCTTTATTATTTTGAGGTATGTTCCTTCTATGCCTAGTTTGTTGCATGTTATTATCATGAAGGGATGTGGAATTTTATCAGATGCATTTTCTGTGTCTATTGATCATACGGTTTTTGTCCTTCATTCTGTTGTTGTGATGTATCACATTTACTGATTTGCATAGAACCATCCTTACATCCCTAGTACAAATCTCACTTGATCGTAGTGTATTATCTTTTTGATGCGCTACTGGATTCTGTTTGCTAGTGTTTTGTTGAGAATTTTTGCACCTGTGTTCATCAGGGATATAGGCCTGTAGTTTTCTTTTTTTGTTGTGTCCTTGTCTGATTTTGGGATCAGGGTGATTCCAGCTTCATAGAATGGGTTAGGGAGAATTCTTCCCATTTTTGGGAATAGTTTCAGAAAGATTAGTATTAGTTCCTCTGTACGTTTGGTAGAACTCAACTGTCAGTTTGTCTGGGCCTGGACTTTTCCATGTTGAAAGATGTTTTATTATTCATTCCATCTTGCTAGTCATAATGTCAGTTCAGGTTTTCTATTTCTTTCTGATTCAATCTTGATAGGTTGTATGTTTCTAGAAATTTTTCATTTCCTCTAGGTTTTCCAGCTTTTTAAGCATATGATAGTTCATAATAGTCTCTGATGATCTTTTGTATTTCTGTGGTATCAGTTGTAATGTGTCATTTTTCATCTGATTTTATTTGAGGCTTCTCTCTTCTCTTCCTGGTTAAAACCAGTGGTTTATCAATTTTATTTATCTTTTTGAAGAGCCAAATTTTTGTTTTGTTGATCCTTTGTATTTTTAAGTCTCTATTTCATCTAGCTCTGCTCTGATCTTTATTATTTATTTTCTTCTGCTCATTTTATGTTATGTTATAATCTTTGGGCATTTATTGCTATAAACTTCCCTCTTAGTACTGCTTTTGCTGTATCCCACAGGTTTTGGTATATTGTGTTTCTGTTTTCATTTGTTCCAATAAATTTTTTAATTTCCATGTTTTCTTTTTTTTTCTTTTTTCTTTTAAATAACTCTTGCCCTGTCATCCAGGCTGGAGTGCAATGGTGCAATCACAGCTCACTGCAGCCTCGACCTCCTGGACTCAAGGGATCCTCCAGCCTCAGCCTCTCAAGTAGCTGGGACTACAGGTGTGCACCACCACACCTGTCTAATTTTTGTAGAGACGGATTCTCACTGTGTTGCCCAGTCTGGTCTTGAACTCCGGGGCTCGAGTGATCCTCCCATCTTGGCCTCCCAAAGTGCTGGGATTACAGCCATGAGTTATGGTGCCCAGCCTTTATTTTCATCTTAATTTCTTAGTCAACCCAATGGTCATTCAGAAGCATGTTCCCCCCCAACCCCACCCATGTATTTGTAGAATTCTTCTTGGTATTGATTTTAGTTATATTTTATTGTGGTATGAAGAGATACTTAACAGGTTTTCAGTTTTTTGTTTGTTTGTTTGTTTTGAGACTGAGTCTCACTTTGTCGCCCAGGCTGGAATGCAGTGGCGCCATCTCGGCTCACTGCAACTTCCACCTCCCAGGTTCAAGCAATTCTTCTGCCTCAGCCTCCTGAGTAGGTGGGATTACAGACTTGTGCCACCACACCTGGCTCATTTTTGTATTTTTAGTAAAGATGGGGTTTCACCATGTTGGTCAGGCTGGTCTCAAACCACTGACCTCAAGTGATCTGCCTGCCTTGGCCTCCCAAGCTGCTGGGATTACAGGTGTTAGCCACCACGCCTGGCTGTTTTCAGTTTTTTAAAAGTTATTCATACTTATTTTGTGGCCTAATAAAAGGTCTATTCTGGAGAATGTTCCATATACTGATGAAAAAAATGTATATTCTGCAACTGTTGGATAAAATGTGCTGTAAATGTCTGTTAGGTCCGTTTTGTCTGAACTCTAGTTTAAATTCAATGTTTATTTCTTGACTTCCTGTCTAGGTGAGCTGTTTAACATTGCGAATTGGGTGTTGAAGCCCCCAACTATTATTGGATCTTTCTTTTAGATCTAGTAATATTTGCTTTATGAATCTGGGTACTCCAGTGTTGGGTGCATATAAATTTGGACTTGTTATATCATCTTGCTGGATTGATTCCTTTTTCATTATTTAATGCCCTACAATTAATGATTGTCTTTTTTTATTCTTTATTTAAGTCTGTTTTTTTCTGATGTAAGTATAACTATTCTTGCTTGCTATTGGTTTCTGTTTGCATGGAATATCTTTTTCCATTCTTTAACTGTGTATGTGTCCTTATTAGTGAGGTGAGTTTCTTGTAAGCAGTTGGATTGTTTTTTTTTTTTTTTAATCCATTCAACCATTGTGTATCTTTTAACTGGAGAATTTAATCTGTTTAGTTACTATCAAGGTTATTATTGATATAAGAGGCTTTGTCCCTGTCATATTGTTAAGTATTTTACAATGATGTTATATATTTTGTTTCTTTTTCTCTCCTTGTTAGTCATTATGGCATGGTGGATTTCTGTATTGATACCATTTGAGTCCTTTTTTCTTTGTGTGATTGCTTTGCCAGTGAGTTTTATACTTTTGTGTATTTTCATGATGGTAAATGTCTTTTTGCTTCCAGGTTCAGGACTCCCTTGATTATTTCTTGTAGGGCTGGGCTAGTGGAATTAATTCCTTGACCATTTGCTTCTCTGGAAAAGACTTTATTTCTTCTTCATCGTGAACAGTAATTTTGTTGGATACAGTATTCTTGGCTGCCAGGTTTTTTTTTTTCTTCTTCGTGTCAGCACTTTGAATATATTATCCTATTCTCTTACGGCCTATAAAGTTTCTGCTGATAAATCTTCTGTTAGTCTGATGGGGTTCCCTTTATAGGTGACCAGGTCCTTTTGTCTTGCTGTTTAGCTTAGACCTTATTTATTTTATGGCCAGGCACGGTGGCTCACGCCTGTAATCCCAGCACTTTGGGAGGCCGAGGTGGGTGGATCAAGAGGTCAGGAGATCGAGACCATCTTGGCTAACACAGTGAAACCCCATCTCTACTAAAAATACAAAAAATTAGCCGGGCGTGGTGGCGGGCGCCTGTAGTCCCAGCTACTCGGGAGGCTGAGGCAGGAGAATGACGTGAACCCAGAAGGCGGAGCTTGCAGTGAGCCGAGATTGCGCCACTGCACTCCAGCCTGGGCGACAGAGCGAGACTCCATCTCAAAACAAACAAACAAAAAAGACTTTATTTATTTATGTATTTATTAGAAACTAGGTCTCAGTCTGTTGCCCTGGCTGGAGTGCAGTGGTGTGATCAAAGTTCACTGCACCCTTGAACTCCTGGGTTCAAGTGATTCCCCCCAACCCCAGCCTCCTGAGTAGCTAGAACAACAGGTATGCGTCACAATGCCCAGCTAATTAAAAATTTTTGTAGTGATGGGATCTCAGTATATTGCCCAGGCTGATCTCAAACTCCTGGGCTCAAGCACTCCTCCACCTTGGCTTCCTAAAGTGTTGGGATTACAGGAGTGAGCCACCATATCCCGCTGGCTTCGACTTTAGCCAGTCGGATTAAAATGTGTAGTGAAGAAGATCTTTTAGCATTGTATCTTTCTGGGAATTGCTGAACCTCCTGTATCTGAATATTTAAATTTCTTGCTAGACTTAGGAAGTTTTCACCTATTCTTTTGTTAAATAGATTTTCTAATCTTTTCACTTTTTCTGTGGGTTTGGAGATACTGATAATTTGTATATTTGGTCACTGTATGTTATCCCAAATGTCATGAATGCTTTACTCATTCTTTTTAATTAGTTATTTTTGTCTGACTGCATTATTTAAAAAAGTCTATCTTCAAGTTCTGAGCTTTTTATCTTCTGCTTGTCTAGTTTATTGTTGAAGCGCTTTCTAATGTATTTTATATTTCCTTCGATAAATTCTTCAGTTCCAGAGTTTCTACTTGTTGCTTCTTAAAGATATCTATCTCTTTGGTAAATTTCACATTCATATCCTTAATTGTTATTCTGATTTGTTTGCATTGTGTTTTAGAATTAATCTGTTTTTCACTGAGCTTCTTTAAAATCAATATTTTGAATTTATTATCTGGAATTTTGAAGATTTTAAAAAATTAATATATATTGTTGGAGAATTGGTGTATTCCTTTGGAGATGTCATATTTCCTTGCTTTTTCATGTTTCCTGTCTCCTCATATTGATATCTATGCATCTGGTGTAACAGTCTCTTCCTCCTATTTTTGAATTTACTTTTTGTAGGGGAAGACTTTTTCTTAAAGATATATCTGCGGTTTCATGATTGAGCAGGGCTCTTTGGCTTTGATTATGGTTGCATGCAGTATTATAGTCACTGCATGGTTTCCTTGGCTGTAAATAGCTTTACTGGTATCTGTTATTTCCTTGGAGGATTAGGGTGAAGTTATTAGTGGAAGCTGTGGTGAAGTTGCGGTGTGGACTGGGAAGCCAGGTAGGCCAGTCTTCAGGCCCTAGTGGTGGCAGCAGTGGGCTGTGCATGCTTTGTTCCCCAGGGCAGTGTGTGATTGGTACAGTTTGGATATTTGTCTGCCCAAGAATGTAATCCCCAGTGTTGGAGGTGAAGCCTGGTGGGAGGTCATGGGGGCAGATTTCTTAGGAAAGTTTTAATACCATCCCCTTGGTGCTGTCCTCGCAATAATGAGTAACTTCTCAGGACACCTGGTTGTTTAAAAGTGTGTGGCACCTTCCCCGTTCTCTCTTGCTCCCACCTGGTCATGTAATATGCCCTCTCCCCCTTTGCCTTCCACCATGAGAAAAGCTCCCTGAGACCTATCCAAAAGCTGTGCAGATGCTGGTGCCATGCTTCCTGACAACCTGCAGATCCAAAAGCCAATTGAACCTCTTTTATTTATAATACCCAGCTTCAGGTATTTCTTTATAGCAATGCAAGAACAGCCTCATACATGCTGGCACCTGTGTCAGTGGTTACGGCGGACCAATTCTTGATGCCTTCACATGGCTTACTCCAATGCCAGTAGTGGCAGTGGGGGCTGGGTAGGTGAGCAGGTTCTCATATCCCTGGCCAGCTGGAGTGGTTTGGGCAATGGCAATATTGGTGGTTTGATTACCTTCTGGGTCCCTATCTGTGTGGGCTGGTGATGGTGGTGACTGCAATACTGGTGGTGGCTGCAATACAGGGTCACCCCCAACAGCCCCAGACATGCTGCTGCCAGGCTTTCCTGCTGTTTATAGCAGCAGTGCTGCCATGCTATACAGAGTGGTGTAGGGGCCCTGCCTTTGCATGTGAGCCTTAGCATGGAGGCCATGCTGCCAGTGGGGTTTCAGTCACCACTCACTGCCCCTCACTGGTAGCCCTCCAGCTTGCCTAGCCCAGCCTCCAGTGATAGCAGGAGCAAGTGCACAGAGCAGGGGGAAGGGTACCATGCTCTGTGTGTGTGTGAGAGCTTGATCATAGAGGCTGTTCCATCCGTAGAAGAGTTCACTCTCCCTTTGCAAAACCAAGGACAGGGTTTGTGAATTGCTGAGCTTGGAGTCACTTCTCACAGCCCCGGACAGGGAGCTCTCAGACACTGTAGAGTGTGCTTCGGTTTCCTTTGTCCCAGGTACTGCCTTTCAGTGCACTGTACCATTTTTTTCCTGGGGAGTAGTATACCCTGTGGGTTAAAGTCCTTTGGATTCAGCCAGTGCTGTGCCACCACGGCCGTTCAGGTCTTGGGGGATGGCGAATGACCCAGGATGAGTTTCCTGTCTGGTGCAGGGCCTGCCCTTGCAGTGTTTGCAGATCTCCACCTGCGCTAGTATCAGGGTTCCTGTAGGTAGAGGAGCTCTCTTGTGGTTCATCAGATCGCAACAGTCCATTGCAGAGACATGGACTGCTGAAGCTCTTTTACTTACCATTTTCCTGTAATACAGAGTCCCTCAGGGCTCTTGGTTGATCTTGGTTAAGCTGACTGCTTGCTTTCTTCTCTTTCTATGCCTCTGGTGTTTGCTGTGAATTCACCCGTGGACTCTAATGTTCTCTTCTACTTGAGGTATTTTTATTCCTAATTTTGGCTTTTCTTTCTGGAGAGGGTGGCTGTCTGATATCTGTCGTCAGCCATCTTCAACCAGGTAACTGAGTTTTGACCAAGCTGGTGAAAATTTAATAGAAGTTGTTATAGTGTTCTTCAGACTGCTGGGATAAATGCAGTGTTGTGTCACTTAATGTAAAGCAATTTCATCATTGTTCAAATATCAGAGTGTACTTACACAAATCTGAATCTAGGCTGTATGGCCATAGCCTATTGCTCCTAGGCTGTAAACCTATACAACATGTTACTGTACTGAATACTGTAGGCACTTATAACACAATAGTATTTGTGTATCGAAGCGTATCTAAACCTAGAAAAGATACAATATTAAATACAATATAAAAGATAAAAAATGGCACACCTGTATAGGGCCACTTACCATGAATGGAGCTTGTGAGTCTGGAAATTGCTCTGGATGAGTCAGTGAGTGGTGAGTGAATGTGAAGGCCTAGGACATTACTGTACACTGCTGTAGACTTGATAAACACTGTATACTTAGGGTACACTAAATTTAGAAAACATATTTTTCTTTCTTCAATAATCAACCCCACCTTACTGTAACATTTTTACTTTACAAACTTCAATTTCTAAAAAACTTTCTGACTCTTGTAATAATACTCAAAACAGCAACACATTATACAACTGTACAAAAAATATTTTTTCCTGATATTCTTATCTTATAAGCTTTTTTCCTATTAATTAAATTTTTTTTCCCTTTTAACTCTTTTCTAAAAAAGGAAGACACAGGGGCTGGGCGTAGTGGCTCATGCCTGAAATTCCAGCACTTTGGGAGGCCAAGGTGAACACATCACTTGAGCCCAGGAGTTCAAGACCAGCCTGGGTAACATGGCAAGACTCCTTCTCTGCAAAAAATACAAACATCAGTTGGGCGTGGTGGTGTGCACCTGTAGTCCCATCTACTTAGGAGGCTGAGGTGGGAGAGTCGATTGAGCCTGGAAGATTGAGGGTGCAGTGAGTTGTGATGGCACCACTGCACTACAGCCTAGGCGACAGAGAAAAACCCTATATTTAAAACAAAACAAAAAAAACAATGAAGACATGAACACACACATTAGCCTGGGCCTTTCCTAAGCCTTCACATTAACTCATAGGATATTACTGTGCTATGGTTTGGATGTGTGAGCTCTCCAAACCTCATGTTGAAATTTGATCCCCAGTGTTGGAGGAGAGACCTCATGGGACGTATTTGGGCCATGGAGGCAGATCCCTCATGAATAGATTAATGCTATTCCTTGCAGGTGAGGAGCGAGTGCATTCTCAGTCTTAATTCCCGCAATATCGGGTTGTTAAAATGAGTTTGGCTCCTTCCCCTTTTTTCTCTTGCTTCCTCTTTTGCCCTGTGATGTCTGCACATGCTGGCTCCCCTTCACTTTCTGCCATGAGAGGAAGCAGCCTGAGGCCCTCAGAAAATGCACTGGTGCTAGTGCCATCCTTCTTGTGTAGCTTGCAGAACTGTAAGCCAAATAAACCTCTATTCTTTATAAATTATCCAGCCTTGAGTATTCCTTTATAGCAACACTAAATGGACTAAGACACACTGTCTTTCACTTATACATCTTGTCTCACTGGAAAGGTCTTCGGGGGCAACTAACAGGCATGGAGATATAATGTCTTAAAATAACAGTGCTTTCTTATGGAATACCTCCTGAAGGACCTGCCTGGGGTTGTTTTGTAGCTTACTTTTCTTTATCAATAGAAGGAATATACTCTATTTATTCTAAAATTATAGTGAATCCATAAACTAGTAGCAGGGTTGTTTTATTTTCATCAGCAAGTATTATGTGCTGTACGTAATTGTTGTGTGCTACACTTTTATCTGACTAGCAGTGCAGTAGGTTTGTTTATACCAGCATCACCACAAACATGAATAATGCATTGTCCTGTGACATTACTAGGTGACTGGAATTTTTCAGCTCCGTGATGATCTCATGGGGCCAATGTTGTATATGCAGCCTGTCATTGACTGAAATGTCATTATGCAGTGCATGGCTGTAGTATGTCTAGCTGTTAAATGTCTCTTGTGCTCCTAGACTTCAGTTTTATTATTGGACAGGACCTTACTAATAATTTAATTTAACTCTGTTAACATTTTATAGATGGAAAAATCGAGGTTCAAAGAGGATAAGTGACTTGCCCAGGGTTCTCTAGGTTTTTAGCAACTCTAGGACTAGAATCAGTTTTCCAGCTAAATCTAATGTTCTTCCCACACTGTGTCACACCTTCCTCCCTTAAGTCTCATTCCATGGTGGCATCCTCTCTTCTTCATAGCAGTCATACTTATCAGATTGGAAGGGATTCTCATAACTCCGTTTGTATCCGTTTTATTTACCCCAGCAACTGCTCCCCATCTCCTATGTTGCTAGCCGATGGGCACTGGCATGTAGTAAAAATAGGGAATCGCCATATTTCCTAGTCCTCAGAGGCTAGCTTATAATCTGAAAGAGGCTTAATACTTCTGTGTCAGATTCACATGAGAAGAAATCATTGAGAAGCCACTGTTCTTGAATCTGGAGAACTCAGGAGAGATCAGATCAGTCCTATTAGATTATGTCCATCCTGGAATGTTTGTTAACTGGCTCTATGGGGCATTTGTTCTGTGGATGGATTGGGATGGAACCAGTTTTTGGGGTCTTTCCTGATTGAGATCCACCTGACTAGTGCTGTTTCATCAAATAAGCCTCCAGAGAAAGAGAAAGTAAAGTGATACTTTGACATATCTTTAACATGTTTTAGTTTAATGGGATAAGATCTGTTTTTAGGTATAAGGATTTGTGAATTGAACAGAATTATAGTTGAAAGCAAAGGGATGAGAGGATTTTTATATAGCAACAATGATAGTACAGAATCTATGCTATTGCAAGGACAACTGTGTTACACTTATATTTGTGCCTGTCTCTTCTGCTAGACTGAAGAGGGCAGACACCATATCTTATTTAATTTATATCTCCAATGTATATCTCCTTGTAGACATTTAATAAAGTATGGTTGGTTGAATCAAGAATCTTTTCTTATTTTAAAATTCAAGACTGATGTTAAATATTTTGAGCTGAGTTAATTCATCTTTCTGAAGCTGTCCTCCAGGTTATCTCCAGATTATTTATCTCTCTGTGAAGTGTAAGCTAACTGCCTCTACATTTTGTTATCAGTCAGGTAGCAGGTATATACTATGTTTAAAATATTGTATTATAATATTAGGTGCCATTGTGGTGAGTGTGATTATGATCAATTTAGTGGGGATGAGATAAGAGAAGTAGAGAAATACTTAGAACAACTTAAAGAGGAAGTTCTTACATTAAAAGTTTAGAATTTAGAAAAACATACTAATACTTGCAAATAGTTACAGAATGCAAAATACTGCAATATGGCAGTATTCCCAGTATTTAACAAGCAGAAATGGAACTCCTCATTACCAGTTTAATCTCTAACAGCATTCTAGGCACTGTAAAGAAACAGTCCTCATCCCATCTCGGTTGACTATTACTATTTACACTTTTATCTCCTAGTCAACTTTCTGGATATTTAAAGAGAGTAACAATAGAGTTAGGCCGGGAGCAGTGACTTATGCCTGTAATCTCAGCACTTTGGGAGGCCAATGTGGGTGAATCACTGGGGCTCAGGAGTTTGAGACCAGCTTGGCCAACATGGTGAAACCCTGTCTCTACCAAAAAATACCAAAATTACCTGGGCATGATGGCGTGTACCTGTAGTCCCAGCTACTCAGGAGGCTGAGATGGGAGAATCACTTGAACCTGGAAGGTGGAAGTTGCAGTGAGCTGAGATTGTGCCACTGCACTCCAGCCTGGGTAACAGATGAGACCTGTCTCAAACAAAACAAAACAAAACAAAACCCACAACAAAAAACCCCACTAGATTTAATCTATACAGCTGATTCCAGGCCAACAGAAGGACTTTTAGTTCTGGAAATGGAATGTTTCTGTTAAAGATCAACTGGAAATTTTTTAAGATGCTTCCCAGTAACAACCTGGGGGAACCAGTGGAATTTGGAATTAGATTTGACAGTTCTTTAGTACATATTCTTTAAATAAAGAAGAAAGTGAATTAGTTCATATAATTCTCCTACCACCTTTAGGTTTTTTGTTGTTGTGCTTTTATTAAAGAATAAATTGAAAGAAGTTTCCTTGGATGGTAGAAAGAACCTGGTTCATACATACATACATATATATATATATATATTTATATATATTTTATTTATTTATTTATTTATTTATTTGGAGACGGTCTCCGTCATCTAGGCTGGAGTGCAGTGATGTGATAATAGCTTACTGCATCCTTTAACTCCTGGGTTCAAGCGGTCTTCTGCCTCTGGAATATCTAGGACTAGAGGCATGCAGCACCATACCCAGCTAATTTTTTAATTTTTTTGTAGTGATGGGTCTGGCTGTGTTGCCCAGGCTGATCTCCAACTCTTGGGCTCAAGTGATCCTCCTGCCTTGGCCTTCCAAAGTGCTGGGATTACAGGTGTGAACCCCTGTGTCTGGCTGAGCCTGGTACTTTTAGAAAGAGAATGTAATTGGCCAGGCGCGGTGGCTCATGCCTGTAATTCCAGCACTTTGGGAGGCTGAGGCAGGCGGATCACCTAAAGTCAAGAGTACGAGACCAGCCTGTCCAACATGGTGAAACCCCATCTCTACTAAAAGATACAAAAATTAGTCGGGCTTGGTGGCAGGCAGCTTGATCCCAGCTACTTGGGAGGCAGCAGCAGGAGAATCGTTTGAACCTGAGAGGCGGAGGCTGCAGTGAGCCGAGATTGAGCCATTGCACTCAAGCCTGAGGGACAAGAGCAAGACTTCTCTTAAAAAAAAAAAGAAAAAAGAAAATGAAAAGAAAGAGAATGTAACTTTAAAAATCAAGGTCTGCATTTCTTTCTTCAACAAAATATCTTGTACTTGAAATTATTTTATTTATATAGTCCTTATAGGATTATCTACTTGTTTCTGATAATACACTTTAATCTCATCTTCTGTATTATGCTGACAGCATCTTCACCACAAGGGACTTGCCTCATTTTCCAGTTCATATAAAGAAGGTAGAGAAATACTCAGAACAAGATGAAGGGATAAGGCTTTAAAGATACTCAAAGTCCTTTGCCTCTTGAAACTTACAGAGGAATAGAGAGAGTTAACATAAAAATAATTTCAGTGATAATTGCTATGAAGGAAAAAAAAAAAGGAAGAGTAACAGTTTGGGAGATAGAAAGTATTGAGAGTGCTCTTTTGAATAGAGTGGATGGGATGCCCTTTCTGGGGAAGTGATATTTAAGCAGAGGTTTGAATGAAAAGGTTTAGGGAAGAGTGTTTCATTGAAAGGAGTTGCTCTGTTAAGAGCTCCGAGGCATTGAACTGGCTTGGTGTGTTCATGGAACATTTATCTTTGTATCACCAGACTTAGCAGTTGTTTCCCTCAGAGTTTGTTAAACTGAATAACCTGTACCTGACTCACCATATGTCTAATACTACGCCTTTGTTGATCAGTTTGTTGTTTCCAAAGTAAAGCGAACTGGGCTTTATATAAATTATATATATTATATAAACCATGACACAGGTCTCGTAAGTATGATGCCCTATTAACTTGTGCAAATCACATTTTTATGAAAGTTGTAATCCTTATTTAATGTCTAATGTTGTTTAGTCATGCCATTTTGGATACATGCACGTGTGTGTATGTATGTATGTGTGTGTGTGTGTGTGCACGCAGTGGGTCTGCTACCACAGCGTTGGTTCTAGCTTGATCAGCTCTCATCTATAATGAATGCTAGACATAGAGCAAATTAAACCTAAATTAAAAACTATTGCTAGTGACTGATGACCAAATACTGTTCAATCTGCTCCCAGGGCATCATTATAGCTGTGCTTGAATAATTGAAGAATAAACTCACTGATTGCCCAATACATCTGTAGATTTGCCCAGAGACCTTAAGTTGAAGTGATTCTGAAGTGGCGCTTGTAGTTAGCCCCAGGCACTGCATGCTGGCAAGCCTCATTGATTTGCTAAACCGTATTGTTCCAGGTAGGAGTTAATGTCAAAATTAAATAATTGAACTTGTGTGTACGTGTTTGTATAACAGTTCCATACCAGAAAACCAAATTTTATACTCTACTTGGCTGAGTTAAGTTTTAGTAATTTGTTTGAGGCATTCTTAGAATAAGCGCAAAACCTATTAAGAAATTTCTCTTAAGAGTGCTAGGCTTGCTTGGTAAATCTCAGTGAGTTTCCTATAGACTTCATTATTGTTTTTAAAATCAACCATTCAGGCTTGGCCTTTACTGCTCACTGAACTGGATACCTACTGTTTTTCCACTAGATCTGTATCTAATTTATGGTAAAAGGACCACAAAAAATTATTTCTATTTTGGCACCTAACACTATTATAGTTAAGGGTCTGTTGGCATTTCCATTAAAACGTTTTCTTAGAGAAGTTTATAACTTGGCAGTTTTACTTGGCTTTGGGCTGAAACATTGCTATTTTTGTCCAAAAAGCAAATTCTTCTATCAAATTTCATATAACTGAAATTATAATGTGTAGAGGGGGAAGGGCTATCAGAATAGGTCTTTTTTTGATACTCTCACAAGTGCTTCGATTATACAGTAGTCTTGTGTGTGATATTTATTCTTATGTTTTATTCTTACCTCAGTAAGAATTTATTTTTGTTATGCAAGATAAGTTCTAGAGAGCTGTTGTAAAACATAGTGCCTATAGTTAACAATACTGTGTTGAGTATTAAAAATTTGTTAAGAAGGTAGATATCAGGATAGGTGTTCTTACCACAAAGCAACCACCACTACTACAACATGTGGGGCATGAGGAAACTTTTGGAGGTGATGGAAATGTTTATTACCTTGAATGTGGTGGTAGTTTTATGGGTATTTGCATATGTCCAAACTCACCAAATTGTATACATTAAATATGTACAGTATATCAATTATTCCTCAATAAGGCTGTTTAAGAAAGAATTTTTAAGAATGATTTGAAATATTTTGGTAAAATAATTCATCCCCATGGGTTCCTCTCTTTAAAGAGTTATAGTACTATTACGTATTTTAAAGTTACTTTTGACCAGGCGTGGTGGCTCACGTCTGTAATCCCAGCACTTTGGGAGGCTGCGGCGGGCAGATCACCTGAGATCAGGAGTTCAAGACTAGCCTGGCCAACATGGTGAAACCCCATCTCTACTAAAAAAATATAAAAATTAGCTGGGTGTGGTGGTGCGTGCCTGTAATCCCAGCTACTCAGAAGGCTGAGGCAGGAGAATCGCTTGAACCCAGGAGGCTGAGGTTGCAGTGAGCCAAGATCGCACACTGCACTCCAGCCTGGGCAACAGAGCAAGACTCTGTCTCAATAAATAAATAAATTTTTAAAAAACTTAATTTTTTAATTAGCAACTGCTGTTATTTATTATAAAAATTAAAGTACTTTGTGCATTGACTATTATATGAAAGGCTTGAATTACACTATCTTAAAAAAAATTAAGTAAAATAAGACTTTCCTTGGTCTGACTTGCTATTATTTAAAACTTTGGTGACTCTCATAATTAAAGTATCCCTTACGTTGTTTGAGGGACAAATCCATTTCCTTAGAAATGAGTTAAGATTCATCAGTACTAGTACACAGAACTGGGTCAATTATGTTAGCCATTTACATTTTCCCATAATTTTACTTATCACTCTGTATCCATAAAGTATCCTTTCTGTCTCTGGAGAATATCTTTAGCCTGGGATTTTCTACAGTTTGCACAAGTAGTTCAGAAATGTTTGGTAAATAAATTCCAAGGGTTTCTTTGAAATTAGTCCTGAAGAAGAGGTGCCCATAAAAATCTCTTTTTACATTCTTTGGCATGCCTAAGACTGCCTTACAACAGTTGTCATAGACAAGAATTCGTTATATAAGGTGTTAAGTTCTTAACACATTCAAAGAAGACTGCTGACTCACTGCCCAAGATAACATGGTTGAGGCAGCTCCAGCAGTTTGTCTCCTAAGAAAATTACAGAAGAATGAGTTAGAGAAGGCAAGGTGATCACTTTTACAGTATTTTCTTATTATTGCTTTCATTATTTATTGTTAGTGATAATTACTATTATTGCCAACAAGCTACTTTATTTCTAAAATTTTACTTTCACAGTTTGAGCAAACCTGAAGGCCAAATATTAATTGCATTGTAATTTCCAATCAAGTAACCATGACACCGGCTGCTCTTGCCGGGCTCTATTCTGTGGTGGAGGGGGAACCTGTGTTCTCTTCACATGGCTATGCTGGAAAGTGTATGGATAAGGCAGGGGTCCTGCCTGAAGTAATCCCAGTGTATTTTTAATGTCCTTTAATTGCCATTCAGGATGTAAATCAGACCAGACACAATTGGGTCTGGTCACAGTTTAGGACTACTGAGCCCTGTTTATATAAAGGTGAATTTAGGAAATAAATCTGAAGCTATTACTTATGTACAATTTATTTTTCTTTAACATCTATTGATTTCTAAGCAATGTGAAACTAGTTCCAGAATACTCTATGTATTATATGTCTTTATTTGGCTTTGTTTGTGACCCCTGGATAGCATTGGTAGTGAAGTGGGAGGAGCAGATATAATTCAGAATTTGACAAGGGCCTTGCTACCATAATCAAACTGAAACCTTATCAGACTTATTTGAAGTTTTCAAGAAGTCCGATTTTCTTAAAATTTGATAATGTTAACAGATGAAAAGTATATGAAGTTTTAAGTCTGTCTTTCTATATATTTGCCATAAAATTCTGTTTTGTTTTGCATTGCTTGGGTGATGTAGTTGTGAACATTTTAAATTTACATGCAAATTTCATAGTAGTCATCTTTCCTTCGGGTCCAAGGAAAGTGTGGCAGCAGGTATGCCTTCTGTCTTCTGCCTTGGAAGGATTTTGACCTGACCTGAAGATTAGAAGATTGTTGCTGTTTTGCATTTAGCTTGGGTTACATACAGGGATAGGAAAGATGTGGATTCCTTTTAAAAGAGTACTAAGAATTTTAACATTAGCATCTGACATCTTTTTACACTGAGTTTTTATTGACTGTTAGTTTTGGTTACCATCATTGTTTATCTACTATAGCCTCTAGGAGGACATTGTTCCTAGGGAGATTTTAAAAACCAAACTTAGTATGAGGCCAGAATACAAATAATTTTATCATTAATTACATTTCATTTCCCCTAATTCTTCTTATGTGTGAGAGTAGTACTTGTTCTTAAGTGACCAACATTTTTAATGTACTATGTCCATATATTAAAAGAATAGAAACCAGTCTTGGCAGACACTGGAATAGTTAATTGGCTTTTCCAGCCAAGATAGGTTTGTAAAACTTTGTGAAAATTAAGAAATGGGAGGAAAAGTATGTTTCTATGCACTAATGGCGTATTTTATTAACCCTTTACCTTAGGCTCTGACATTTTTTTTTTTTGCAGCATTCTTTCATTAGATAAGCAGCTGGAGGAAGGAGGCTAGTTAGTTTACTGTAAGTGTTAAATATCTGCAAACATTCAGATAGTTAAAATAATTATTTTCATATAAAATCCTGGGTAGAGATGAAGTTTTTCTAAAAATAAATGATAATTTTGAGAAAGGAATAAGAGCAGTGACATAATTCTGACTTTGAGACCTGTAATCTTTAATAGCAAACTTTTTTTTTTTTTTGAGACAAAGTATTGCTCTGTCGCCCACACTGGAGTTCAGTGGCGTGATCTCAGCTCATGGCAACCTCCGTCTCCTGGGTTCAAACGATTCTCCTGCCTCTTCCTCCCATGTAGCTGCCATTATAGGCATGAGCTACCACGCCCGGCTAATTTTTTGTATTTTTACTAGAGACATGGTTTCACTGTGTTGACAAGGCTGGCCTCGAACTCCTGACCTCAGGTGATCTGCCTACCTCAGCCTCCCAAAGTGTTGGGATTATAGGCGTGAGCCACGGTGCCCAGCCGCAAACTTTTAAAAACAGCATTTAGAAAGGTTTGATGATATCATATGGTCTTTAATTGGACTGAATTTTATATTCTTACTAGTACACGTATAAAATCAACAGCTTTTCATGATTCGGCATTTACATCTTAAATCTTGCACTCTGCTCTGTTAGGAAATAGAGCAACACTGGATATTTTGAAGCTAATAGGAAAAGTCTACATTTGTTATGTAAAAGTTACCTTACGCAATATTCAAGAGCAAGTGAACAAGGGTTGGGGGGTGGGGGTGCCAGAGAGCAGAGCATGCAAGAATGAGAGCGCGATTACATTGTCCTCTTCCATTTTAGTTGGTAGTTTGTACCGAAAACTGTAAAGTTAAACTTTTTGGAATTGTAACTATCCCAAGTGGGAATGTAAACTATATTGAACAAAATTTATTTAGCCTGTTAAAAAGTCAACCTAAAACTATAGTTAATTAGTTTATATTGTTACATCACTTTTAATAGAGACTCACAATCAGTGCAGAGTAAGAGGAGCTATTATCAGGTGAGCTGACTGCTACCCATATGGGGCTTTAAGATAATGATGAGTTTAAATTTCCTCTTAGAGCTAAGTGAGAATAAAACTGGAGGCAATAAATACTCTTGGCCAAAGCCATTAAATGAAAAAGCTGGGAATTCTCCAGCTCTTGACTTAAATTGTTTGTTTATCAGCTGGCGCCTAGTCTGGAGTCAAGAGCTGGAGATTTCTATCTGTGACAGAACTTTGAAACTCTTGCAGGACACTTTCATTTCAACTTAAGGTAACTTGAGTTTATAGCTTTGGCTTTAAAGATTACTAATGATTTACTCATTTCCTTACCATTTAACCAGAGTGGACTTTTTCCCAGGAAGGGATCTGTGTTTATTTAGGGCCTTTGTCTGCGGAGGGATTAAAAGGCAGCCCACCAGCATTGTGAACTTGATGGTAATAAAAGGTCACCAAAACACACCATAAAAACATTCTTACCATGGAATTAATTATACAGTGTAATTTTACAAAGCAACTTGGTTACTCCATCTTATCCCCTCCCCCATATTTAAACATTTCAACTTTTAAAAAGTAAATCTTTGGTATAATTTTGGTTTATGAAAAAAAGTTTTTTTGTTTTATGATGTTTAAATGCTGAGGAAGTTGTCATGTGCATACGTACAGTTTAATTGCTTAAAAATCTTAAAAGTTTTTAAATAAAAATGATCATTTATTGTTAAACTATGGGATGAATAACTTGTTTGGGAGGAGGTTAGAGTAGTCAGAAGGATTGGTTAGTATTTCGCAGAACAGCTCAGTTTCTAAAAACCTAAGTCCAGCTAAGAATTTATCTGTGCCACCAGGTGGCATTGCATCCAAACCTGCTAATGATAAAAGAAGGATTATAAAATATATTTTTTTTGTTAAAGATATAAAGATTTTGCTTTTGAAGTTAACTTAAAACTACATCTGATATCAAGGTTAAGTATCTCCAAAGAATTGAAAAGATTTCTAAACTCTGTAAATATTTGTTTTTAGGTTGTTGATATTAAAACGAAAGTAAATGAAAATTAAACATTGAGGGGATTGCTATTTTTCATTTAGTAAAATAAGCATTTAACATTTGGCTTTTTTTTTTTTTTTTTTTTTTTGCTCATCTAAACACTGGAGAGGGGAATCCAGCCTATAAAGAGTCTCACAAATATTTCAAATCCCCGCCCCCTACCATGTGGCAAGATTCCACCCCCCTCCTTGGGTCTTGTAAAAAAAAAAAAAAAAAGTGTCAGCAGGTTTTACTGTATGGGAATTTTTAAAAAGAGGGAGAGACCTCTGAAAGGTGCAAGTTGGTCCTTTTCACAAGCCTCACTATGAGATTCATTAGGAGTTCATGTTCATGTCTTAAAAGCTGTTTTTGGGAAAGTAAATTCTTGAGTTTCCTGTACTGGTTTTCAGGGAGTCTTTATAGTCTTTTGAATCAGCTCATTTTAAAACAGTGATAATGTAAAAAGCACAATAAAAAAAGGCTCATTATAAATTTTATAAAAGTGTGATTTTTTTCATTAAAATACGTATTCATGTTCTATTTTTATGAAGCCATAAATATTAGTTAATAAACTGTAGCAGAAACAATTAAATTACTTAATACAGCTATCCAGGTGCTAGGATATGTTGTCAGAATAAATAAAGCTCAGTGTATATTCTATTGATTTTTATTCTTTTAAAAAATGTATTCACCATGCAGAGAGATGTTTAATGCTTAGCTTTGATCATTTATCAAAAAGCTTAGTGCTACTCATTTTATACTCTTGCCTCTTCTCTGAGGCTTCTTAATGTGCACAACCTGTTTAAGAAATGTATATGTTTTCAAAGTAAATGTTTGACCTCCCACCTTGATGTTCCCACTTAAAAGCAAAACCCTTCTCTCCCTTATATTTTGAATAACTTGATGAGAATGTGTGTTGTACTAAAACTAAATATACGAACCCTTCAGTATTACCAAAAGAGACCTTTTGGTTTTAAAAATTAGGAAATTTCACATTTGAAAGTAATCTAGACAAAGGTACTCATGACATTTGACCCTGAAATTTTTACTTTTAAACTTGATACAACAGTCTGCTTCTTAGCTTTGTTGTATGCTAATATTTCTACTTATTTAACATCAAAAAGCTGTCGACGTTTCTCTTTATAGATTAGGCCTGTGTTCTGGAATTGCCTCCTGCGGTCCATGAATTGCTTCTTGGCTTGTCGTGTTAGAATTTCTCACCAGGGTCTTTTGTGAGCTATGTAGCCAACATTAAAAAAAAAAAAAATCAAATTTGATAGAGCAAACTGGATTAGTAAAAATTATACTTACTATTCATAATTAAAATTGAGGTTTCTTGGCTAAGCATATCAATTTTATGCAGTAAGTGTAAGCACATGCAAATCTCATGTAATGATATGCATACATATAGTTGCCCACAATGACTGTATTTTTCTAGTTATTTCTATAATATTAAAATGATGATTTTTTGGCTGAAATTCCAGAAATCTAAAAACATTGAAAAATACTGATCATGAGAAAAACAATTCTTACTTGTTAGGGTATATGTTATTTAGTAATGAAGCATTTAGATTTTGGATTCTGTAATTTCAGTTGGAAATAGTATTGGTGTAAGTGAGTGTTGCCATGGGAACCTCCACATAGATATAAAAGGCAATACTGTCTAAGTGGAGGAGGAGGGGCGATGTACCGAAATACCAGTGGCCTAAATGATCTATTTTATGTATGTGTTGGTGTGGGGGTGAGAGCTAGGATGAAAAGGGGAGAGAAAGTACTACGGAAAGTAAATGTTACCAGTCAAAGCAATTTACTCATACTTTTGGATTCTTTTAGATGGAAGTCTTTTAAAGCTTGAAATGTGATTCTTAATTATTGGTATCATTTGCACATACTGGGGAGTCTTTGCATACCTTATTTTTAACCTACATTGGAGTATGTTTAACTTACTTGGTTTTAGATAAAATTTAATTTAGTGAAATTTGAGAGTTAGGGTTTCAGTCTTTGAAATGGCTTTAATTATACATGTTATTAAAGATGGTTATCATATTTAATTCTTTTTAAATATCTGAAATTTAGAAAAACTAAACTGACTAGGACACAGTTAATGTGACTTTCAAAGAAAAGCCAGCATTTTGGCTTTATAGTATTTTTAATATTAGATTTTTAGTAATTTTCTATAAATATATAGGCAAGGAAACAATGACTTACTGTATCTACATGTATAATATTTTATGGTTTAAAAAAACAAAGAATCAAAACAACAAAACCTAACATAAAATCTTTTTATATCCCTTAGGAGCACATAAAGATTATAGAGATAGAGATGATTAGAGAACAAGCAATTTAACTGCATGCAAAGTAACATTTTTGTTTTTTGTATGCTTAGGTTACAAAAAAACAATGAAATTGTGCCCAACCTGAGTTAGCCTGGTAAAATGCAGCATCATCATCATGGCAGTTTTAACACTATGGATTCTGGTTGTCAGATACAAGTATAAAAAAAAAGAAGAGATATTAACCTGACAAAAACTGTTTAAACTTACCTTTTTAGTCAATCCAGAGAAAAAGCTGCCAAGGTAATAAAATATCCAGAAGTTTTTAAGTTAAAATGAGTAATTTAAATTAAAAGAGGTGAGGGGGCATGAGCAAGCAAGCGAGAAGAAAGAGGGGTGAAAACGACAGGCACTGTGCTTCCCGGGCCTGGCTGTATCTGATGTAAATTAACCAGCAGTGGGGAGTGTATTGTTTCCAACTCCACATAAACAATGCTGGGTATCTCTTTGGGAGTGGGTGGGTGCTGGGATGGATGGGGGTTGTTGAGAAGGGAACTGGCAAGCAGAGTTTATAATCTATTAGTGGATTTTTTTTGGCATGCAAAACATAGTAGGAAAGAGAGTAAAGAATGAGAAAGTATGTTTGCACCTAAAATGGATCAAGTGAAACCTTAAAATGATGTGAAATAATTCATAATTGTTAGAGAATGCTTAGTTGTCAGTAATCTTCAGGTTAAAAAAAAATTTTTTTAAAGACTGACGCCTTATAATGTAAAACGTTCAGCAATGAAGATGCCCAGTTTTAAGTGTACTTTTGGCATAGTCGGCTTAGCTCTAAACATGGCTTCTAAAAACTAAAAGACTAAGGAAACTTGTATTTCTTGGAAAAATAGGTAACAAGGGATGAAAAGTCAAGTTTATTTTTTAAAATAAGAGAATGAAAGTAAGAGCTACAACATCCATGTTGCTTTTCTGTTTCAGTTTTTGCCTGCTGCTTTTTCTTCCCCACACCTTCTTGGAGTAAAATCTGATAGTCTTAACGGAGTGGAAAGTGTGAAAATGCACACAGCCTTATCAATAAGTAGATTCAAAACATCTCTAATCACTTAAAGTTTTATAGTGCAGAATTTTCTAGAAGTCAGCTCATTTATTAAGTACTTTTTGTGTGTCAGGTTACCTCACTGGGTTGTTTCTGTATTTTAAAACATTTCATCCTTATAGCATCCCCATGAAATGCAGATTATCCTAAATTTTTTTTTTTTTTTTTTTTTTCCAGTGAGGAAGTTGAGTCTCAGGAAGGCACGATAGGACAATATGTAATTTTAAGAATTAGCCTGATTTAGCAAAAAGAAGACAATTTAGGTAGAGGATTTTCAATATTATGGCAGGACTAATACATTCAAGTTTGGAGTTTCTTTGGGTTGCTAGAATAACTAAAAGGCTTTGGTTTGTTTCATTTAAAAACAAAATAGAGAAAAATACATTTTCTTGCTCTATCGATGTCACACCATTCAATGACCCCAACTCCCACACACGTACCCACAATCAAAATACAGAAAGAATTGTTAGCCAGCCAAAAAAAGTTCACATAGGTAATCTAAAGTAATTTTAGTTTTGGTTTTAAGTGCTTTAATCTAGTTAACCAAAGGAACAGGAAGGGCAAACATGTATAAACAAGTGAAAACCAGAACTTTTAACCTTCTAACATAATTTCCTTCATAGGTCTTTTAGCAATTGGATTAGGAAAAAGAGCTGGAATATCTTATTTAGTCATTAATTGTAATATGAGTACACAGGACAGCTTTACATATTTTCCCCTTTACCTTATATTTTTAAATTTCTATTTTGCAACATTACCCAGTTAAATGCTCTTTTGTAACTTTTTAAATACCCAAAATTGACCTTTACAAAATATCAATGAGAATTTCAGTATTCAACATTAATCACTGATAAGCTTTTTTTAAGTACGTTTATAGTATAGGTATTTAACGTTAATACATGATTAACAGTGTATCAAGCTTATTGCACGATCATAATAAAATACACCATTCAGTGCTAAGTAGACATTGCAATTATCATTTGGTGTTATACTGAAATAATTATATTGGTAACTGATGATTTTCATCTTGTTAGTATTTTTAATCCCTCTCAACATATGTAATCTTTCAGTAGTTTCATCAAAAGAAATCTGTTCCAACAACTTTAAACAGAGGACCTTCAAGAGTGTGAGATGTGTGTGTTTTAATAGTTTTATCTTGAAGAGAACTCAGTGAAAGATACTTTCTAGAGTATGTTAGAAAGACCCAACCAACCAGCCCATACTCATCATGACTTAACTTTTGGAGTTTTATACATAGGTTTCATTGAAGGCTGTAAGAAAATCTGATGTTTATAACATTTTCCTTTGCCAGTATTTGTCTGAATTTTGCAAAGATCAAGTATCCAAAGTACAAAATGCTAATGTATTTTCGGAAAACAAACCAAAATCCACTTGCCCAGTATATTTTACATATTTTAAGAATGAGAATTCAATAGTCTAGTAAGTCTGGCTTCATAACTCATAAATTTCTTGCACCAAATAAGATTGTCAGCAGTTTGGAAAAAAGAGTAAAGAAGAGGCTCTTCTTCTTACATTGGTGTGTTCAAAAGTAAAATATAAACCAGTATTTTTGTTACTATAGCTTGGAGCACTAAAGAAGAGCCATCTATCAGTTTCCAGATTGTTTTAGAAGTAGTGTATGAAGACCTTTTCATTTCAACTTGTTCTTATTCTAAAGATTCCTGGCTCGTTATATACTAAATTGTTTCTAGAAATGCTTACTAGATAGGTTGCTATGAAAGGAAAGGTTTAGAAAAGGGTGAGTAGAGAAAATTACTTTTGAAAATATATTCTGACCCTGACCCTCAGTGGGATAAAGTTCCAAGGGAATAAAGATTATTGCTAGCCAGAAAATTGCCCAACTATATAGTGATGAAAACTGGAGTTTAGCCAACTCTTATTTTTGTGTGATTTTACTCACTCTTTTCCTGTAGTTGGTTGGGTTGGCAAAGACGTTTAGTGGGTTGTTTGATTATGGCAGGACCAAAGTCAAGTTTAGCTTTGCCTGACTTCAGTGTTATCTTTTCAAACCAAAATGCCTTATAATAATGAGATTCTTCATTGGAGAAAAAAAATGAACACTTCTTTATCTTTATGCATGTTTTAAGTGATGTGTTTTTTGAAGATAGAGGCTGTAAGTTTAAAAGGGTGGATTGTTATATTCTAGGAAGTATGCTAAGTGAACATGACAGTGTTTTCATAAAGGAGAGATGATACGGGAAAACCATAGCAATGAAGGTGAAGAAAAATAAGGAACGTGAAAGAAGACCCTTTCTATTTTTGTTGTTTAAGGGAGAGAACTCCCTGACTCTGTCAAAACATTTTAGCATCTAAGAAATAAGAAGTGATTTATCTCTGTTATTCCTTCCATATCCTATAGTAACTTAAACTTTGATTTTTTTTTCCCATTGGCGACAAAAATGTGATATAGCTTCCTTTTATTTATGTCTGAGTTTTGAATTTTTTATTTGATTATAAGACAATGTATACAATTATAAAGGACCAACAAACATTTACTTATAATTTTCCATGCAAACCTTTTTTGAAGAAAAAAACTTTCCTTAAAAAAAAAAAACACTGAATCTTTTAAACAATTGGTATTTGGTTTTATTTGTATTATTTTACTTTCTCTTGTTCAGTTTTAATCAATTTTTAAAACTAATTAAAAATTGAAATACAAAGGATTTAAAACAAAGTTTGGGAAGGGAAATTGATCTAATTGACTCTGCTGTTTTTCTGTGTTTTCTATAGAAATTCCTTTAAAAAATGTTCTTTCATTTTAATCATTCTTTAAGTTCAACCTAAGGAACACATTTGATAAACTTTTTTATTTGGATCCAAAATAGCAACTCTGATGGACTAATTGGTACATACCTCATATGTGAACACATCTTTGATACGATGTTTGCTTTCTGAAGGGCTGCCTAATTATTCCCTCCCCGTAATGAACTAAAATTGTTGAATGGGATCAATCACATATCATTGTAAGGTGTTCTGCATTTGACATAGATGATTATGCTACTGTATGTCGAGTTTGAATTGTACTCACTTTATGCCTCTTGGTGGTCATACTTTTTCTTTTCTTTTCAGTGCACACTCAGTACATAAAGCTGGTGTGGGAAAGAAGTCCTTGTTTCCTGTCTTTGTTGGTATTTGTAGGTTCCTAATCTTCCAAGAGTCTTGGGATGTAGATCTGTACATCACGACTAGGGTTGGGTAGTTTTTATGGTGAGGAAGAGGGGAAAAGATAGTATTGAAGCAATTCCTGTCTAGGTCTGCAAAGTGCAGATTGCATTTCTCTTGCAGTGGTGTTAGGTATATGGCCTTTTTTTGGGAAAGTGCTATTAAGTGTTTGGAGACCTTTATCTTTCTCTGTTTTGTTGTAGCAGATGGAGTTGTCCTGTGGTGTTTTTGCTAGGTATGATAAATGTTGTACTAAAACTGCTTGGTGGAAGTTTGATCTGGAAAGATTACTGTTCCTTTCAGTTTCCTGAAGAAAATGGAATCATAGTATTCAAACCATTGAAAAAACAAGTCCATGAGCCAGACCAGCAATAATAATGTGTACTTCTAATTGATGCTTGTGATTCTTTTTCTTTCTTTAAAACAAAAGGTTTAGGAATAAAAACCAGGAATGATTGTTAGTTTTGTCTGAAATAAAACAAATGGTAGAAATAGTCAAACCTTTTTCTTCAGAGCTTCTAGAAAGAAATATCTAGATAATGAAGGATTGTCCTTATTTTATAGAAGAAAAATAAAAGCAAAGAAGTTACTTGGTTCTTTCACATTCCAGAAATAAAACATTCAATTCTCCCATTCATGTAGCATAGCAGTCTTTAGTTTTATTCTGATTAGTTTGACTAATAGTATTTTTAGATAATTGTGTACTTCTAATAGCTTTTATGCAATCTGTAATTTATCTACACTTGTGTTGAAAGCTGTTAGCCACCACTTACCTATTGGATGGAAATAAATTTTTGATTAAATTCTCCCAACAAATAAACTTGTTACTAAAAACAAGTAGGAGGTTCTAATCAAATTGCTTGGCATTTAAAGACAGAGTTTCTTTCTTCTTTCTTGGGTGATTCCCACTGCAGATATGCTCTGACACAATTGGGAGTAAATTTATAGCCTGAACTGAGTCTGTGGGGTGATTTGCAAACTTTTATTATCCTCCATCTCAGCTATTTGCCGTTAATATTTTCTTACACTAATATAGGTAATTAGAAATTGATGTTGGATCTGAAACTCCCTCTTTGAATTCCTTTATATTTTATTTTCTATCTTGTATGTATTCTTTCCTTCAATAGTTAGGAGCAAAATAAGATAGCAGCAGCATCCGCAGTCTTAAGCCCCTCTTTTTATTGGTGCTGGGGGAAAGTGATGAACTATGATCAAAACAGTAAGTGGTCTCAGTGGTATCTGGAGTCCACTCATGTCTTTGACTGTGATTATGGCATCTGAGATACAGGATGCAAAGGAGTCTGGTTAGGGGGATTCTGGTAGTGCCTCTTACAGTGGTGTTGCCTCTGTACCCAGCATACTATTCTAAGCCTGAGAATACAGGATTATTGACTCGGAGCATCATGGGTTTTTTTTTGTTTTGTTTTAACTGAGGCTATGGGAAGCTCGGAGCTACATTTTGGTACCCCATAATAATCATCGTTTTTCCCCTGGCCTTCCCTTTTTTTGTGTGGTTTCTATTTTCACTTGTGTCTTTAGCTTAAAAAATATTTATTTAGTCCCTGCTATCTGCTAGGCACTGAGAATACAATGGTATACATGAGAGACCTGCTTTCCTTCCTCTTAGTACTTATGGTCCATATGTTTGTGTCATCTTACAAATTATCTCAAAATCCTTTTTGGAAGTAAATATATGAATTATAGGGCCATCAGGTTTTTGTGCTACTCTGTCTCTTTTTAAAATCTTTCTCTATGTACTTTTATTCCTGCCTTAGTTTTTATTTTCTTTGCTTATTTTTTCTAATTTTTAAATAAAATTAAGACTCCCTACCTCTACTTTTCTCTTAACTCTTGCCTTAATATTTTAAAAAATTTTTTATTGCATATATATGCATATACGCACTTTTTTAAAAAACAAAAATGGGATTTTTTTTGCAAATTACTTTTTAAAAATTTCATATATCGTTTCATATATACAGCTTGAGCATCTGAAATCTGAAATGCTCCAAATCTGAAACTTTTTGAGCACTGACATGATGCGCAAAGGAAATGCTCACTGGAGCATTTCAGATTTTGGATTTTTGGATTTGGGATGCTCAGCCAGTAAGTACAATGCAGATACTCCAACATCTGAAAAAATCTGGAATCCAAAACACTTCTGGTCCCAGGCATTTTAGATAAGGGACATTCAGCCTGTAATAAATTTACTTTATACTTTCAAGTTACTACAAAATATTTTATATTGTAGACAGCCTTCTGCTATTACAGAGGCTACTCTGAATATTCTTGAGCAGAGATATTTTCATGTAAATGCAAATTTATCAGTAGGAGAAATTTTAAGAAATGGTATTTCTAGGTCAAAGAGTATGTGCATTTTAAATTTTGGTAGATGTTGCCAGTCTTTTCATCAAAGTTTTTACTTCTACCAACAATGTAGGAGAATTTTGTGGTCTGAATGTATCCCCCAGAATTCGTGTGTTAGAAACGTAATTCCCAATGCAACAGTGTTGGGGACTTTTGGGAACTGTTCAGATCATGAGGGCTCTGCCCTTGTGAATGGATTAATAATGTTAGAAAAGGGCATGGTGGAGGGAGTTTGGTCCTTTGGTCCTTTTTTGCCTTTCTGCCTTCTGCCCTGTGAGGACACAGCATTCCTCCCCTCCAGAGGACACAGCATTCAAGGTAACTTCTTGGAAGCAGAGCTGAAACCCTCACCAGACAACAGACCTGCTGGCATCTTGACTTGGACTTCTTAGTCTCAGAAATGTGTGAGAAATACTTTTCTGTTCTTTATAAATTACCCAGTGTCAGGTATTTTGTTGTAGGATCACAAAAGGAAAAAGAGTATTTATTCATACGTTTGCAACAGTCTGGTTGGGGGAACTGATACATTATCTTTACATTTCTTTTCTTCTAGTCTAATAAGAAGTAAAAAATAGTATAGTGTGGTTTTGATTTTTTTTCTTTTTTCCTCCAAATTATGATCTTGTTTGAGCATTTTAAGAACACTTATTGGCCATTTATTTGCCTTTTTAAAAAGTGATTGTGAATTCGTGTCCTTTATGCATGATTTTATTAGATTTATTCATTCAGCAGCTATTTCTTGATTATGGTGTGTCAGGCACTGTGCTAGGCATTGATGTTTTCTAATCGGTATGTATGAGTATCAAATGCTCATTCATTTATTCAATAAATATTTATTATCTGTCATATACCAAGTACTAGTCTAGGCCTGGGAATATAGCTGTTCACACACACACACACACACACACACACACACACACCTGCCCTTATGGAAATTACATTTTTTTTTTTAATTAAAAAAACAAAATTTTTTTTTGAGACAGAGTCTCTTTCGCCTAGGCTGAAGTACAGTGTTGCCATCTAGGCTAACTGCAACCTCTGCCTCCCAGGTTCAAGTGATTCTCATGCCTCAGCCTCCCGAGTAGCTGGGATTACAGGCACGTACCACAACGCCTGGCTAATTTTTGTGTTTTTCATAGAGACCGGGTTTTGCCATGTTGGCCAGGCTGGTCTCGACCTCCTGACCTCCAGAAATCTGCCCACCTCAGCCTCCCAAAGTGCTAGGATTATAGGTATGAGCCACTGCGCCTGGCTGGAAATTACATTTTAATGAGTATGAATATGTGTGGGAAGATAAAAATGTTGCAAATATTTTCTGTCAGTTTGTCCTTTCTTTATTCAGTTTATGGTAATTTTTAAAATACGGAAGCTTGGAATTATTGTACAGTTGAGTGTATCAGTCTTCTCCTTTATGGCTTCTGAGTTTGATGTCCTATCCAGAAAAGGTTTATTGTCACTAAATTTGTAAAATTAAAAAGAAATTTATGTATATCTTCTTTTAGTTATTTTATGATTTCATTTTTAGAAACTTAAATTTTTGATTCCTTTGCAGTTTATTTTAGTTGAAGGGGTGAGGGTAGAAATCTAGATTACTTTTTCTCTTAAAAATTTCTTGAATGAAAATCTGTCTTTTTTCCCTTCATTTCAAATGCCCCATTAATTTCATACACTCAGTTCCAATATGTATTTGGGTCTTTTTCTGAGCTCTCTGTTGATATCTCATTGTTGAGTGTTTCCTGAGTAGGACAACTTTCCATTGCTTTATTTTACTGTCTGGAAGGGTAGTCGTCTTTCATTGCTCTTTTTCCCCGCTCAGAATTTTTCAGACTACTTCTGCTTGTTTATTGTTCCAAAGAGACATGAAAATCATTTTATCATGTTCCTCCCAAAACATACTGTTAATATTTTCGTTGGGATTGCACTGAATTTATGGATTAATTTATGGAAAATTTACATAGCTAAATCTTTCTATTTAAGAATAAGATATACTCATTGATTTCTTTTTGTGTGTCTCTTACTAGGACTTTTAGGTCTTCTTTAGGCTGGGCGCAGTGGCTCACGCCTTATAATCCCAGCACTTTGGGAGGCCAAGGCGGGTGGATCACCTGAGGTCAGAAGTTCGAGACCAGCGTGACCAATGTGGTGAAACCTTTCTCTACTAAAAATACAAAATTAGCCAGGCGTGGTGGCTCATGTCTGTAATCCCAGCTATTCGGGAGGCTGAGGCAGGAGAATCAGTTGAACTCGGGAGTTGGAGGTTGCAGTAAGCTAAGATTGTGCCATTGCACTCCAGCTGGGGCAACGAGTGAAACTCCGTTTCAGAAACAAAAAACAAAAAACGTCTTTATGTAACAACCTAAACATTTCTTCAACAGCTTATTCCCAAGTCTTTTTACCTTTATTGTTACTGGTATTATTTTATTTATTTGTTTATTTTTTTGAGATGGAGTCTTGCTCTGTCACCCAGGCTGGAGTGCAGAGGCGCGATCTCGGCTCACTGAAAGCTCCACCTCTGGGTTCACACCATTCTCCTGCCTCTGTTAGTGGTATTGCAAGCTGACTCCTCTTTAAAAAAAAAAAAAAAAAAAATTTCCGTTGATATTTATACATATGAGAGGTATTGATTTCTATATATTAATTTGAACCCTACTTCCTTTTTGAATTCTCTTATTCTACTAGTTTTTCAGTTGGTTCTCTGATTTTCTAGGTCTAAAAATGATCATTTTGCGCCTTTTTTTCCTAAATCATATTGCCTCTTTTTGTTTTTTCTTTCTTTCTTAACTGGTTATTAAACATTTGGTTAATACTTCCAGAATAATATTGAATAATAGTAGTGATAACAGGTGTTCTCGTCATGTTCCTGACATTAATGAAAATGCTTTCATTGAGTTAATTTTGAACACAGTGGTAGCTTTGGTTTGAAGGAGATTTTTGAAAAATTATGTTGAAGAAATATCTTTTTTTAAATGTATGTTTGCATTATTAATTTCCTCAACCAATATATAATGTTTCTAGTATGAGTCAGTCACTGCATTGGCCCTGGAAAGTGAGCAATCAGAATAGGCACAATCCCTGCCCTTGGAACTTACAGTCTGTTTGGGGGAACTGATACCGATTGATTATAGATTTGCCAAAATGCTTGTGACCTGAAGTGTTTTGGATTTTGAAGTATTTGCAGAATACATATCTGGATGAGCATCCCTAATTTGAAAATCCAAAATGCTTTAAAATCTAAAGCTTTTTGAGGGCTGACATGATATTCAGAGGAAGTGCTCACTGGAGCATTTCAGATTTCAGATTTTTGGACTGGGATCCTCTCAACCTGTATTAATCATATAATCATAAAAACTGTACCATATTTTGCCCTGTGCTACAGCAGGGTTACATTGAACCATAGGAGTATTTACCTAAGGTGGATTTTCTTGGAGGTCAGAAAAGTCTTGCTGGAAAAAGTAACCATTGATTGTGACCTTAAAGGAGAGTTTGAGTTAACTAGACACAGAGGAAGAGCATGCCGAGCACCTGGTGGCACATTTTAAATAGGGAAGTATGGTGTTGGGTGAGGCTGAAGAGAGAGGTTGGGCTGGACTATCAAGACCTTTTTCACCACGTTACTAATTTTGTTCATATGCTAAGAACAGTGGGAAGCCATTGAAAGTTTTAAGTAAGGAGACAGCATAATCAGATTAGGATTTCTAGAAGATTATGGTAGCTATAGTGTGGAAAACATTTTAGAGACAGGGTGTGAGTAAAAGCTGGGAGACAATTGGGAGTCAGTTGTAGTAGTCCAGGCACGCAGGGATGGTAGCCTGAGCTAGAGACATAGAGATAGAGAAAAGTTGTCAGGTTTTTTTGTTTGTTTGTTTTCTTAAAAGTATCTTAAGTTTAGGCTTTACAAGAAGTCAGCCTATAACATTCACCAAGAATAACTCATAGGATGAATGGGGCCGGGTGAAGGTGTGGCTTTTGGGATAAAAAATAACCAAGTTGGTCTGAGTACTTTTTGTTTTATTTTTATTCTCATCCTGCTCTTTTTTCTCATCTTTCCTATTTTGGTTTCTGACCTAAAAATTCAGTCTCTTTTCTTCAGATAGTCTCTTCGTTATCTTAAACATCCTTTCATCCAGCAAACATTTGAGTACCTCTTGTATCATGCATTCTGCTGAGTGCTGAGGAAAAAGATAAATGGATGCTCAGGGACCTCAAGATCATCATAATGTATTAGGTGAGACAGATGCATATTCATAAAAAACACATTGCACTAAATGTAACCCACAAAATGAAGCTGTTGATACATTTGAGGCATCATTTGGAAGCCTTTCTGGAATAGGTGAGGTTCAAATTACGTTTTAAAAGATTAATAGAGATTTTCCAAGTGAGGAAGGGGAAGGCTGTTTTCAGGCAAAGGAAATATAGCATTTACAAAGACACAGAAGCGTGAAATAATACAATGTTTTTGCTGAAATTTGGAAGTTTGATATTTCTGGATTTTGGCATTTCTGGTTGTAAATGGAGAGGGAAGTGGGAAGAGATGAGATTGGCTTGATTGACAAGACACTCACATGAAGGTTCTTCTAGAATCGCTGTATTCAGAAAAGCATTTACATTGGGGGATATAAAAGGCTAGCATGAAAAATTAATATAGCAATGTATTTAGATTTTAGAAGCCCACAGCTCCATTTAAAAAATGCCCCTTTTACCTAGGTTAACAAGTAAATTGTTAAACTAAGTTTCAAGGGGACGATTTAGTTGTACTTTTTAGAAAATACTGTCTTGATAAATGCCTTACATTGTATGTATATGTAAATGCTTGCAGATGAAACAAAATAATGAAAGTTACACAAAATCATGAAATTCCCATGCTCTTCACTGAAAGCAGTCAGAACTTGTGGTAGGTTAGGTGATAATCTTAAGTGAGCTGAAAGGGCTCAGGTCCTCACCAAACTTAAAATTTACTTCTAAGGAGAGACTTGGAGAGTCTCTGAGATTCGTAGAGAATTTTTTAAATGATGTTTTGATCGTACCCATTTAACTAACTGAATTTATATAGTGCCTCGATTTAGGAAAACTGAAAGCTAAACTTCAAATTAAAAAAACTTAGATGAGACCAGTTGATACCAAAACATGATGGTATCAGTTAAGTTCCGTATAAAAGGAAAAATCGACTTTTCTCTTGCAGTGTTAGTATTTTTCCTGAGCTCCTGTCTCCTCCCTTTAAGCATTTTTCTGTTATTTGAGGGAGATATTCAAGGATTGAAACTAACAGAGTCCCTCACTGAAAGGCTGGAAATATAATTTCACTTAACCATACCTGGTAGCATCTTCTTAAATGGTATAAGAAAGTGCTTTTCTAATTCAAATGATTCAAATAATAATAATTGCTAATATTATGACCAAACTTTGAAGAAAGTGATAGTTGTATTTTATAGAATTAAGTGAGATCCTTATCTGGGACTATGAAAGGATTAACAGATACCTTCAGAATGCTTTACACCTGAGGTGTATGTAGATCGCTGTAGAGCTCTAAAGGGATTAGATGGGTGGTGGTTAAGTAATAGCAGATGTCCCTTTTAAAATCTGCAAACCAGAGGTCTATTAAGTACAGTGCTTATTTTTTGCTGACTTGGTTCCATGAGAAACCTTGATGTTTGTAAGTGCTTCTGAAAGTATCAAGAAGAAACTATTCAGATGATTTGGAAATTTGGGGCCTACTCTTTTTGCTTTGTAAGATGGACAGTTTTGGATAAGCAGGAAATTCTGACTGATGGGCAGCAGAACAATTAATTACAGTATAGAAGTGCATTAGGTATAGTCAAGAGAGCACTTACATGAGAAATCTGAAGATAGATCTGAGTTCTGTTACTTCCTCTATCTGTTGTGTGACTTTGGGCAAATTAACTTTTCTGAGCCTCAGCTTTTCTGGGTGTAAATAAAAGTGATGGGACTGTTGGTGCTGAGTCTAAATGCATTGCTTATTTTGAGACTTAAATAAAATGATGTACCATTGAATCTCTTGGAGTGGGCATATTTCTTTCTCTAATGCCATTTTTAGGGCCTGTGCTTTTTGTGAACATCAAATGAGATTTTGATGTTTTCTTTTTTTCTCACCAAAATCCTAACCTCAGGGATGACTTTATCAGAATGTTCTAATGTAATCATTGTGGAAAGATACAGATTAGTACTTACTTGAGGATGTGATAACCCAAATCAGAACTCTTACTCTGGTTCACAAAATAGGACTTCTGGAACTTTGAGAAGAGGCAGTTTGGTGTGATGGAACGATCACGGGATTTGGATTCAGGACTCCAATGTAGGTCACTTACTAGTTGTAAACTTGGGTATGTGTGAACCACATATTCAAAAGTGAACCACAGAGTCTTTGCCACAGAAAAGGTTGCTCAGAGAACACAACTGTCTTCATTTTATGTACAGAGAAGTATTTCCCCAGATTGCCTTTTTACTGATTGTCTTACAATCAAGTGTTTGATTTCAGTTTTCCTTTTAGTTTCTACCATACATTTGAAGACACTGGAGTTAGAATCACTTTCTCTGATGCATACTAGGCATATGTCCTAGTTATTTAATATCTCTGTGCCTTACTTTCTACACCTGTAAAATAGACATTATTATATAATACATACCTCAAGGGTTGATTTCTCAAGGGTCTAGAAAAGTACCTGATCCACAGTATGTGCTGAATAGTGTTAATTACTCCCATTGTTATTAAAATCCCTGTTGGAATTATTAAGGGGAAAACACGAATTTCTCATTTAGTCAATAAGAATTTGAGAGCTAGCAGCATAGTTTAAGGATAAATTCTAGTTACTGCTTTTCTACTTGTGTATAAAGATTTGAAGGAAAATATATTATTCACTATAAAAATTAAAACAAAAAAATTAGGTTTTTCCTAAATCAAATATAAGCATTTTAGTGATTTTAAAAAATGTAATAGAAGCATACTTACCCTTTTTTGTTAATCTGAATTTATAAGTGGAAATATAACATGTTGATAAAACCATTTTGTTACATAAAAATACACATTTTCAATATACTTGTATTACCTAATAATGCCATTCCCACATTTTAAAAGTCATTCCTGTGGGATAGCTATATGTCCCTGCAAATGCAGATAGCTCCTAATTTTCATACATATTATTCACATACTTGAGTGAAATAGTTTGCTTTCAGTTTTAACTAGTATAATTTAAAATAACTTTGGTCGGGTCTCTCAAAATGTAAGAGATACTGATTTTAAAAAATGATTACAAATGAGGCATTTGAAAAGCAGTTCCTAAACAATTGGATTTTAGGGGTTTAAGGCCAAGCATATAGGCACTCTACTTTTTCATTTCTGATCAAGAACAGAGTTCAAAAGTAAAAATAATTAGAGAATATAACACTTTATGCTTTTAGAGTACTGATTGCTCAGATGGAATTGAGAAAATTTTAATAATTTCTAGAAGCAAAATTATAGAGTTACTAAAATCATCTTAGCAGAAAATAAGATGGTTTCATGATATATTTTAAAATACTCTTATACTGGGCCAGGTGTGGTGGCTCATTCCTGTAATCCTAGCACTTTGGGAGGCCAAGGCAGGAGGATCACTTGAGGTCAGGAATTAGACACCAGCATGGGCAACATAGCAAGACCTTGCCTCTACAAAAAAATTTTAAAAACTTAGCTGGGTGTGGTGGCATGCACTTGTAGTCTAGCTACTTGGGAGGCTGAGGCAGGAGGATCACTTGAGCCCAGGAGTTAGAGGCTACAGTGAGCTATGATCATACCACTGCATTCCATCCTGGGTGACAGAGTGAGACCCTACCTCTTAAACAAAAGAAAATAAAAAAATAAAAACTGTTTACCAAAACTTCTTGCTTGTATTTATCCTGGATCTCCTTTCCTTACACATTTTCCAAGTTCACTTAGAAAATAAAGCAAACCAAAAAAACCAACAACCCTCCATTGTCCATAAGCTTTAAACTTGAAACACGGTTGCATTTGACTTTGACTTGTGCCTGGCCAGCAGTCTTTTCATTTTTTTAGTTTTGTAATCAACAGTTAATTGTTATTTTCAGAGTAAAGATCCTAAAGATTTGTGCATTAGAAACATTCCTTGGGGACTGATGTCCAAATATCACTCTCTCTGTAATACCTATTTTAGCTAAATTTCTGTTGGTATTTCGTATCATTGCATGATTCATAAACAGACATTACTTATTCCCTTTCTCTTCTAAACTGCTGTACTCACTCATGTTTGGAAACTGCTATTTTGAAAGTGTAACTACTGATGGACTCTTTTTCTCTTAACCTCCTCAGTTGTTTAAAATGTCTCATTTTGTGATGACGTTGCTTGGGTGAGACTCTTGGAATTACAGCTGTACCTTGGAATCTTTTCTCAGTTGTCTTGAATGGATTAGAAATGGTTAAATGCCTTCAAATACTTATCTCAACCTTCAAATCACTGCTGGTTTAAAATGAATTATTGAAAAAGAACAAAACCTCCTAGTTGTAGATGTAAGGCTAGAGGGTATAGGCAGTGGGGAGAGGGAGTGCACGTGTTTGGGAGTGGCATGGCTAGGGCTAGAGGGTGCAGGGGAGGGGAGGATGTAGACAAGGCAGTGAGCCATCAACATGAACTTTACCTGATGAAATGTCTTGTCACTTCTTTCCTTTTTATTTAAAAGTAGGTATTAGTAAATGCTACTACAGCATTTTCTCCTAATAATTCTTTTTTTTTTTTGTCTAATATAACTTGTTATACCAGATTTTCCTTTCGGTCATTAAGATTTAAATTTCATATTTCTGGTAGTAAAATCATCTCTGTCAAGTGTAGGGAATCTGCAGCTTTAACACCACTTCATGTCTGATTAGAAGGTTTTCTTTTTGCAATTAATTTTCCTCTCAGCTCTTTGTGGAGAACAGTAGCCCACTGTAGAGAGGTTAGAATACCGTGGACTTTGGCTGTTCAGCTTTAATGATACAAGGAGGTAGCAAAGCAAGAATAAATGAGGTACTTTTTGGTGAACAAAAAATGTGAACTGTCAGTGTGAGATCGGTTCTAGGAGCAGTTAGCCAGCAGTAATAGGGCACACTTGAGTAATTGAATTTGCATAACAAGGCTTGCTGAAGAGATCTGACAGGCATAGAGATTTGTCTAGCTAGAGCGCTCCAGATGGACGTGACCATGCAGCAGCTGGGTGGCACGTTGCTCAGCATGGACAGCACCGCCCAGACTGGCAGCTGGACCCTGGCGACTGCAGGGCTGTGGCAGGCCAGCTGGTGGCTTCTGACAGCCAGTGGCCCTGTTAAAGAGCCTTTTTATAATGGCCTGTCAGGGTACTGTACCTGCAGAGACTGGCAGGAGAATGTCACAAGTCACCAGTGAGGGTGGTTAAGCTGAATAAATCTGTCCCAGGAAAGTAGAGATGGTCACTGTTGCAGTCACAAAGCTAACACCTCATAGGGTGATTTCCCTCCTTTTCTAAGAGTGCAGGCCTCTTTTCTTTTTGTCTCCTCCTCCTCCTCCTCTTCTTCCTCCTCCTCCTCTTCTTCCTCCTCCTCCTCCTCTCTCTTCCCTCCCCTTTCCTCCCCTCCT
>NW_012101209.1:5362813-5385173 GCF_000951045.1 Mandrillus leucophaeus
TCCCTCCCTCCCTCCCTTCCTTCCTTCCTTCCTTCCTTCCTTCCTTCCTTCCTTCCTTCATACTGCAGTCACTCTGGATTATTGTAATATTCTTAAAACCTTGAAACCTAGTTGCCAAACTTCCTGAGAGCTCGTATAGACGATCAGTTGGAATGGAAAAAGAACGTTCCTTTTTGTGTTTTCCTTCTGTTTTTGCATATTCGCAACAAGGGCATATTTGTTTTTTTTAGAAATTGGTGACAATCTAATTTATATTAAATGTATTGTTCATAGGGAAAAAAACATGTTTAAAGAATAAATTGCAGAGAAAATGAGTGAACTGATGTGAAGTCAGTTTAAGTCACCTCCCCCTTTACGTTCAGGTGGACTGAATTTATGTGGAGGAATTACATAAGCCCATATCTTCTTAGATTAGAATAGAATAGCATGAAAGAAGGCTAGCTCTCTACCTGCTATTAATAAAGTTTACATCTGTGTTATTAAATTGAGAATTTTGTCATCTTATAACATTTTCTCCAAAAAAATAAAAATAATAATAAATCATGTACCTAGAAAATACAACCATTTTTAAGGGCAGGAAAACTCTAGATTCATTTTTCACTAAAACAGAAAACTTAAATGTTACAAGCCTGAAAAGCCCGAAACTCACTCACTTTTAGGACAACCAAAATCTAGTGAAAACAAACAATTTATATACTTCCTTTGAGTGTGTGTCATTGACATTTGATCTGTTTCTCTTTGAATTGTCTTACAAATGCTTTTTACTTTTTCATTCTTTTCCTAATTATTTTTCATATCATCCCAGTGAATTAGACAGGGTAAATAATATCTTCATTTTGATGGGATGAAATGTGAGCCACAAAGAAGGCAAATATATGTAGTGTCTCCTGGCTAATCTGGGGCCACCCAGTCTTTCTGGCAGTCAGGATGGCTCTGAAAAGTTGTTATGTTTAACCTTCAGATTGGCAGAGATACAAAAGTCTAGTCTTAGCATAGATAGGGAAGGATGTGTAGCTTCATAGACTGCTTTGGTGATTTAAGTTATTTGAACCAACTCAGAGAACAGTTTGGTAGTATGCATCAAAAACTTAACTTTTATGCATACACACGTGTGTGCATATACATATATACACATGTGTATATATGCACGTATGTGCACATGCATATACGTACATGCACACATACACACGTTTTATACATGTATTTATACACATATACATATATAATATATAAAAAACACCTGTATGTATGTGTAAAAGCTATATATAGATCTATAAATTTACCTAGTAATTTATATATGTCTATTTTTACAAATATATATAATTTACCTAGTAATTCCACTTCTAAGAATTTATCCCCCCAAATTAAGAATACTTGTAAAGATTTAACTGAAGTTAAATCTTTAAATCTTTCTTTAACTTTAGTTAAAGGTTTAACTAAAGTATAAGAATGTACTTTTAGCATTGTTAAGAACATTGGTTCTCAATGTGCCCTCCATGGATCCCCCAGGAGGCCATAAAGTGAAAATTATTTTTCTAATAATAGAATAATACTCATGGTGCAAAAGGAATGGTGAGTAAAACTGCTGCCCTTAGCAAGAGTCAAGACAGTGATATTGTATTCTTAACAGCTACACATAATGCAGTTCCACTTAATGTTCCTTGATGAAGGATTAAAAGTTATTAATTTTATTAAATCTTGATGTTGAGTACATGTCTTTTGTATATTTTATTTGACATAATGGAAAATATGCCCCAAATGATCCTGCTAGTGTTGGTATTGGGGTTGTCTTGAGAAGTATTTTGGTGATTGAGTTGCCAGCTAAACTATCTGCATTTTTGTGGAACACCATTTTTATTTCAAAGAAGAACAAGACATTTTATAGAAAGAAAAAAGTGAGTCTTACTTCAAGGAAAGCATCTGAGGGTATTTGTAGCTAATGATAAAACTGGATCTTTCAAGTAAAAATTAGAATTTTGGAAAACTTGTATCTGACCATATGAACTTAATAACTTTCTAATCCTTAAAGACTTTTGTGAAAAGATTGTTGGTGCAGTTGAAGAATGTGTTTCTGCTATTGTATACTGGGAATTTGGAATATCTGCATAACTAACTGAACCAGTATTTTCCAAGTGACCATTGTATGATGTTACAAAATTATGCCTAGATAAAAGATGAAGACAAAGTACAAAATAGAGGGATAGATTTTAATGTAACATAGTATAAAAAGTTCTTTCCACATTGCAACAAGCCTTTAAGAAACCACCATTTGTCAAGTTTGGGTTTAATATAAAAGAAGGATATCCACAATTATCTGAAAAAGTTATTAAAATTCTCTCCTACTTTTTAAAACTGCATTATCTATATGAGGTCAGCTTTTCTTTATGTATTTCAACCAAAACAACATATATCTGCTTCTGCATTTAATCTACTATGAAAATCCCAGCTGTCTTCTATTAAGCCAGAACTAAAGAGATTTGAAAAATTGTAAAACAATGCTACTCTTCTCACTAAAGTTTTTTGCTTGTTATTTTCCCCAAAATATGTTAATATGTAGTAGGTTTATGATTGCTTTTAAGTCAATTGAGAAATGTTTTTAAAATTTGTTTTGATTTCTAATATGGTAAATACCAATAGATGCAATTCATATAAACAAAAGCTTTTGTGTCCCCCAAAATATTTAAAGAGTATAAAGAGATCCTAAGACCAAAAAGTTTAAGAATCACTGGTTTAAAATGATAAGGACTTGGAAATAACCCAAGTGTCCAATAAGGGAGAAACGATTAAATTACATATTATGAATCAGTGATGTAGATAAACATTTGACATGAAAATATTTTACAGTATTTTGTTAGTAGTAAAAGCAGGTTACAAAACAATACATGATTTAATGTCACAAAAAGTTATTAATATATAATATACTTAATATTGTATTCTATAATACTTAGGTATTAGGCAGCTTTCTCTTGAAAAGGAAGGTAGAAAAAGTTTTTTTGAAGTTGTCATAAGAGTATTAGACTGATTCGTGAGATACTGTTTCCTTCTGGCTTTTGATGAAGATATTTGCTCTTTACTAGTTTTGTAACATTGGCCAAGCCTGAATTTTGTTCTCCTCACTTTAAAAATCAGATCAAGCTTGTTAACAGAGTAAGCTGTTCAATGTATTTTACTTCCCTCTAACATCTCCCTTAACTTTTAAAATTCTGTATAATAGAGGTGTATCTGTGACATTTAATGCTTAATAAAGTTTCCCTTGAAGTCAAAATAAGGGTCTTTTGAAACAAGAACACATCATGTAAATATCATCTTATTTCTGTGGAAAAAAAGGTTTTGTGGAATAATAGCTGTAATACAGAAAGTAAATTATCATCATGCAGATGCTTATTGATAAAGATAGGTAAGGTAGCTTATGATTATACACTAAGTACTAGGCCAGGTACTTTATAAAATTGCTAGTACTTTACAGACATCATCTCATTTAATCCCCACAAAAGCCCTGTGAGGTCAGTATTGTTGTTATCCCCATTTTACTGACTTGGAAATGGTCTCATAAAGAGGTTAAAGAACTTGTCCTACTCATTTGTAGTGGTGGAGCTAATTCAGACATGAGCCTGGATGACTGTAAGGTTTGTGTTTTTTATCCATATAATAATCTCTGATTAAAGAGAAATGAAAAACCACCATATGGACACAAAGAGCAGCTAGCCCAGCTTCTTACTCTGGGAGACCAGATTGATTTTGAGGTGGGGAGAAGCCTGGATAAAGTCCCATACACTTAGATCTCTAGGTCGTAAAGATTCATTCCACAATGTTCAATTAGAATAATGTAAATGTGTAAAACCCAGTGCCTGGTATATAGTAATTATTCAGTAAGTGGGAGTGAACTATTACAATCATTCTAAGACTAAGCCAGAAGTTTAGGTTCCTGTTCATAAAATAGGAAAAGAAAGACTTCCCATAAGCCCACAATCCCTTACTTGAAACTCTTAGAGTCATGTGAGTTTTGTTTTAGAATTATAGAAAGATAATATGTATATTTACCATATACTGTGTAACATCCCTAGCAGAGACCAGGGCAGCCCCCTGTAATCAAAACACATTAATTTGTGCGATGAAATATATGCATATTCACACTAAGCAGAAGAAATGAAGACTGTAGCCTTAAATCAGTTCAGGTAAAGTTTTGCTTTCAAATGAGTGAAGAAAAACTCTTTTGCATTTCAGAGCTTATTGTATAAGAGTTGAAGGGAAGGGATTGCATACTTGTAAAGCATATAACAACATTTCAAGAATAAAGAAGCATCAATTACTTTACTAAGTTGAATAGACAAGTGATAGCTCTGTTCAAAAGACTCTTAATCCTAAGTCAAAGCATTAAGTCTTTTTGGCCCCTGATTTCAAATGCTAATAGTTACATCCAAAGAGAGAAAACAAGCATCTCTTATTTTATCTTCTTTCAAATAAGTATGTGTCACTTAAAATGAAGTTGGGGACTAATATCAAGTACCATATTTTTTTCTAGAGGATCTGTGTTTATTAAAGAAACACAAGAAGCTAAATCCATTTGAATTGGTCTTTCTTTGTATATTCCTTTTCATAATAGAATCTCATTTCTTTTAAATGAGAATGGAAAAATGATGTTCTGTATGGTGGTCTTTAAGTGCTGAAGGATCCACAAATACTAGATTCTTCTGAACTTTGAAAGAAACTAAGTTTGGCCACTCCTGAGCAAAAGTAATCTAGAAAAAGCGGTAAGTGTGTAAGGTGATGGATATGTTAATTAGTTTCATTTAATCATTGCACAATGTATACATTTATCGAAATATGTTGTATATCATAAATCTATAAAATTTTTATCAATTAAACCTTAATAAAGTTGGAGGAGAAAAAGAAATCTATCTTCCATCCTTCCGTAAAATGAATTGAATAATTCTAAAGGAAGGGAATTTCAAATTTTAGGAAGATAAGCAGTTATAGTTGATGGCAGTACCTGTTGTAGATAAAACTGAAGCAGAATAATTAAATACCTTATTCTTTATCTAGACCCTCTTCATGTCCTAACTTCCTTCCCTACTGGTTTATATTCCACTGTACATGATTACACATCCTCAGCTCCCTCATTCTTCCTTCCCTTTATTGAATTTGACCCCATCCCTGGTCAAATCCAACTGTTCATTTGCCCTGCATTGGCCCTTGAGTAGCTGAACATGGTTGGAGTAAATGGATGACCATGTGGGTCTGGCTTGAATTTTAAATTAATGTTCAGTAATCCCAAGTTGGCCTTTAGGGCTGCTTGACAGTTCCCCTTCTTTTCCGTAGTCCATTCACTCTTTTCCATCACCTAAACAATTATTTCACACCTTCTCTTATCTCTGCGCCTCTGGTATTCTCTCCCAGTGTCAGCTGATGACCTTCCTTTTTACTTTCACTGAGAATAGACACAGTCGAGAAAGAACTTCCACATGATCCACCACCCCTTAACCTGCATGCATTTGTATGCACATACTGTGCCTATCCTCCTGTCACAATTGGCCAAGCATTAGTGGTCTCTCTGAAGTCAGCCTTTCTACTTCTGCTTTGATCTCCACCTCTCTTACCTTCTCCCCAATTAAATCAATTTCTAGGAGTTGTTCCTTAATACGTAGTTGGGATTGAGAACCACTCTGCTAGAATATAAACTCCACAGACCAAAGATTTTTTCTCTTGCTCACTGCTGTATTCTCAGTGTCTGTAACAATACATAACCCAACAGTAGGCACTCAGTCTTGTGTTGAATGGATAGATGAGTGAATGGATAAATGAACGAATGAATCTTTCTGGTAAAAAAGATATAAATTACAGTACAAGCTCTGAAGAGCACAAAACATACTTAATAAATAATCTTTCCTTGTGTTGTATGATCAAATTGGAGCTAAACTGTTCATCTTACAATGTTCATTTAAAGAGTTTTCTGCTGATTTACTGTAACTGTCCTCACCTGAAAACTTTTCCTAGAATTTTTATGCAGACAGTCCTAGTTATCTGGATTTTTGTTGTTGTTGTTACTGGGAACTGAGATTTTTCTGATTTCTAAGTGGTTAAGCTTTGGTTTTCAAACGAATTTCTCTGGTGGCAGTTTCACAAGTGAATAGATCTGTACAAATCCAGAACTGTTCATTTTACTCATTACTGCTACTTCGAAGACCTGAGTTCAACTGCCTGCTCCGTCACTTTGTCTCACTGAAGTGAATCTGGGCATGATTCTTGTATTAAGAAATGCCTAGTATAGTCTCAATATAATTGACTGCATTTCTTTCATTAAAATCAGGGGAAGCATGTTTGTTTCCCTGACACCTGTGTTTCATGAAAAATCATAGGAAAACAGCCACATGTATTTTAATTTGGTTCTATATCTCTTTTCCCTGAATCCTAATTTGTAGAAGTATGGCTGTTCAAACAGGCTCTCATGTATTTTGAAATACATGCTGTTTTAGTATGGGAGCAAGTATTATGGATTTTCTTGGGCTATAACTTAGTAACGTGGCAGTATGTTATAGAACCAGTCCATGAATCCTGCAGTTCTTACTAATGTGAGTCAAATGGTATTATGATAAAGATGCCTCGCTTCTTTTTTGGTGGCTGTGTTTTGTAAGACAACCCTAAAATGGAACTCAGCTAGGTCATTTCTAAACATAATGTTGTAGTTGATACCCTAGAACAAACACGATTAATGTGGTTAGTCATTTACTTGGAAAGCTATTGCCAGGGCAGACTCAGAGCTACTAGAGACAGAAAGCACATACATAAACCTGCTTGTTAAAGTGGAGATAAAGAGTAACTCAGCAATGTAATAATAGAGTAACGCAGCAATGTAATAATATAAATTAATGGTTAAGTATTCAGTTTACAGAAATTTGACTCAGATGTTTCAATAAAATATCCTTTTTATAAATCAAAAGATAACTATTTACCTCCATTGGTATTTGGGACCAAAGTTTTTCTCCTTCACTTTCTGCCCTTTTGGAAGACAGAGTAAAAGTAGAATTCATGAAACATTTCTAAATAATGAGTGTATAGAGATTCTCTTTATGTGTGGTATCAGTGCTCTGCTATCTAATTATTTGTTATATTTTACATTTCAATTTATGTGTTCTCTTTTGCCCCCTTCAGCCCCCTGCCACACATAATTTTTTTTTTGGTGGAACCATTCAGCCTTAAATACTTTTAGTATGTATCTTCTGAGAATAGGGACATTCCTCTATATAACTCCAAGACTGCTATCACACCCAAGAAATTTGACTTTGATTCAGTGCCATCTTATTTGTGTAACCCATATTCAAATTTTCTCAGTTGTCCCGCAAATAACTGGACTTTCTAATTTTCTTTGAGCCAGCATCTAATAAAAGCTCATAGATTACATTTAGTTGTTCTGTTTCTTCATCTTTCTTTAATGTAGAACAGTTCCCATGCCCTCCCTTTTAAAATTAAAAAAATCTTTCTTTACATTTCTGGAGTCTAGACCAGTTATTGTATGAAATGTTCTTCATTCTGGATTTGTCTGATTATTTTCTTACTGTTAATTTTAGGTTAAATCTTTTTGGTTACCATATAGAGTCTGATTATTTTTTAAGAAGTTTAGCATTCAGTTATAGAGAATCTTGACTTGTTCTGCCTGCTTGCATCTGCTTTTCTTAGAGTCCTAACCGCTCAACTCAGGTGCAAGGAAGCAGAGTTTGACTACTTTTTATGGGTACTAAAGACCTAGCTTATTGTAACAACAAAAAAAATTTCATTTTATTTTTAGTAAAAATCAGTGTCCAGTATGTGCTCTAAATATAATCTGGTTATTTTTGAAATTTATGTTAAGAAGTAAGCATTTGGCTGGGCGAGATGGCTCACATCTGTAATCTTGGGACTTTGGGAGGCCAAGACTGGAGGATTGCCTGAGTTCTGGAGTTCGAAACCAGCCTGGGCAACATGGTGAAACCCTGTCTCTACTGAAATATAAAAAGTCAGCCAGGTGTGGTGGTGGGCGCCTGTAATCTCAGCTATCAGGAGTCTGAGGCATGAGAATTGCTTGAACCTGGGAAGCGGAGGTTGCAGTGAGCTGAGATTGTACCACTGTACTCCAGCTTGGGCAACAAAGCGAAACTCTGTCTCAAAAAAAAAAAACCTAAACATTGAACTTTAGAACCAAAATGAAATCTTACTGTAACCCTAATATACAGTACTAAGAAAACAAATATTTTCATTGATATATTGAACTTATAAAATAATGTATCTTCAAAAAAAATTTCTCTTGGTTTTAACAAATATGTTTAAGTAATGTCTTCAGCTTCACATTTTCAGAACCCTATTGACTCTCACTTAGCAAAATTAGCATACTGAACTCTAAACTATTTCTTTTATTTAATGATTTGATTTATATATTTTCATACTCATGAACAATGGATGCTAATAACAGTATTCTGTGAGGAGTAAGGTTTTTTTTGAGGTCAGCAGTGTTTAGATTAATCAGGTTGACATTTCTTGCTGGTGGGTCATGAACTGTTGATAATAGCATTAAATGGTGATTCAGTTGTTGCAGAAGGTACAACTCATTATCCAGCTACTATATTAAATCATTACAGAAACAACTGGCACTCTACACCCATGTGTTCTGCAGCAGTGGTACATCAGGGAAGTATATTTGTTTCTTTTATTTACATCTCAAATTTTTTGGAGGCTTACTTACATTCTCAAAGGATGCTACAGCATTGCCACTACTTTAGGGAACCAGGATGATTATCTTGACTGATTTGGGGGGATGAAGGGATATATAATCCTTTTAATAACACACCCAAAGTCTTCTCTTTATGTTGTGAGCCTTTCTGAAACCTTGTTTTCATAATGAGTGTACCTGGGTTGCAAGTAATAAAAATAAATATATTTATGGATTTTTAAATTGGGTTTAAATTTGACATAAATTATTATTATAAAGATATGGGTCTTTTAAAAAGATTTGTATTCATTTTAAGGGAGAAATGATGCTTGGAAAGTTCACAAATGTGCTGTAGAAGTAATTTCTTCCAAAAGGTCATTGTTATAGAAATCTCTTTACGAAAAATTTAAGAGATGAACTGGATTTGTTTTTTATAGTTTGTTAATCTATTGCCTTTTAAGATAAACCTCAGTAATTTGGTATGCATTGAATCAGAAATTATTGATGTCTTTGAATTTTAAAATCAGGTATGTTTTCAGTATGTCCCGTGTGTATAGGCAGTGAATAGATAGTAGCATGACAATTGTATTAATGTTGATTTCATTTCTCATTGGATAGTAAAGAATTAGTGAAGTCAGTTTCTAATTATTCATAAAATATCCCAAACACCCAGCCCCTGGGTTTCACAAATAGGTGCTCGATCATAATTTGTTAATGAATGTGTGACACTTTGGGTAGAAGCAGGAGAGCTTTTTGGCATTTTGTATTTGCCAGAATATACTTTAAGAAGCTAAGTGCAGGAAAAAGGAATATTTCCCTTTATAATGAAAAGGAATATTAACATCTTCAGAGTAATTGCCTTATTTAGGGTAAATAGGTTCTTCAAATCTATGCTGACTCTAAGAGAAACAATATAGCATTGGAAAATTATGGGCCACTAGAGGTCACTGTTTAGTAATCAACTTTTAATGAACCAGAACGATCAGGAGAGCCAATAAATTACAGTGTTGGTTTTTCTAATTATGGATTCATATTTAATCATTCAATGACAAGTTAACTTTGGAAATGGTTCTATGTACTTTGCATACGTGGTTATGCTAATACACTATTATATTTCTCTGACGTTGGTCCTCCATCATTAGAATAGAACATTGCCAAAGGCCTTGTTATATAATCTTAATTACTAATTATGAGACATAATTAACATTACCGCCTCCACATCTTTTGTGGGCCACAGGGTTTTTGGAAATAAAGTTTTACTCTAAATAACAATTACTTTTAAGTGAACATAGGTGTAATGGTTATGATCAGTTCCTTCTTCTCCCCCATGTCTTGTCTTCCTGCTTCATTCTTGGTTTCTGTTGCTCCCATCCCTGTTCTCTGCTCTCTCATTCCTTTCCTTCCCTCTTTTGGATTCCTTTTCCACTTTATTTTGTCAGTGATTGAATGTTTCTTCTCAAGCTTTCCAGCCTTGATTCAATGAGTAGAAGAACGTGACTTTTACTGCATATGTTAAAGTAATCCTAGGGTGGGCAACTTGAGCTGAGCCAACCAGCAGTGCAAAGGAAGATTGTATGCATATAAGCAAGCATGCTGCTGCTGCTGTTGCTGCGAGCAGATGGCTGTCTTCAGGCTGTCCAGCCCAGAATCCATTCAGGAAAAGGCAGATTTCCGTACTTATGTGATAAAAACTGTTTTCCTCCTTACAGGCTAGGCTAGTTGCCCAAGAGGAGGCCTCATGATCATAGGGAAAAAACAACATGTGCACATGTGTTTCCTTTTTTTGAAAACAGCCCTGTGCATTCTTTCTTAGAAACAGGCATATCACACCATTCCTTGGACTTCCTCTACTTCTTGCTGCTTTTACCATCCCTGCTGCTATGCCAACTGCTATACAGTTATATCCCCCTCACTGTTCTGAGATTTGTTTCAGTCTGCCCAAGATATACTTCTGATAAATTGTTCAGAAACCTTCTCTGGTTCCTGATGCTCACCCAGTCCAGCCCAGTCTTCCTTCTCAGCCTGCCATTCAAGGCTCTCCACGGTCTGGATCCAACTTACTTTTCCATTCTTATTTCCTGCTACTTCTTTCCACATGCCTTAAATTCTAACCAAACTGGACTATTCACTAATTCTTATTTACTCAAGTCCCTGGTGCTTATTTACGCTTTTCTTCTACTAGGATTTTAACCTTTTCTTCATTTTTTATCTGTCAAATTCTAAGCCCAATGTAGATACCACCTCCTGTGATCCCTCCTTAGGTAGAGGTCACCCTCCCTGTGAAGCACCATGACAGGTAGGGTCTCACCTCACATTGTAGTTACTGTGTACCTATGTTCTCAGCTACATTGTAAGTCCAGAGATTCTTGACAAATAAATCAAGAGTGCTAAGATTTCCAATTAAAAAAACCTATTTGGCAGAGTATCTGGCTTTCTAATTTTATTCTGGGAAAAGTAAAATAATTTTATAATGCTAAGGTTTGTAATATTAGGGAAGACTGTGGGATATCCTTTGCTAGAACTCTCATCTACAAAAGATAGGCCTTTGTCCAATAAGTTGAGTTCTGTCTGAACACATGAGAATAGTAGTCAGCTTGCCCTTCTCGATTACCTGCTTTGTAGTATCACTGGGAATACAAACAGTTCTATATTAAATCTCCTAAATGAAAAGAAAATGTATTTTATAATTTAAAATGGTATGTACATTTTATATGTACATGGCTCTATTTTGAAGAAATTGAGTTTTGTTAAAAACAATCTTTTGCTTATAACAGCTCCAGATGGCTTGTGTTTTGGTAAAAATAAGATATGTGGAAGATACATGAATTTTGAACTTGAACTATATTTTGGGGGCTGTTTTCAAGTATTTTTTCCAGTGGCTGAGTACAGTATATAAATTTTCATTATTATTAGAGGGGGAAATGTGCATAACCCCTTTTTTCCTCTATCAGAGCAGCAATAATAAAGTTCTGCATGTCTGAACCTATCTATGTCCTTAGTTATGATAGAAGCTAACTTGCAGTGTTTTTTGTTTACAAGTAAAAAAGGTTAAGAGTTACCTGTTAGAAGTTTGGAATGTACTTTTCCTTGGAAAAATATTTTCTAATATATTTAGGTCCTTATTTTCAACCTCACATATATTCAGAATATCCCTAAATTATAACACAATTGTCATCGTATTTCTGTAGGAAATGATTTCAGAGATCCTTCGTGGGATACCAGCCCCTCCTATCCTATCCTTTGAGGGAAAAACAACACCTACTGTCTCTTCCTCCCCTTTTCTAAGCTGTGGGATCTAAAATTTTCTCTGGGGATTCACCTGCTTTTCCAAAATTCCAACTATCTCGTTTCTAAAGAGATTTTCTAACTCTGTATTTCCATCACAAACTTTTCTGATTTCTGGATCTGCATTTTTATTTATTGGACCCCTTCAATCAAGCTCATTTTTGGAGTCAAGCTTTTCTGTTTCAGTAAAACCACCTCTTCCTCTTGGTCCTCTATAGTATATTACAATTTCAATTTTTCTGATCTTTTAGGTTCAGATTCTGAAAGTAGCACTGTCCAATAGAAATGTAATATAAGCCACATGTGTAATTTAAAATTTTTTAGTAGTCACATTAAAAAAGTAGTAAGAAACATAGGTGAGGATAATTTCAGGAATACATTTTATTTAACCCAGTATATCAAAAATATAATTTCAACATGTAATCAATATAAAAATTAAGATATTTCACATTTTTTCACACTAAGTCTTTGAAATGTGTGTATTTTACACTTAAAGCACATCTGAATGTGAACTAGCTATATTTTAAGTTCTCAACAGCCACATGTTGCTAGTGGCTACTCTGTTGGACAGGACACAGCCTTAGAGTCTGCCGCTACATTTTTCTCTTAGCCAATGACATATTCTGGTTCTGCACTGCCTTTCAATGTTCGTTAAATACATGCAAGGAAATTTACAGAATTTTTCTTGTTCCTTTTTTCCCATACTTCCTACATTCCTGTTTTTAGAATAATATGTGTATCAGCCACTTTGTTAGAATAAGTCATAGCCTTTGCTCTCAAGGAGCTCATACTCTAGTCTAGAAGATGCCTAGTCAGTGAGATGGGCATGGAAAAAGATACTGTGTTATAGTGCAGATTGGTAATTGCCATAACAGAGATAGAAACAAGTTCCATGATGAGACGATGATGTAGTTAGGGTCATCCACATTTACCAGATCTGAATGCTAGGCAGTTGCTTTTCTGAAGAAGTAATCCATGTTTACCATATATTATGGGGTTGGAATGAGGACATTCCAAGAAGAGATAGTATTCAAAGTTGAGAATTAGAAAAGGGCATGGCATGTTTGAAGATTAAATGAGAGTCAATGTTTCTGGAGTTTTGTTTGTTCTAACTTCAGCTACTTAGGATTTTCTGTACAAATCCCCTACTTTTTTCACCTTTAAGCATTTGCTTTTGCAGATCACTTTACATAGAATTTCTCTCTCTGTCCCAAGTCATTTCTTACCAGTATATATAATCTTAATCATCTTTCATGGCCCGTATTGATCTGATCTTTTTAGTGAAGCTTCTTTTACTCTTCTGTTGTAGTTTTATGCCCCAAATGAATGTGATATTTCTCTTCTTGGAATTTTGAACATTTTAACTTTTGTATGACAATATTTTTTGTATTAAAGTTAATTTTATAATGTAGTAATAGTCTGGATCACCAAATCAAATTCTTAATTTGAGCAAGAATTACATATTAATTATTTTTGTATACCCTGAAGAGCTGAGAGTGGGTTCCTTGTATACAGAAGATATTCAGTAAATACTTGATTTGTGAATAATAAGTATTTTTATGAGATATTTAAAACAAAAGCACAAAATTGAAGTTATCTAGAGATTTCAAGTACCTAATGTTTCTTGTAGAGTACTTTCATGGAAAGTCTTCATTAACATGATTGACTGCTGTATGTAGTTGGATGATTTCTTGATTTCATTTGTAAAAGTAGATGCCATAAAAGCAACAGTCTGCTGTAATAGTGAATAATGAAGGTGCTAATGGTAAAGATGAAACCTGTTTTATTATGAGAAAATAGTTAAGAGTATCTTGGCATAAAAATACAATGGAAATGAATTTTTCGTTTAACATTTAAGGTCCTGTTTTGTTTCTTTACATAGCCGTCTACTGCTTCTGGCAATATGGTGGACTAGGGTATATTAAAATACCCTGCTGCAATAAAATACCTGTGCTGGATATATTACAATAAATGTACTTTTAACTGTACTTTACATTTCTCAGTAGAGAAGGGAGATCTTCAATGACCAAATAATTGAGTAGTAATCTGAAATAAGAATAATAAATATAGCCGAAAGCTCTGGCTGACCTGGAAGCAAATGCTGATTCCAGAAAACAGGGGCTCTGGATGTTAACATTCGTGAGTAAAACAATCATGGGGTAATGGAAACCTAGGCCCTATGCTCACACAAAGTGAGGAAGCCAACCCTTATGCCCCAACAAAGCCAGATGCCCAAAGAGACCATAACTTCTGGGAGAAAGGGTGGTCTGTGGATAATAAGCCTGCTAGTTAAAGAATCCAGGAAGTCTGTCTGTCTATGCTGGTTATAGGTTGAGAAATAAAGTATATTAGTTTCTCCTGAATCTTTATAACAGTAGCTCTGAATTTATGGGCATAAAGTTCAAATTTAAATTACTCATCCAGTTGGGAAGGTACCCAACGAATAATTAAATTTAAGACCTTAATTTGGTAGGGCTAGCACTTGTCATCCATAGAAAGAATAAAAATTCTTTCTGGAGAAAATCATCCTTAATCCAGAAATCTTAGAACTCATAAATATCAAGTACAATAAATATAAGCTCACAGTTAAAAAAAAATTACCAGACACATAGGGAGACAGGTCACCAGACAAGCCAACAGGAACAAAAATATTCAGTCTCTACAAACTGTAGACACTGACGTTTCCAAAACAGAATGTGAAATGACTATACATAAAACATTTAAAGAAATAAAAGATAGCTGGGAGCAGTGGCTCACGCCTGTAATCCCAGCACTTTGGGAGGCTGAGGCAAGTGGATCACCTGAGGTCAGGAGTTTGAGACCAGCCTGACCAACATGGAGAAACCCTGTCTCTACTAAAAATACAAAATAATTAGCCAGGCCTGGTGGCACATGCCTGTGATCTCAGCCACTTGGGAGGCTGAGGCAGGAGAATCGCTTGAACCCGGGAGGCAGAGAGTAAGTCAAGATCACACCATTGCACTCCAGCCTGGGCAACAAGAGCAAAACTCTATCTCAAAAAAAATTAATAAAAATAAAAAGACTGAAAATGAATAAGGATCCAGAAAATGTCAGAAATGACTGAATTTAGAAAAATCATTGAAATTTAAAAATTAATAGATAAGTTAAATGGTACATGGGAGCTGAAGAGACAGAATTAGTAAATAAGGAGAGAGATCTAAAGAAATAAAGATACTACAGAAAGATTTGGAAATGGAAAATATGAAAGAAAGGTTGAGCCATGAATAGAAAGCTAGAAAGAAAAAGTTTTACATGCATCTAATTGGAGTTCCAGATAGAATAGGGAGAGAGTGGTCAACATGATGAAATCTGAGAATTTTTCAGAATTGACATAAACCCACAGAAACAGGAAGCACAATGTATATCAAATAGGAGTTTAAATTTTTTAAAAAAAGAAATCTTACTAAGTACATGATAGTAAAACTACTAAGTACCAAATACAAATGTTTAAGCAGCTAGGAAAAAAAGACACATTACCTATAAAAGAACAATACAGCCTGTTACCATACTTACTTTTTACTCCCCCCACCGCCCCCAGCATTATTGAGGTATAGTTTGTATACAGTAAAATTTACCTGTTTGAAGTGTGGAGATTGATGAATTTGGACAACTATATATAGTTGTGTAACCGTCATCACATTTAAGGCAGAGTTTCTGTCACTACAGAAACTCCCCGCATGCTTTTTTGAAGTCATTTCCTTCCTCAGCCCTAGGTAAACACTGATTTGCTTTCTGATACTATAGTTTTGCCTCTTCTAGAATATCATGTAAAAATATCATGTAAATATCATGTACATATGCATGTAGAATTCATACAATAGGTAGCCTTTTGTGTCAGTAGCAAGACTTCCTAAGAACAACTGAAGCCAGAAAACAGTAGAACAGTATCATCAAAATACAAGTAACTGTCACCTTAGAATTTGCATCCAACAGAATCAAGAATGATAGTAGGTTCCAGTTGTGGTTAAGATGAAGTGAATACACTGTCCTTTCTCTCCTACTGAATGTGGCTAAAAACCTTGGGCAGAATGCCTGGGGAAGCTGTCTGAGGACTCTGAAAGGTAAATGATAGCAAGTAGCTTGGAGAAGAAAAATAGAACTTTAAGTACAAAAGCTCTGGCGGTGAGTTTCCTGGATCCTTTCCCCACTTTTTGTATCTCTGAGTCTGAATTCAAAGACAGCATGAATCCTAGGACTGTGCACAGGTGCAAACAACAAGAATTCCAAGGGAAATTTCTGATCCAAGGAGCAGGAAGAGAGGCTCTATGAGACAGAAAGTGGAAGAAATGCTATCTCTTGTTTTTCTTCCCTCCCAGTGCTGCCACATGATCCTCACTTGTGAACCTGCAGTTTTGTGGTAGCAGCAGTAGCCAACCAGACACTTAAAAATCCAAGGGAGGTGAATACTCTCTGATCAGAGGAACTGTGGTCCAAACAGTGCAGAATGATTCCTATTGCTTTTTTCTTTTTTTAATTCTCTTGCTGTTTGGCCCCAGAGACAGATATAGTTGTAGGAAGTACAAGACTTTCTAGTCAGAGGACTGGGTGGCAGTCGGGGATGGAGGTGGGGTAGTAGAGTGTCAGAGAGTGGGGCCCTTCACAGATAAGAGGGAGCTCATAAAAGGGACCACATGATGTTATGCATGAACTTCAGGGCCCACCCTTGAGCCATACAACATGGATCTGACCCTAAACAGCATACCAAGTAGCTATGGAATAGACAGCAGACTGACTTCTGACTGATGCACATCTAGGACAGAGTCAAATACATCCTGTTCGTCATAGAATTTGAGCAAGATCTAGAGTCTCATAGCATTTTATATCCCAAATGTTCATGATATGGTACAAAATTACTTGATGCAAAAAGAACCAGGGAAGTCCGATTAAGTCTCAAGGGAAGACAAGATACCAACCCTGAGATTACCCAGATGTTTTGTATGAGGCAATGATTTTAAAACAGCTGTTATAACCATGCTTTAAGAAATAATAGTCTCAGTTAAGAAATAGAAGCTATAAAAAAGAACCAAATGGAAATTTTATAACTGGAAAATAGAATAATTAGAAATGTGAAGAAAATCACTGGATATGTTCAAAAGCAGAGTGCGTGTGACAAAGGAAAGAGTCAGTGAGTTTGGAGATAGAAATTACATGAATGGAAATTATCTAATCGGACCAAAAGAGAGAAAAAACTGTAAGAAAATGGACAGAGCCTTGAGATCCTTTGAGATAATACCAAGAAATATCTAACATTTGTGCTAGTGGAGTTTCATGCAGAGATGAGTGTGGTACAGAAAAAAAACTTGAAAAAAAAGGAAAAAAAGGTGGCTGAAAGCCTCCTAAGTTTAGTGAAAGACAAACTTAGAGATTTAAGAAGCTCAGTGAGCCCCAAATAGAATAAAGAAGTCTGTGCCCAGATTATCATAAACTACTGAAAACCAGACACATAGAAAAAAATGCCGGCTGGGTGCTGGCTCACACCTGTGATCCCAGCACTTTGGGAGACTAAAGTGAGTGGATCACCTGAGGTCAGGAGTTTGAGACCAGCCTGGCCAACATGGTGAAACCCTGTTACTATTAAAAATACAAAAAAAAAAAAAAAAAGTTAGCCGGGCCTGGTGGCAGTCACCTGTAATCCCACCTACTCGGGAGGCTGAGGCATGAGAATTGGCTGAGCCCTGGAGGCAAAGGTTGCAGTGAGCTGAGATCACACCACTGTACTCCAACCGGGGTGATAGAGACTCTGTCGCAAAAAAAAAAAAAATAAAAGTCTATTTAAAGAAATAAAATTTTTTGAGATCAGCTAGAAAAAAAATGATGCATTACAGGGGAACAATGATTGCAACAACTTTAGAAAAAAAATATAGGTCAAAAGACCAGTGGAATAACATTTTTGAAGTGTTGAAACCAGAATTTTGTATGTGACAAAAATATCCTTCAGGAATGAATATGAAATAGAGGTAAAGGAAAACTAAGAAAATTCATCTCCAGTTGATTGCTTTACAAAAAAAAAAGGTAAAGGAATTTCTTCAGGTAAAAGGAAACTGATAACAGAACTATAGAACCTCAAGAAAGAAGAAAAAGAAACAGAAATTGTAAGCATTTGAATAAATACAGTATTTTTTCTACTTTTAAGTTCTTTAAAATATGTGTGATGGTCGTGATTAAAAATTGCCAAGGCTCCTTGACTTACAGTGGGATTACATCCCGGTAACTCCTGCATAAGTTGAAAATATTATAAATTGAATATGCATTTTCAACTTAGGATGGGTTTATCTAGATGTAGCCCCATGGAAAGTCAAGGAGTGTACTGAATGCATATGGCTTTTGTGCCATTGTAAAGTGAAAAAAAATTGTAAGGCAAACTAAGTCGAAGGCCATCTGTTAAACATTGGTGGAATTTTGTATGTATGTAAATGTAATACAGATGACAATTATAATATTAAAGGTAGTAAGGGCAATTTTTCTACATTTCGCTTGATGTAAAATACTAATTTTCAATGGACATGAAAAGTTTAGTATGTATATTGTAATTCCTAGGTCAGTCACACACGCGCATGCACACACACACACTCTATACAGAGATGGAATAGGTAAATTAAAATGGAATATCAAAGAAATCCTCAAATACTGTAATGCAGAAGAAGGTGGGAAAGGAGAAAGAGAGGAACTAAAAACATAGTGGACAAGCAGAAAATAAACTAGTAGACTTAAATCCAAGCCTATCAATACTAACATTAAATGTAAATGACCTAAATACACCAACTAAAAAGCACAATATTATCAGATTGGACTTAAAAAAGAGATCGGGCCGGGCATAGTGGCTCACACCTGTAATCCCAGCACTTTGGGAGGCCGAGGCAGGCAGATCACGAGGTCAAGAGATTGAGACCATCCTGGCTAACACGATGAAACCCCATCTCTACTAAAAATACAAAAAATTAGCTGGGCGTGGTGGCGGCTGCCTGTAGTCACAGCTACTTGGGAGGCTGAGGCAGGAGAATGGTGTGAACCCGGGAGGTGGAGCTTGCAGTGAGATGGTGCCACTGCACTCCAGCCTGGGTGACAGAGCGAGACTCCGTCTCAAAAGAAAAAATAAAAAATATTAAAAAGAGACCAAAGTGTGTTTACAAGCAATCCACTTTAAGTATAATGATGTAGGCAGATTAAAAGTATAGAAAAAGATATACCATGTAAGTACTAGTTGAAACAAAGAGCAAGGAAAATTACCAAAGGTAAAGAAGGACATTACATAATGATAAGAGTCAATGTACCAAGAAGACACTAACAGTCCTAAATTTGTAGGTACCTAATAATAGAGCTTCAAAATACATAAAATAAAAACTAGCAGAATGAAAAGGAGAAATGAACAAATCCACAATTATTATTGGAGACTTCACTTCTCTCTCAGTAATGGATATGACAAGTAGACAGAACAATCAACAACAATATGAAAGAATTGAGCAACATCGTCAATCAAATGAACCTAATTGACATGTATAGAACACTCTGCAGCAACAGCAGAAAACACATGCTACTTAAGTGCACATTTACCAAGATGGATGTTATCCTGGGTCAAAACCACCCTTAACAATTTGAAAAGAACTAGAATTAAACAGAATGTATTCTTTAACCATAAGGATTTAAACTAGAAATCAGTAACAAATATATATGGAAATTTACCCCTCAAATATTTGGAAATTGAATAACACATTCCTAAGTAATCTATGGGTCAAAGAGGAAATGTCAAGGGATATTAGAAAATATTTTGAACTGAACAAAAATATAAATACAACATATTTGTGGGATGCCCCTAAAGCAGTGCTTAGAAGGACATTTATAAAATTAAATGCTTGTATTAAAAAGGAGTCTCATATCAGTAATTTAAGTTCTATTGTAAGAAACTAGAAAAAGCAGAGTAAAATAAAACCAAAGCAAACAGAATAAAGGAAATAATAAAGAACAGAAATTAATGAAATTGGAAACAGAAAAACATTAAAGAAAATCAATAAAACCCAAGGTTGATACTTTTGAAAAACCAGCCCAACCAAAAAATAAAAGAAGACACAAATTGCCAATGTGAGGAATGGAGCACTGTAAGTAACTTTATTGACATAAATTTTGCAGTGTAAATGAAAGGGACCTTTTTTTTTTTTTTTTTTTTTTTTTTGAGAGCCACAAACTACTAAAAATTACTTAAAAAGAAATTAAAGCATGAATTTGTAGTTAAAAACTTTCTGAAAAAGAAAAACACAAGCCTAGATGTTTTCTCTGGCGAATTCTACCACATTTTTTCTTATTTAAAGAAATACCAGCAGTTCTACACAATTTCTTCTAGAAAACTGGAAGAGTATGCAGTATTTCCCAACTCATTTTTTGAGACCAGTGTTACATTGATACTAAAACCAGATAAACTATAAGAATAGTACAGATTAGTATTCTTTATACTGTACACATAAGAATTCTGATCAACATATTAATAAACTGAATCAGCAATACATAAAAAGAACAATATAGCCATGTGGGATTTATCTTAAAATGCAAATCTTGTTCAACTGAAATCAATCTTTGTAATATTAATAGTCTAAAGAAGACTTCATGCTAATATGTGTGTGTATATATGTATACAGAATATATATGTATGACATATATAAGACATACATCTATATGTCAGAATTCAACATCCATTCATGATAAAAGCTCTCAGCAAACTAGGAATAGAAGGGAACTTCCTAAAACTGATAAAGGCATATACTAAAACGAAAACAACCTATAGCTAATGTTATACTTTACAGTGAAAGACTAAATGCTTTCCCCCGAGATCAGACAACACAGGATATCTACTCTCACCACTCAGTCTCTCACTAGAAATCTTAGCCAGTACAATAAAGTAAGAAAAAATGAAATAAAACTGTTCATATTCACAAATGACATGATTGTCTATGTCGAAAAGTTCAAGGAGTCTACAAGTAAATGCTTATAAACAGTAAATGAGTTTCCTAAGGTCATAGAACACAAGGTCATCATGCAGAAATTCATCATATTTCTCTATACTAGCAATCAACATTGGTGTTTTAAGATACAGAGTTTATTATTAAGCAGGTATAGTGAGGCCAACAGATCAGGAGACCACTACCATTGAGAAGATAGTTTATTACTCACAGTTCCCAAGAGGAGGGGCCATGTCACACCACACAAGACCATATGGGTATGCATCAGGGTCTATCAGGAGGCAGAAGGAACAGGAGGAAAACGTGGGCAAGAGCCTTTGTTGCGGTTTCCACATGAAAGAATGTGTGAGGCAGGGTAAGCAGGCTTAGGCTTGGCTAGTTTGAATAATTTCAGCAGTTTTGGGGTATAGGGGCTATCTCTAAGTGTCTGGTACTTGGCCCTGGGGTGATTAGGGCAGAGAAATAGTAGCCTGGAGCATAAGAGCTGTATAATGGAGGTGGTTGGGGATATGAGCTTTAGATTGGTTGGTTTGCATATGAAAGGCACGCTTAAAGGTTAGTCTTTTACTCTCTCTAGGAATTGATTAGCCCTGGGAGGGGCAGTCTCTCCAGGATCAGCAAGGGCCCAGATTTCAAAGCATCAGAAATAAATTAAAAGGCATAATTAATGCAATTGGTAACTAACATTTAAAACATTATTATTTACATTTGTTTCAAAAACTAAATTACTTGCTATAAATCTAAATGCGCAGAACACGTGAAAACTACAAAAGTTGATGAAAGAAGTCAAAGAAGACCTAAATAAATGAAGTGTACTGTGTTCATGGATTGATGGATTTGAAGACTCTGTGTAGTAAAGATGTCAATTTCCCCCCATTTAGCACTATTACTTTTTATTGCATCTATAGAGCTTTGCATCTATAGAGGTTTGTTACATGTGTATACATGTGCCATGTTGGTGTGCTGCACCCATTAACTCATCATTTACATTAGGTATATCTCCTAATGCTATCCCGATCCCTCCCCTAACCCCACAATAGGCCCCCGTGTGTGATATTCCCCCTCCTGTGTCCAAGTGATCTCATTGTTCAATTCCCACCTGTGAGTGAGAACATGCGGTGTTTGGTTTTCTGTTCTTGAGATAGTTTGCTCAGAATGATGGTTTCCAGCTGCATCCATGTCCCTACACAGGACATGAACTCATCCTTTTTTATGGCTGCATAGTATTCCATGGTGTATATGTGCCACATTTTCCTAATCCAGTCTGTCATGGATGGACATGTGGGTTGGTTCCAAGTCTTTGCTATTGTGAATAGTGCCACAGTAAACATATGTGTGCATGTGTCTTTATAGCAGCATGATTTATAATCCTTTGGGTATATACCCAGTAATGGGATGGCTGGGTCAAATGGTATTTCTAGTTCTA
>NW_012101209.1:5388325-5388672 GCF_000951045.1 Mandrillus leucophaeus
AGGGATTCAACTTCTTCCTGGTTTAGTCTTGGGAGAGTGTATGTGTCCAGGAATTTATCCATTTTTTCTAGGTTTTCTAGTTTATTTGTGTAGAGGTGTTTACAGTATTCTCTGAGGGTAGTTTGTATTTCCGTGGGGTTGGTGGTGATATCCCCTTTGTCATTTTTTTATTGCATCTATTTGATTCTTCTCTCTTTTCTTCTTTATAAGTTTTGCTAGCCGTCTATCAATTTTGTTGATCTTTTCAAAAAATCAGCTCCTGGATTCAGTGATTTTTTTGAAGGGTTTTCTGTGTCTCTGTCTCCTTCAGTTCTGCTCTGATCTTAGTTATTTCTTGCCTTCTGCTA
>NW_012101209.1:5393190-5393506 GCF_000951045.1 Mandrillus leucophaeus
TAATCCATCTTGAATTACTTTTCGTATAAGGTGTAAGGAAGGGATCCAGTTTCAGCTTCCTACATATAGCTAGCCAGTTTTCCCAGCACTATTTATAAAATAGGGAATCCTTTCCCCATTTCTTGTTTTTGTCAAGTTTGTCAAAGATCAGATGGTTGTAGATGTGTGGTGTTATTTCTGAGGGCTCTGTTCTGTTCCATTGGTCTATATGTCTGTTTTGTTACCAGTACCATGCTGTTTTGGTTACTGTAGCCTTGTAGTGTAGTTTGAAGTCAGGTAGCATGATGCCTCCAGCTTTGTTCTTTTGGCTTAGGAT
>NW_012101209.1:5395336-5495808 GCF_000951045.1 Mandrillus leucophaeus
CCTGAATACAGCAAACTGATGGGTCTTGACTCTTTATCCAATTTGCCAGTCTGTGTCTTTTAATTGGAGCATTTAGCCTATTTACATTTAAGGTTAGTATTGTTATGTGTGAATTTGATCCTGTCATTATGATTATAGCTGGCTATTTTACTCACTAGTTGATGCAGTTTCTTCCTGGCATCGATGGTCTTTACATTTTGGCATGTTTTTGCAGTGGCTGATACCAGTTGTTCCTTTCCATGTTTAGTGCTTCCTTCAGGAGCTCTTGTAGGGCAGGCCTGATGGTGGCAGAATCTCTCAGCATTTGCTTGTCTGCAAAGGATTTTATTTCTCCTTCACTTATGAAACTTAGTTTGGCTGGATATGAAATTCTGGGTTGAAAATTCTTTTCTTTAAGAATATTAAAAAAAAAACAACAACAAAAAAACAATGTTGAATATTGGCCCCCCACTCTCTTCTGGCTTGTAGAGTTTCTGCTGAGAGATCCGCTGTTAGTCTGATGGGCTTCCCCTTGTGGGTAACCCAACCTTTCTCTCTGGCTGCCCTTAACATTTTTTCCTTCATACCAACTTTGGTGAATCTGGCCATTATGTGTCTTGGAGTTGCTCTTCTCAAGGAGTATCTTTGTGGCGTTCTCTGTATTTCCTGAATTTGAATGTTGGTCTGCCTTGCTAGGTTGGGGAACTTCTCCTGGACAATATCCTGCAGAGTGTTTTCCAGCTTGGTTCTATTCTCCCCATCACTTTCAGGTATACCAGTCAGACATAGATTTGGTCTTTTCACATAGTCCCATATTTCTTGTAGGCTTTGTTCATTTCTTCCTACTCTTTTTTCTCTAAACTTCTCTTCTCGCTTCATTTCATTCATTTGATCTTTAATCACTGATACCCTTTCTTCCAGTTGATCGAATCGGTTACTGAAGCTTGTGCATTTGTCACGTAGTTCTCATGTCATGGTTTTCAGCTCTATCAGGTCATTTAAGGACTTCTCTACATTGGTTATTCTTGTTTGCCATTTGTCTAATCTTTTTTCAAGGTTTTTAGCTTCTTTGTGATGGGTTTGAACTTCCTTCTTTAGCTCGGAGAAGTTTGATTGTCTGAAGCCTTCTTCTCTCAACTGTCCAAAGTCATTCTCCGTCCAGCTTTGTTCTGTTGCTGGCGAGGAGCTGTCTTCCTTTGGAGGGGGAGAGGTGCTCTGATTTTTAGAATTTTCAGCTTTTCTGCTCTGTTTTTTCCCCATCTTTGTGGTTTTATCTTAACTTTGGTCTTTGATGATGGTGATGTACAGATGGGGTTTTGGTGTGGATGTCCTGTCTGTCTGTTAGTTTTCCCTCTAACAGTCAGGACCCTCAGCTGCAAGGTCTGTTGGAGTTTGCTCGAGGCCCACTCCAGACCCTGTTTGCCTGGGTATCAGCAGCAGAGGCTGCAGAAGATTGAATATTGCTGAACAGCAAATGTTGGTGCCTGATTGTTTCTCTGGAACCTTCGTCTCAGAGGGGTACCCGGCCGTGTGAGGTGTCAGTCTGCCCCTACTTGGGAGTGCCTCCCAGTTAGGCTGCTCGGGGATCAGGGACCCACTTGAGGAGGCAGTCTGTCCGTTGTCAGATCTCAAACTCCATGCTGGGAGAACCACTACTCTTTTCAAAGCTGTCACACAGGGACATTTAAATCTGCAGAGGTTTCTGCTGCCTTTTGTTTGGCTATGCCCTGTCCCCAGAGGTGAAGTCTACAGAGGCAGTCAGGCCTCCTTGAGCTGCAGTGGGCTCCACCCAGTTTGAGCTTCCTGGCCGCTTTGTTTACCTACTCAAGCCTCAGCAATGGTGGGCGCCTCTCCCCCAGCCTCACTGCCGCCTTGCAGTTAGATCTCAGACTGCTGTGCTATGACAGAGGCCCCATGGGCTTGGGACCCTCCGAGCCAGGTGCGGGATATGATCTCCTGGTGTGCCATTTGCTAAGACCCTTGGAAAATCACAGTATTAAGGGTGGGAGTGACCCGATTTTCCAGGTGCCGTGTGTCACAGTTTCCCTTGGCTAGGAAAGGGAATTCCCTTACCCCTTGCGCTTCCCGGGTGAGGTGATGCCTTGCCTTGCTTCAGTTCTTGCTTGGTGGGCTGCACCCACAGTCCTGCATCCACTTTCCGACATGCCCCAGTGAGATGAGCCCGGTACCTCAGTTGGAAATGCAGAAATCACCTGTCTTCTGTGTCGCTCACGCTGGGAGCTGTAGCCTGGAGCTGTTCCTATTCAGCCATCTTCTAGAATCACACTTCTAAAGAATTTTTTTTTTTAGTGAAAGAAGTCATATAAGAAAAAATGTTAGAACTCAACAATAATGAAAATACTGTCTAGTAAACTGGGATGCACTGCAGCAGGACTTTTAAGAAACTGAGAATGCAAGTTTTGAGTGGAATTTGAAAATATAAGGGGGCAAGGTGAGTATAAGAAAACTTGAATTTTTTCCAATCTAAAGTACATAGTGAAAACTAAAATGAACTCAACAAGAAGTGAATAACCCAGCTTAAAAATAGACAAAGGATTTGAACAGACATTTCTCCAAAGAAGATATACAGATGACTAATAAGCACATGAAAATATGCTCTACATCACTAACCATTAGGGAAGGACAAATCAAAACCACAAAGAGATTATACTTAACACGCATGAGAATGGCTATTACTAAAACAACAAATAGAAAACAAGTGGTGTTGAGGATGTGGAGAAGTTAGAACCCTTTTGCACCGTTGGTAGGAATGTAAAATAGTGCAGCCACTGTGGAAAATGATATTGGTGGTTCCTCAGAACATTAAACATGTAATTACCATATGATCCCGCAATTTTACTTCTGGGTATATGCCCAAAGAATTGAAAGCACATATGTTCATAGCTGCAGTATTCATAGCAACCAAAAGGTGGAAACAACCCAAATGTCCATCAGTGGATAAATAGACAGACAAAATGTGGTATATGCATGTAATGGTGTGTTATTTAGCGTTAACATGGAATGAAATTTGGATGAGTTCTACAATGTGGATGAACCTTAAAGACATTATGCTAAGTGAAATAAGCCAGACACAAAAGGACAAATAGTGTATGCTTTTCCATACATCAGATTCCTAGAATAGTCAAATTAATAGAGATAGAAAATAGAACAATTGTTAACACAGGCATGGTGGCAGGTAGAATAGGGAAATATTGTTTAATGGGTACAGAGTTTCAGTTTGGGTTAATGAAAAAGTTCTGGAGATGATGGTGGTGATGGTTGCATAACAGTGTGAATGTACTTAATGCCACTGAACTGTACACTTAAAGATTGTTAAAATGGTAAATTTTATGTACATTTTACCATAAAAAAATCACTAAGTAAAAATCCAGGAACGAAACTTAAATGATTAACAGTCATGACTGACTTGAATTTTACTATGAGACAAGATTCTCAGGATTAGAGAACAAAATGCAGCTCTTTGCTCTTTTTAAGAAATATCTGAAACAAAATTATATTAAAGGCTAACAATAAAAGAAAAAACAAAGACATATTTATTTTGGGTATAATATACACTACTCAGGTGACAGGTGCTCTAAAATCTCAGACTTTGCCACTATACAGTTCATCCATGTAACCAAAAACCATTTGAACCCCAAAAGTTAATGAAATAAAAAATGTTTAAAATAAATGAATAAAAGGCTGGGTGCAGTGGCTCACACCAGTAATCCCAGCACTGTGGGAAGCAGAGACAGGTGGATCACTTGAGGCCAGGAGTTCAAGACCAGCCTGGCCAACATGGTGAAACCCCGTCTCTACTAAAAATACAAAAAATTAGCCAGGCATGGTGGCATGCACCTGTAATCCCTGCTACTTGGGAAGTTGAGACAGGAGAATCGCTTGAACCTGGGTGGTGAAGGTTGCAGTGAGCCAACATCGCACCACTGCACTCCAGCCTGGGCAACAGAGCAAGACTCTGTATCAAAATAATAATAGAAATATAAACAAGATTTGATGGCAACATCATATTACAGAAACTAAAACTTAGGGCAAAATTTGTGATGAACAGGGATGTCTTACAATGGAACAAAACTGCGCAACCGTGAAGAGGAAACAAAATTATGCACTTTTATGCATATGGCATTATTATATATCAGTGAATACATAAAGCCAAAATCTTTAGAAATTTACGAGTTTGATTTAAAACTACAATTATTTTGGAAATTTATAATAGTTCTCTCAGCATTTGACAGATCAAAATGACAACGCATATAAAAGTAACAGTGATGCTTAGTTTAATAGAATACTACAAAAATAGAGAATATACTTTCTTATCACATTTCCGTGGGGAGACCTGGCCACAGATAAAACCTTTAAAGATTCAGAAATAGAAAATCCTGTCATATTCCCTAATCACAAGGACATGTATAGTTTTTGTGATTCCCTACTCATAAGGACAAGTATAGCTTGTTGTTGTTGTTGTTGTTGTTGTTGTTGTTGTTATTGTTTTTTGAGACAGAATCTTGCTGTGTCACCTAGGTTGGGCCGCTGTGCAGTGGAGTGATCATACCTCACTGCAGCCTCAACCTCTTGGGCTCAAGTGATGCTTCTGCTTCAGCCTCCTAAGAAGCTGGGACTATAGGTTTGGGCCACCACTCCTGGCTAATTTTTTTATTTTTTAAGTTTTTTCTAGAGATGAGATCTTGCTGTTTTGCTTAAGCTGGTCTTGAACTCCTGGGCTCAAGCAATTCCCCCGCCTTGGTCTCATAAAATGCTGAGATTATGGCATGAGCCACTGTGCCCAGCCTAAATAGAGTTTTAAGCTGTGGTTTTGGGTTGATTTGTGGGCTCCCAAAATTCCTATGTTGAAATCCTTAACCCAAGTATCTCAGAATATGACCACCTTGGAGATACGGTCCTCACAAAGTTAATCAAGTTAAAGTGCGGTCATTAAGGTGGGCTCTAATTTAATATGATTGTTCTCCTTATAAAAAGGGCAAATTTGGACACAGACACACATAAAAGGAAGATGATGGGAAGACACAGGGAGAAAACAGTCATCTACAAACCAAGGAGAAAGTCCTGAAACTAATCCTTCCCTCACAGCCATCCAAAGGAACCAATCCTGCCAACACCTTAATCTGAGACTTCTAGCCTCCAGGACTGTCAGACAGTAAATTTCTGTTGTTTAAGCCACCTAGTTTGTGGTACTTCTGTTATGACAGCCCTAGCAAACTAATACAGCTACCATTTCAAACTTGAAAATATTCTGCTGGATAGTTTTAAGATCAGAGAAGTTTTAAGCTAAAGTAAATGAAAATGAGAACATTTTACATTAAAAATGTGAGGGCTTCTCCTTTCCTGAATGGGATTTGGCCCCCTTATAAAGTTAAAACTGTAGAAGAGATTTTACAGACTTTAAGTGCTGGTGTTTTGTTTTTGTTTTTTGTTTTTGAGACCTGGTCTTGCTCTGTGGTCCAGGCTGGAGTCCTGGAGTGAATATGGCTCACTACAGCCTCAACCTCCTGGGCTCAGGCAGTCCTCTTGCCTCCCATGTAGCTGGGACCACAGGTGGATTGCTTGAGTTTAGGAGTTTGAGACCAGCTGGCAAATGGCAAGACACTATCTCTACTAAAAATAGAAAAAAGTAGCTGTGTGAAGTCATGCGTGCTTGTGGTCCCAGCTATTTGGGAGGCTGAGGTGGGAGGATTGCTTGAGCCTGGGAGTTGGAGGTTGCAGTGAGTCGAGATTGTGCCACTGCACTCCAGCCAGGGTGACAGAGCGAGACCCTCTCTCAAAAAAAAACTGCAAATAAGCAGAGCCTCTCAAACTCAATAAACTAGAAGAAAACAAATATAAATCTATTTAAATAAGAAGATAAATGTGACAAATGTGGTAAGTGGAATTAATTAGGAAATTAGTTAGCAACAAGAAAAATAGAATCGTTGAATAAAACCAAGAACTGGTCTTTCAGAAGACAAATCTTTAAGAAGTTTCACCAAGAAAAATAGAGAAACCATGAACATCAAGAATAAGATAAGAGATTTCACACAGATATGGATGAAATAAGGAATTATAAGTTTGGGGGCAGAAAAGTGGAAAGTCCAGAGGAAATAGGTGATTTTCTAGGAAAAAATAAGTTACCAAAATCGATTCAAGAAGAGGTAAACACATAAGTAAACTTCCAATGACCAAAGGTATTCTAACAGCCATTACTAAGGAGGAACAAAGTAAAGATGGTTTTAAAAGACAAGTCTTATGTAGTCTTCAAGTAATACTTAGTTCTTGTATATTGTGCTACGGTTTGAATGTGTCCTCTCCAAAATTGAGGTGTTAATACTTACCGGCCAATGTAAAGATATTAAGAGGTGGGGTCTTTAAGAGGTGATTAGGTCATGAGGGTTCCTCCTTTCCTGAATGGGATTAGGCCCCCTTATAAGAAGGCTTCATGGAGGGAGTTTGTTCTGCTTGCCCTTCTGTCTTCTGCCATGTGAAGACACAATGTTCCTCCCTTCTGGAGGGGACACAGCAACAAGGTGCCATCTTGGAAACAGAGAGCAGCCCTCACCAGACAGCTGAACCTGTTGGTGCCTTGATCTTGGACTTCCCAGCCTCCGAAACTGAAAAAATACGTTTCTGCTCTTTATAAATTTCCCAGTCTGTGATATTCTGTGATGGGAGCACAAAACAGACTAAGACAATATGTAACTATATAATATAGTTTAATATTATTCTAGGTTCTAAGGTCTAGAATAGTACTTAACAAATTTAACAAGAAATGTGTAAGACCTATATGAGGAAGATGACAAAACTATAAAGGCAAAATAAGATCTGAATAAATGGAGATACCACTTATCTGCTTGGGAAAGCATGTAAACATGTCCATTCTCTTGAGATAATATATAAATTTTAATGCAAAACCATGTTATTTCTTAAAAAACAAAAAACAAAACAAAACAAAAAACCCTTAAGCTCATCTGGGAGAATTAAGTAAATAAAAAATGCCAGTTTTTTTTTTTTTCCTTTTTAGACAGGGTCTCACTCTGTTGTTCAGGCTGGAGTGCAGTAGTGTGAACATGCCTCACTATAGCCTCAACCTCCTAGGCTCAAGTGATCCTCTTGCCTCAGCCTCCTGAGTAGCTGAGACCACAGGCATGTGTTACCATGTTCAGCTAATATTAAAAATTTTTGTTGAGACAGGGTCTCACCATGTTGCCTAGGCAGGTTTCCTGGGCTCAGGCTCTATCCTTTCCTACCCTCCTTTATCCTCTATCCTCTGCCTTGGCCTCCCAAATATTATAGGCACCTGCCCAAAAAAAAAATTTTAATAAGGCAGTTAGGACTCCGTAAATATCAGAACACAGTATAAAGTTACAGTGATTAAAACAGCATGATATTTGTTCAAGAACAGACAGACTGGGAGACAGAGTTAGGTCCCCAAACAGACCCTTGTATGTATAGGTACTTAGAATCTGAGTAAGGCAATCAGATCAGTGGAGAAATGAATTATTTAATAAATGTTGTTAGGACAATTCATTGTAGGGGCAGATCCCTACTTCACCCCATACACTGAAAATAAATAGCTGATGGATTAAATAACTGTTTAAAACAAAAGTGTAAGAAGGCCAAATAAAAGTCTAAGAGAATATTTTCAAAATCTTAGAATGAGGAAAACCTTCCGAAGCAAGACAATAAAAAAACCATTAAAAAAAATTAACAGATCCAAGAATTGAAAACACACACATCTTTGTGACAAAAAGAAAAGTTAAAAGGCAGCAACAGACTGAGGGAAACTCTTTGCAAAATATATAACAGAGTAGACATGAAATCTACTATAATTAACAAGAAAAAGACTAAGAATCAGGAGAAAAGTAGAGAAACATATAATAGGCAATTTACTGAAGAAAAAACCCAGTGAACTATGTAAAAAGATACTCGACTTTTCTAGAGGACACAGAAGGACTATCGTATATCAAGCATTGCTTATGTAGTCTTTCACAGTCCTGTCAAGGCAGGTATTACTCAGTTCATTTAACAAGTGAGAAAAGCAAGTCTTAGAATTAGTAACTTATGGTGGACATTTTTTCAAATACTGTAAGGCATCGAAGTGAAATATTTTTTGCATTAAGTTAAAATCCTTTATTCTCTAATTCACGACTATCTTTAATATAAATTTTGTTTTCAGAATACACTTGAAGGTGTTTATTTAGTATAGCCCCTTGAAGAGAAAGGGCAAGGAAAGAAATGCAGTTGGCTACCCTTGATCATGTGACCCTAACAGGTTAAGCGTTCAGGACACACACTTGGATGCATATATATTTGACTTGAGAAGATAGACAAGATTTTTACAAGTATTTGCTTCTATTTTACTTTGGCAAATACTGCATGAATCATGTCTCTAGATTTTGACTGGTTGGGTACTTTTTTTATATGCCTGAACTTCTTGGCATAGTATTGAATTGTCTTTCAGGTGATCCAAATAAATAATACATATCTATACATTTATATCACTGTAAATTTGGAAATGCTGCCATAAGTGGGTAATGGTAATATCATAACTGAATGGACATGCAGGAGACCAATTTGAGGTCTATTTGAGGAGAAGGTAGGACGACAAAAGCTGTTTGGACATGTTGAATTCACTGTGCTTCTGAGGGCCAATAGTAAGAATTAGCTGATAGTTGAAATTTTGACTCTAGACTTGGAACTGAAAGTTGGGTCTTGTCTTTGTACTCAGTGTTCTACTGAAACAAGTTGTATGTAGTCAGGAGGTGGGTTGTGTTAAGGGCTGAGGAGGGAGAAGGCCATTATCCACGATAGGTTTATGTATTTGGCTTAGTCTTTATTTAAAAAAAAAAAGTAGAGGAAGAAATGTTTCTTTGGCTATGATTAATTCTCATGAAACCAGAACAGTTCTCCTCACTTAAATTACTACCATTAAGCAGTGGTTGCCTTTATTGCACATACAGAATTCTACAAAAATTTTATTCCAAGGTTATAGTACTTGAAGTAGCCCAAAAACATAATAATTTTTTAAACTACTTCCCAGTGGAGTGTTTTTCTGCTCAATAAGGAAATAGTCACGTGGCATCCAAACTCGATACAAGCAGTACTGGGTTCTTTGTCCTCACGCAAATCTGGTTACCCTTCCTTAATGTTATGTTAATGCACATCAGAAATGGTTGCAAAAGGCTACGCATTGGCTGAGGAGCTAGCAAGAATGGCAGAGTGGACCATACTCAGCTCATATGTAGGAGATGGCACCGTCTTCAACTGTACCCCAACCCCAAAATATGAGAGTCCACATTTTCAAGGGATTTTCACATGAAAGAGATGATAATTCCTGGTTAGCCAAGTGTAGCTTCATAGCACGGCCTTCTCTTAATCTTTGGTTTTTTGCTGTCCCCAGTTTTCTACTATTTGCTGCCAGGTTATCATCTTGCCTTTTGCTTATTTCTTCTTACTCTCTTCCCTCCTTTCTCTGACAGCCATCACTTCTTTATACCTACCTTCAAGGTTATAACAAAACTCATGTGAATAATCAGTTCTCTTTAAAATAGAGGGCACATGATTATTATGCCTGTTTTTCTTCTCAAGCAAACTAGACAGATTAGGGATGGGAGGATACCCGGAAGGGTGTGGTATTGGTGGTAATTGGATTACTGAGAATTTGGTTATTGGCCTTGTTTTACTTTGTGATTGTTAATGCTGAATGAAAGGATGCATGTGAAACTTACAGGAAAATAGCCAACTCCTGTCACAGAAATGTTACAAACTATGTGTTGCCTAAAGAAAGTAAAATAGAAGGACATAACGATTGCAAGCTATTTGGCTTTTTTTCTCTCTCTCTTATTTGGCTTTTAAAAATGACTTTTGGCTGGGCACGGTGGCTCACACCTATAATCTCAGCACTTTGGGAGGCTGAGGCAGGTGGATCACCTGAGGTCAGGAGTTCAAGACAAGCCTGGCCAGCAAGGTGAAACCCTGTCTCTACTAAAAAATACAAAAATTAGCCAACTGTGATAGTGGGCGCTTGTAATCCCAGCTACTCGGGAGGCTGAGGCAGAAGAATCACTTGAACCCGGAAGGCAGAGGTTGCAGTGAGCTGGGATCACACCATTGTACTCCAGCCTAGGCGAAAAGAGCGAAACTCTATAAGTAAACAAACCAACCAACCAACCCAGCTACTCGAGAGGCTGAGGCAGGAGAATCGCTTGAACCCAGGAGGCAAAGGTTGCAGTGAGCCAAGATCACACCATTGTACTCCAGCCTGGGCGACAAGAGCGAAACTCCATCTCAAATAAATAAATAGTAAAAATAAAAATGACTTTTAAAGCTGAAAGTTACATTATTTGCAAGACGGAGTTTTAAAAATCATATTCTCCAGGGGCATTAAGTTAACTCTCTTTGTGCTCCAGCTATTTAGCTTTCAGGAGCTTAGCGTTTTATTGTAAACCAACATTGTGCACCGTCTTGATCGGAGGTGAATGCCAGGGAATTGCTTTTTAAAGTGATTTTTAGAATGAAAGAAAACCATTTCATTCTCTGATTTGCCCTCCCTTTAAAAATCCCACTCTGCACTTCTGTCTTACGGCTTCTGTACTGCATCCGTCCTCCTCAAGCCGGCCAGCTCCATGCGGAACATTCTGTTGCTCTTTCAGCATAAGCAGGTCTATTGTGATATTTATCTGAATTCAAGCAAGGCTAATTAAAAGAGCTGCTGACAGTTGTTGTGATCTGACTTTGACTGCAGCTTGATGGTCATTATGGGTAAATAATGAACCAGGTCTGCAAATGTAGCAGCTGCCAACTTGGGCTAGAAGAACGGCTATTGCTTCCAATTTAAGGATCTATCGACCGCTTCTCTTCTCCCTGCAGATCTTCTGCAGAAAACTAATGTTTTCTGCTGCTGTGTATTGTGGTTTCAGCTGTTTCAGATATAGCCTATAATTTCCTTCTTTAATATTTAACTTAGGACATTATTAGCTTTCAGAGTCAACAACTTTTCTATTTTGAAGAAGTTCAGCTTTGTCCTTGTGTACGCTTTAGCTAATCAGCTACCGTTTATTTATATGCATTTAATTTGTGTATTGTGCAGGAAATGGCTAGTCTCTAAGAGCAAGGTATAGCTTTATTAAGATGTGTCACAATCCTATGTAGATGCCTCTTCTAAAAAAAGAGATAGATGCATGTCCCTTGCTTTTGTTTTCTTAAAGATAAACACCTACCAAATATCAGTTTTGAGTTTTGTTCACTTTGTCAATGGCTTATGAAATATTTTGATGCAGAACTCTATTTATCAATTCAGAGGAACTGCTGCAGTGACTTTCATTAAAATGCAATACTGAATATATTGTCACTCCATCATGAGCTTTTCCTTGTCCTATTAGCAAGTAGGAACAGGTGCATTAAGGTAAGAGAGAAGGCAAATTGCATTCATAGATTAATATTCTTCCTCTAGATTTTTCATACTTGTGAAATACAGTTTCTGGATTTAAAAGTCATATTCTAGAATTTAACACAAGCCAGCACTTAACAACATATCCCTAACATTTATTCAACTGCCATAGAAAAGACTGTGTGCATTATGTAAAGTCTGAGGATACAGTGGTGCTTTGTGCATAATATAGCAGAGCTTTGAGACGTTGCTGGGAGGAAATGATCCCAAACATGCTCCTGAAAGACAAGTCTTACTCTAAAAAATAATGATGAAAAATTGCTTATTTCTTCATGTATTTGTGTCTGTGTTTATTTCGGGAAAAGCTAACTAAACTTTGTTTATCTGACTTCAGAAGAGTGCTGTGAGTGTTTTTGCTTTTCTGTTTCCAGCTTGGATAATGCCAGAAATAGTGTTAACAAGGGGTTATGTTATGCTGGCTTATGTTAAACCAGATCACCCCTAACATGTGCAGAGCCATTCATCTGTGTCACCAAAACCCAAGAGAACATCTGACATGGACTCTGAAACAGAAACAGTGATCACTTACAAATCAAACATGGCATGCTCTAAACTGATTGTGCACGGCAATCTTTTCTAGAAAGGACAACTAATTGAACATGATAAAGTGTAAAGTTAATTAACACCCTTAAATTTGTTGATTACTTTCACGGGATTATATTGTTCGTTGAGTAGCAGCTTTCTTTCCCAGCTGTCGCCTTTTTCTGCGAATGTCGCTGGTAAACAATAGAGACACCATAACAAGTCGTAAATGGTCCCTGTGACAGCAGCCCCTTGTGAGGCTGCATCTGTAGAAAATGATTAGAACAATTGCATTTTAAAGATGGCTCACATTGCAGCCCAAGTCCCATTGGTGCTCTTCTTGATGTCTTTTGATGGCACACTGGTTAAAACATTTAAGTTCTTTTGAGTAAATTAAGTGATTTACTATGTTTGGCTATATATCAATGGAAGTGCTTTGGCAGCAATATTTTTATAGTGTTAAAAGACAAATATAATTTGAATTGTACTTTTTAGTTTTCCATCTCTTCCCTCTTTGGACTTGAAGCCTTCTTTCCAATAGCCATAGAATTGAAAATGATCTCCTTATTAGTAACTTGGGAGTGGTTAATCTAAGTTATCAGCACCTGCATCATTATTTATCTATCATAATTCTTTGGGTCACCTTTTCAGTAAGGCTAAATTCCAAATTTCAGCTCTTTGCTACTGTTAGGTCAAAGACTTTGACATGTTTAAGCTGAATAAATGTACTTGTTATGTTTAAATTTTTTATAACATTTGTGTAATAGCTGTATACCTTTCCAAGGTATTGCTTGATTTGAGTGTCAAAGTTAGTGTGGCCAGTGTTTTTATCACTGTTGTCAGATGAAGAAACCAAGATTGAGAGTTGTTATAACTTGTCCAAGAGGTGGGACCCTGCCCTGTGATTTCTTTCCAAGTTTTTTAACTCAATCACGTTTTTCACTTTTAACTCTTCATAATAATGTCCCCATACATATACACTTATGCTTATGCATGCTTATGTAGCAGTAAATGAAAATGCCATTACCACATGTGAAGAATCATGCTGCCCCAAAGTTGAGCTTTTAAAAAAAGTAATTGACAAATAAAAAATTGTATGTATTGTGTGCATGTTATAAAATATGTATACATTGTAGATTGGCCAAACTGAGCTAGTTAATTACCTCACATACTAACCGTGTGTGTGGGGGGGGGGGGGGGGGGGGTGTGGTCAAGTTACTTAAAAATCTACTCTCAGTAATTTTCAAGATTACAATAAATACATTGATACTAAAAAGTTTTTTGATAAACTAGAAAATACTGTCTTAATGAGGATTATTGGTCATTTTATTAGCCATTGATATCTGCCTGCCTACTAAGAAGAAAATTAACATTTATCAGATACATGCCATGTGCTGGGTGCAAAGATTCAAACAGCTCATGCCCATAAGGATCTTAATAAGACACACCAGAAAAATCATTGATTAGAGTAGTGTAAGTGCTTTATTAGAGATATCACCAGGAATGTTTTAAGGATAGAGAAAGAGGGGTCATGAAATACTTCTCAGAGTTGACATGAGTTGAGTCTTGAAAAATAAGCAGGAGTTAGCCAGGCAAAGAAGGCAGAGAAGGGTATTTCATGTGAGGGAACAGCCCAAGATAGGCATGGGTACTTGAAAAATCATTGCACGCCGTGCGCGGTGGCTCACGCCTGTAATCCCAGCACTTTGGGAGGCCGAGGCGGGCGGATCACAAGGTCAGGAGATCGAGACCACGGTGAAACCCCGTTTGGGCGCGGTGGCGGGCGCCTGTAGTCCTAGCTACTCAGGAGGCTGAGGCAGGAGAATGGCGTGAACCCGGGAGGCGGAGCTTGCAGTGAGCCGAGATTGCGCCACTGCACTCCAGCCTGGGCGACAGAGCAAGACTCTGTCTCAAAAAAAAAAAAAAAAGAAAAAGAAAAATCATTGCACATTCTGGCCATTGCAAATAGTTTTCAGTGTGCATTGAGTGGTAGTTTTTGTTGCAAGGGTTAGATGAGGAGACCAAAGAAGTAATTAGGATTCACTGACAAGGAAAATAAAGATTTAAAATCAGAGGTCATTTAAGGAGAGAAGAGAAAATTCATTGCTTCCTATAACTCAAGACAGAAGAGAGGGTACAGTGAGTTATGTAGTTCACCTTTTTGCCGAAGCATAAATATATAGGTACTTCAGAAAGAATAACTTAATGGAGAAAAAATGGGAGGAACTTTGAGACTATATAAAAAATGTTGGCTGGGCGTGGTGACTCACGCCTGTAATCCCAGCACTTTGGGGGGCCGAGGCAGGAGGATCATGAGGTGAAGAGATCGAGACCATCCTGGCCAACATGGTGAAACCCTGTCTCTACTAAAAATACAAAAATATTAGCTAGGTGTAGTGGCACGCTCCTGTAGTCCCAGCTACTCGGGAGGCTGAGGCAGAAGAATTGCTTGAACCCAGGAGGCAGAGGTTGCAATGAGCTGAGATTGCGCCATGGCACTCCAGCCTGGGCGACAGATTGAGACTCGTCTCAGATAAAAGAAAGGAAATGTTAAGTAATAGTGAATAATGTTTTCAGTTGCTGGTTATTTTCATGTGAATGTATAACTTAAGACTTGAGCCTGTTTTCATTCTCATATCAAATAAAACTGCCCAAAGATTAGGAGACAGATAAGCATAAATGTTAGAATGAGGTGATTTAAGTTTTATTTATTTTATAGGTATAAGGCTAAGATTAGCCTGGAAAGGATATAAAGCAAGAACCAAGCTTCAATTCAGTTTATCTTGGGAAAAAAAGGTCACTATTTTTGATGCAAAAATGTGGAAACATTGTTCATTACTTCATTTACTGTTCCTGCATGAAGTTCCAAATGAGAATTTTTAAAAATATGGAACTCAGTTCAAGGAAAAGATGCTTGCTCCCAAATAGGGTTTCCCAAGACTTCTAAGATACTCAGATCCATATTTGAGATTTGTTGTGAGATACTATGGTTTCTTTTTTTATTGTTCTTAATGCTGATTTTGTTTTCTTTTGAAAATTTGATTTCGTTTTTTAATTGACAAATAAAAATTGTATATATTTAGCATGTACAACATATTTTGAAATATGTACATATTGTGAAATGGCTAAACCGAAATAATTAACATATGCATTACCTCACATACTATTTGTGTGATAAAAGCACTTAAAATCTACTCTGAGCAATTTTCAAGGATACAGTACATTGTTATTAACTATAATCACTATGTTGTACAGGTCTCTTGAACTTCTTATTTCTGATTTTCTAAAAGCTCTCTAATTTTTTTGCTCTGATAAGCATACCCACATTGGTTGTGAAGAGAGGTAGAGTGTTACGTGCATTTAGAGAACAGGCAGAACTCAGCATCTAATAAAAAGCATACCAGATTACCTGCTCAGTTCATGTTAGTTAAACTGCTCTGAACTAGATTTGCAAATGGATTCAGGATACCTATATTCTTATCAGAGTTTTTATATGCCTACCTACAGTTGACAGCAAGAATATTACTCTTCAAGAACAATTTGTTGTTTTTTCACCCCTTCTCTTTCTGAGAATTTATTCTTTCAATGACGAAGGTTGAAAAATGAAAGGAAAGGGGGAATCAGGATTTGGTGGTGATTGCCCTCATTCATTGATACTTGGTATGTGATGCTACCTTTTGGCATTTTCTTCTGGTTATACATCTCTTTCCCTAATTATATTTTGTACTTTTTGAGTGCAAAGACTAGGTTTTATAACTACCATGACCTTACATTTTGGACTTTCTGTGATAGTCGTATTTCAAGTAGTTTCTGAATATAACAGAAAACAAGTCCTTATTTTTGATTCAGCAAATATATTTACTTGTTGAATCTTTACACATAGCACGAAGATCTAGCAAGTTGTTAAAGGCACTGAATAAATATTTGCTGATGATATTTTTCCTCTTTGGACCTCTGTACAACTGTATACCCTCTAATAGCACGAATCTGACTCTTTTATTAGCTATATGTATTTTCCTTATCCCTTCCGCTACCTCCATTCTCCAACGTCTCCCTCCCCCCAGCATCACAAGCACAAAATTTCAAACTCGTTGAGAAACAAGGATTGTTTCTTCCTCATTCTCAGGGTTGAGGACCACTGAAGAATGGATCTCCAGTGATCACATTTTTGATGTCAACTATAAGTAGGTGTGGAAGGGAAGAAGGAACGTAGCTTAGCAAATGGAGTCATCTATGATACCTTTTTTTGTTGAGAGAGAGAGAGAGGCTGATTTAGAGGATTTGTGCTTAGAGTTAAAAGTGCTTCTCCCCTATAAGGCTTACTAAAATCAAAACAGATTACCAAGAGAAGTGACAGATGTCTATCACTTTAAAATCAGGGTAGTCAGCTACCCATTTTGCGCGGTTTGGGCATTTGCCAAAAACATTTATTTGTACAAATGAGTTCAGTGTTTCCGATTCTAGTATTATGGGAGAGAAACACTAGAGACATCATCACAGGGAAGTGTTAGAAAAAGCACTAAAGGCAGTCACAAATATTTAGGCTTTTTAGGGTTAATGTAGTTACATGAGAAATTTTTTTTTCTCATTTGGAACTTTTTTTTTTTGTACAAAATAAAACATGCCATAGTTTTGTGTGTTAATATAATAAATGTGGGAAAGTGGATGATTATGAACTTGAAAACCCAAAATTATAGAATTTCAAAGCCTTAAAAGGAATTCAGTGGTAATTTTCTCTAACCACTTCACATCCTAGATGAAGAAACAGGGTGAGCAGCATTTAATGACTTGCTGGAATGATAGAAATGCTTTGTCTGTAATCCTTGGCATCTCGTGCATATCTTGTGAGAGCAGTTATCACATGGTATTACAGTTGTGGTCTGTTTCCTGGACTTTTCTTCTCTCTTGCCTCCTGAGAATCTCTTATGTACTAGAGCTGGTGGATGTGAGTGAATGAGCCAACGATTACTGCCCTCATGGAGCTAGTGTTATTCTAGGGAATACAGACCAGAAACAAATGAAAGTGTTAAAGAGGTGATAAATGCTATGAATAAAATTGAAGCAGGAAAAAGAGAGAGCGATGAGATGCTATTTTAGATTGTTAGGTTGAGTGGTCAGGGAAGGCCTCTCTCAAGAGGTGAATTTTGAACAGAGGCCTCAATGAACTAAACTATACCAGTCATGAATATCTGGGGGAAGAACATTTCCGGCAAAAGGAATAGCCAGTTCAAGGCTTTGAGATGGGAGCATACTTCACCTGTTTCAAGAACAGCAAGGAGGGCAGGGTGGCTGGAAAGCAGCAAGTGATGGGAAGAATGACATGAAATGAAATAGGAGAGGTAGCCCAGAGCCATGTCATGTAGGGCTTTGTAGGACTTGGGATTTTATACCAAGAGTGATAGGAAGTCTTTGGAGGGTTGGGAATAGGGAACAAACATGAGCTGGGTGAACTAGATGTATATTTTAAGAGGATTCCTCTAGCTGTTATATGGAGAACAGACTACAGAGACAAGAGGAGAAGGGAAATAAAGTAGGAGACTATTGCAGTAATCCAGGCAGGAGTTACCTGTGGCTCAGACCAGGGTAGTAGGGACGGACAGTGAGAGAAGTGGCTGAATCACCAGTGCCTAACTTCTTAGGAGCAGGGACATTTGTGATTCATCCTTCACCCAAGGGCTTACCACAGGGCCTGATTCTTAGTAGGTGCCCAGTTAATTGTGTTGAATAGATAAAACAAATGCAGATTTCTTGTGTCTTCCCCATTCACTATGCTGCCAGTGAAAGATTTTGCAAGAAGTCTTCACAGTGATGTCATCTTAACATAATGGCTGTAGACCACTAAAGTTTTTCTTAACCTGAGCCACCCTGCTTCTGTTATTTACAGGTGCAGCCCAAACCCACTAATACTTAAAAAGAGAGGCTAAAATTATCCCAGAGAAGACAATGGCTTAAGTAACTAAATAGGAAAATGTCCACTTCACAAATTCAAGTTAAAAAGTAGTAAGCCCTTACATTTAAATAGCATTTTTAGCTGGGCAGGGTGCTCATGCTTGTAATCCCAGCACTTTGGGAGGCCAAGGCAGGAGAATTGTTTGAGCCCAGAAGTTCGAGACCAACCTAAATGAAACCCTGTCTACCAAAAACAACAACAACAACAACAAAAAAAAAACAAATAGCCAGGCACAATGACACATGCCTGTAGTCCGAGCTACTCAAAAGGCTGAGGTGGGAGGATTGCTTGAACGTGGGAGGATTGCTTGAGCCTGGGAGGTTGAGGCTGCAGTGAGCTATGATCATTACACTCCAGCCAGGGTGACAGAGCAAGACCCTGTCTCAAAAAATAAATAGCATTTTTATTTTACAGCATACATTTACATATTCACAGCCAATCTATGAAGAGGTTATTAATACTTTTCCTATTTTATACACTGAGACTCAGAAGTTAAATAATTTGTCACACAATTTGCCAGCAAGTGGCGCATCCCCAAAACAAAATATAACATCTCCAGATATTTTACCCTTTCTACCATGCTTATTAGTTTATTTATCAACCAACCATTTGTTGAGTATATCATGCACTATAATAGATAATGGGGATGCTGGCAAGCCATGCCCCCAGTGCTGACTTTGTGGGAAGTTTATAATGGAAGAATCAGACAAGAAAATCCAAGATTTTAATAAAGTATGATAAATGCTGTAATAGAATTAAGCACAGGGTGGATTTTGGTTTTGTATATACAATTACTAAAATATATAGTAAAATAAATATTTCTTCCAGTATTCTAGCAGCTACCCGAGTATGCATTCTGTGTTTTTATATTTTAGAAAATGGACTTGAATCAAAATGGCATGTCATTGTAATAAATTTCTTCATTTTTGATAGACATAAAAATCTATACAATGTCTTCTGAAATCCATAAGCTGTCTTACACAGCTTTAGAGTCACAGCTTTCTAGATATTCTCTCCTAAGTTCAAAATGGTTACTTACATTTATTTCAGGATAATTTCGGTCTCTTTGTTTTGATTTTGAGACAAGGTCTTGCTCTGTTGTCCAGGCTGGAGTGCAGTGGCATGATCTCAGCTCACTGCAGCTTCCACCTTCTGGGTTCAAGCAATCCTCCATCTCAGCCTCCTGAGTAGCTGGGACTACAGGCACATGCCACCATGCCCAGCTAATTTTTGTATTTTTTGTAGAGATGGGGGTTTTGCCCTGTTGCCCAGGCTGGTCTCAAACTTCTGGGCTCAAGCAGTCCACTAGCCTCAGCCTCCCAAAGTGCTGGGATTACAGATGTGAACCACCATGCCTAGCTAATTTAGGTCTTAATTCTGCCTTTGCAGAGGGACTAGGCTTGATAGTGTTGTATGATTAAAGGAATATGTATGAGAAGATAAGATTTGGTTCCAAGGAATGTCAGAACTTTAGAATTACCCATTTTAGTTAGACCCTTACTTTGGGATGTAGGTTATGATGAAGTCGGAAATAATTATGATACCACATCAATATGAGGAAAGAGTCGAACTACCACAGACCTCTGAATTAAAAGATAAACTATTCTTTCTTTTGTGGTCTTCTCTTGCTTAAGCAACTTATTTCTGCTTTTTAAAATATGTGTTTGAACAAGTGAGAAAGTACACCTGTCAAGACTAACCAGCTGAGAATCACTGTCAACATTAATTTTTTTTAAATAAATGACTCTGAAGCTATTTAGCAGTCTGTAATCTAAATACAAAGCAAAGCTATTGATCTATGATGGATAGTGCTGGATTTGTTTGTAAGCTTTGACTTAAATCTTCTACTTAATTTCTCTAGGTGAGATCAACAGGATTAGGAGGAATGGTGGTTATATGGTTTAAATAAAAATGACTATAGAAATTGAGCAAAATAATTGTAAAACATTAATGGTTTACCATCTTGATAAAGTAAACTAGAAACTAACAAAACAACGGTCACTTAAATGTTAATAAGAATGTTTGAATGACATAGATTGGCTAACTGAACGCATTTTTTATAAATTGGGTTTTTGTATATAATCCATTTCAAAGTGAAGATATTGCAAAATAATGTAATTTAACTATATGCATGAGCATCTCAGGTTTTCAGAACATGTGGGCACTCACTATTCCAAGATTGTTTGGCTAGCATAATGCTGACTTTTTTTTGACTTTTAATCATTGGCTATGACTAGTATCAACTGTAAAATAGAAAGCAAAATATTCACAATTTGAATGAAATAGGTATTTCTTCACTTGGGCTTTTAAAAAACATAAATACGGTATTTCATTGAATACATTAAATTCAAAAGCAGGCCATTACTTGCAGCTGTCTATTCTAATGGCCAGATTTGATATATACTACAGACAATTACAGTTTCTTTGTTCTTACCGTACTGTAAAATAAGTTCTTCCACATACTTGCCTGGGAAGTTTTGAAAAATAAAGCCTAGCTTGAAAATTATGAACCAAGATTTCTTTGAATATTAAAAACAGTAATAATACTCTTGATTTTATAGTTAATAAAAATTTAGATGAATGAAGCTTCTTCCTCTTCCTTTTAGGACAAGTCTAGATCATATTTTCTGTGCTAAATAAAAAGTTGTTTCTCCAGTCACTCGAATGAATGAACATGCATTAAGTCTTTGTTAAAAGTTACTAAGGAGTAGTGAAGTCAGTGTTAAAGTTTATTTCTTCTTCTTGCTCATATCACTAAAAATAAATTGCCCAAAAGATGTATAGCAGGAAGGAAAAGAAAAATCAAATAATATTGAAAAGTACACATGAGAATAATCAGTCAAAATAAGCAACAGTTTTTCTTGCCTTAAAAAAAGAATCTACCATCTGAAATGCCTACTTGTTTAAGGAACAAAGAGCCAGGTCTCCCTCTTTGTAGATCTCACTTATAGATAGTATTTGCAGAGTGTGGGTGAGTGAGCAAGAACCCCAAATCCAAACGTGGGCAGCAGACCTCTCTCTGGCTGCTCCTTTGCTGATCAGGGCCCAGGTAAAACTTTTTTTGTGTGTACTTTCTGTAACTTAATAGGTTTCTTAGGAGAATAATAGATGCATGGGAATAATAACATTTACATTTTAAGTTCCCTTATCTGTTAGGCCATGATTGTGCCGAAATGATTAAGGTGAGTTGAGATTCAGAGTACGACTGAATCTATGTCTCTTTTGGTTTGTGATTAATCTGGGTGATACTTGATTGCTGAATATTTCTGTAGAGATTTAGAGTATCTTATACATGCCTGGCAAAAATACAGTTTGGAGGCAGGATGTTTTTAGTTGGTTTCTCTAATTTTATTATATGCCTAAAAATTTTAAGAAATGTATTCTTTTGCTTCTATCCCTTTACCCCCAAATGATTCAGGTGTAGGAGCTGCACGATCTGGGAACCTCACGTTTATGGTGGGAGGAGTTGAAGATGAATTTGCTGCTGCCCAAGAGTTGCTGGGGTGCATGGGCTCCAACGTGGTATACTGTGGAGCTGTTGGGACTGGGCAGGTAAGATTTTTACATTAATGACCTTGACTTGATGATGTAAAATTGACTAATGTTCCTTTCTCTTTCCTGACCATATTTTTATTCTTCTTTCTTCAACCTTTGGATTCTTTCTTTGCTCAGATTTTTAAAAATTTATTTGGAATAAATTAGTTTTGCATCATTCCTGGTGGGCTTAAGCAGACATCAGTCAATTAACTTATTAAAAAAACTTCCATTATTGGCCAGATGCGATGACTCATGCCTGTAATCCCAACACTTTGGGAGGCTGAAGCAGGAGGATCACTCGGGCCCAGGAGTTAGACACCAGCCAGGGCAACATAGTAAGACCCTATCTCTACAATAAACAAAAAAATTAGTCGAGTGTGGTGACACACACTTATATAGTCCCAGCTACTTAGGAGGCTGAGGTGGGAGGATCACCTGAGCCCAGGGGTGGGGGATCGAGGTTGCAGTGAGCCATGATAGAGCCACTGCAGTCAGCCTGGGTGATAGAGCAAGAACCTATCTCAAAAAAAAAGAAAAAAGGGAAGAAAATCATTATTAGGATCTTGACATGTCATCCCAGCAACTACTGAAATCATCCTTAAAACTGCTCTTATTTTGAAGTGCTTGTTTCTGAGTTGCTATTTTCCTCCACCTAATTTTATAATTACAGTTGACCCTTGGACAACACAGATTTGAACTCCGTGGGCCCACTTATACATATATTTTTTTCCATAGATATATTGAAAACTTTTTGAAGATTTGTGACAGTTTGAAAAAACAGGTGAACCACATGGCCTATAAATACCAAAAAAATTAAGAAAAAGTTAGATATGTCATGAACGCATAAAATATATGTAGATAGATGCTAGTTTATAAATATGCACAAATCTGTTACAAAGAGTTAAAATTTATCAAAATTTACAAACACTTATAGACCATACATGGCACCATTCACAGTTGGGAAAAGAAGTATTAAATCATAATGGCATAAAATTAACTATAGTAATACTGTACTGCTGTAATAATTTTGTGGCCACCTCCTGTTGCTATTGCAGTGAACTCACGTGTTATAAGTGTTGGACATAAAATGTCATGTGACACTAATCATCTTTGTGTAAGTGGTTCATCTCTTCAGTAAATTGTGTATCATAGTAAACACGATCTCTTGGAATTCTCTTGTATTTTTTATCATGTTTAGTGCAATACCATAAACCTTAAATGACACGATAGGACCCATACAAAGTGCCACTAGTGATGCTGGAAGTGCTCCCAAGAAGCTGAGAAAAGTCATGACATTGCAAGAAAAAGTTGAATTGCCTGATATGTACCATGGATTGAGGTCTGCGGTTGCATTTGCCCTCCATTTCAAGATAAACAAATCCAATGTAAGGACCATTGTAAAAAAAAGAAAAGAATAGTCATGAACCCATCACTGCAGCTACTCCAGCAGGCTTGCACTTTTTGCAGAACATCTTTTTATCTCACATTGAAAATGCAGCTTTTATGTAGATGCAGGATTGCTATAGAAAGGCATACTTACATCTAGTATGATTCAAGAAAAAGTGAAGTCATTATATGACAACTTAAAGCAAAAAGAAAATGAAGGATCTAAAACTGGAGAATTTAATGCCAGCAAAGGATGGTTTGATAATTTTAGGAGGAGGTTTGCTTAAAAAATGTCAAGATAATAAGTGAAGTAGTTTCTGCCAACCAAGAGACAGCAGACAGTTCCCAGGTGCCATTAAGAAAAATAATTGAAGAGAAAGGATATCTGCCTGAATGAGTTTTTAATTCAGACGGAAGTGCCCTATGATGGGGGGAAATAAAAAGGATGCTCAAAGGACATTTATTGGGAAGAGAAGCAAGCACCAGGATTTAAGGCAGGAAAGGATAGGCTGACTCTCCTGTTTTGTACAAATGCAGTTGGGTTGGTAATCAGGACTGCCCTTATCTATAAAGTTGCTAACTCCTGAGGCTTTGAGTAAAAAGATAAATACCAGCTGCCTGTCTTTTGGTTGTACAGCAAGAAGGCCTGGACAGTGAGAACCCTGTTTCTGGACTGTTTCCATCAATGGTTTTGTCTCTGGAGTCAGGAAATATCTTACCAGTAAGGGACTGACTTTTAAAGCTATTTTGATATTGGACAGTACCCCTGGCCACCCAGAATAATATGAGTTCAACACTGAAGGACATCCAAGGGGCCAACTTGCCCCTAAACACAACACCCCTAATTCAGCCTCTAGATTAGGGGATCATAAGGACCTTTAAGGCTTATTACACATGGTACTCTATGGGAAGGATTGTCACTGTGGAAGAAAACCCTGATAGAACATCATGAAAATCTGGAACGATTACACCACTGAAGATGCCATTGTTATTGTAGAAAACACCTTGAAAACCATCAAGTCCCTAACAGTAAATTCCTGCTGGAAAAAAGTGTCCAGATGTTGTACTGGACTTCACAGGATTTATGGCAGGGCCAATCAAGGAAATCACTAAAGAGACTGTGCATATGGCAGAAAAGGTGGGGAGTGTATGAAAGCTTTCAAGATACAGATCTTGGAGAAATTCAAGAGCTAATAGACACCACACCAGAGTAATTAACAGAAGAGGCTTGATGGAGATGAGTGCTTCTGAACAGTGCCAGATGAGGAGGAAGATGATGTACTGAAAGCAGTGCCAGGAAACAAATGGACATTAGACAGTAAGGCAGAATAGTTCTTATTATTCAAGACTCCTTTCAACTTCTTTTACAACATGGACCTTTCTATGATACAGACACTGAAAATAAAGCAAACAGTGGAAGACGGATTGGTACCATACAAAAACGTTTTTAGAGAAATGAAACAGCAGAAAAGTCTGATAGAAATTACAATTTCCATAAAGTTATCCGGAGTGTGCCGGCGCCTCCTGCCTCCCCTTCTACCACCTCCACCTCTTCTGCCTCTGTCACCCCTGAGACAGCAAAGAGCCAACACCTCCTCTTCCTCCTTAGCCTACTCATTATTAAGATGATGGGATTGAAGGCCTTTATGATGATCCACTTCCACTTAATGAATAATAAATATATTTTTATCTTCCTCATGATTCTCTCTAACATTTTTTCTCTAGCTTACTTTACCGTAAGAATTACAATATATAATACATGTAAAAATATGTGTTAATCAACTGTTTGTGTTACTGACGAGGCTTCCAGTCAACAGTGGGCTATTAGTACTTAAGTTTTTGGAGGGTCAAAAGTTATACATAGGTTTTTGACTGCAACCGGGGGTTGGCACCCCTAACCCCCTCATCATTCAAGGGTCAACTGTACTTGCCATAGTTCTATTTGTAGTACAATCAGGCAGCAATAACTCATGGACTTCAAACTTTTTCTTGAAAAGTAACTTTAATTTAGAAATATGAGGTGATCGACAGAGACGATTAAACAATACTGAACACTGAAATCAAGCTAGTTGTTTCCCTCCCCCTCCCAATACACACACACACACACACACACACACACTCTCTCTCTCTCTCACTCCTCCTCTTAATGCTTTTATCCTAGTCACTAGGACTCTATCTCACTCTAGACTTGGTATTATCTTAGATATATTTATTGTCTCCATATTCTTACATAGTCTCCAAGCTCTATTAATTCAAATTACTCTCATTGTTGACCTTCATTTCCATTCAACACAGGACCTGGTCCAACCCTTTCTTTCAGTGTCTCACACCTAGTTTACTGCTCAGGGGGCCTAATAAGTCCCTGAATGCCAAATTTACCCCTCAGTCCAACACCATAACCCAGACCAACTCCATCAAGATGCTCGTATCATCATAGTGCTTCCCCATTCTGAAACTTTGAATAGATCCCAATTTCCTACCGTGTCAAATTTTAACTCTACACCCTAGCTTTCATAGCTGACATGTTCTTGCCCCAGTCTTACCAAATTTCTCACTATTCCTTAAAACATAGGCATATTAATCAATTTTCTTACTGTTCCCCAGCAACATCCCATGTAAAATATTTAATCCTTATATATTTTCCCTTCTCCCCGGATCTCCTTCTTTCCCTTTCTTGCCTGTTTAAATCCTGCCTTGGCCTCCTAAAGGATGATTTCAGGTTCCACTTCCTCTCTCTTCCTCTCTCTTCCTGCCTTCAGTGATCGTGTTGCTCTGAACTCCTCCTCCTATCTCTTATAGCTTTTACCTTACAATTCACCACTTGTTTTGTTGCCTTTTCATATAGCATATTACTCCCATTTCCCAATTAGACTGTAAGTTACATCCTGTAAAGAGCAGTTGTACCCTATAGTGCTGAGCCCATAGTAGCGATGTGAAAAATAAATTTTCACATAGGCAAATTTATTACCTAGTGGAGGAGACCTGCAAGTCTGTTCTGGGATAGCATGAGGTTCAGAGGGAGCCAGGCTGCATCATGTTCTCTTCCCCACTCGAGAAAATCAACAGTTGAATGTTACTTCTTTTAGAACGTAGCCCCTGGAATTGGGCAAGGAAAAACATCCTGTGAGTTATAGCTTGAAAATACAGATATTTAATATGTACTCAATTTATTTTCAGGCGGCAAAGATCTGCAACAACATGCTGTTAGCTATTAGTATGATCGGAACTGCTGAAACTATGAATCTTGGAATCAGGTTTGAATAGTACATTTTTATACTAACATTTTTATAGGCTTTCCTATTTGATTTTCTGATGTTAAAAAAATGATGTTCATGAGAGATAAATGAGTTGATCCAAGAACATTTTGAAAGTACTTCATTATTCAACTTGAACAGACTTTGCTTATTGGACAAGCAATAGGACCCAGGAGAGCATGAATACTTTTTGCCATAGCCATAAAATGTATTGCCTGTGCATTTGAAGTTATATTATCCTTTTTATATGGGAGCCCCATTTCTTCTATTATGTTGAAATGCAAGAAACATTTTTACTATAAAATTTAAACATACTTTGGCAATGTCGGGACAAATTTGTATAAGACATGGTTTTAGTGTGTAGTGAATTCAAGTGGTATGCTACCATGTGACTAGTTTATGTACCTTTTAAAAATATGGTCCCCCAAATCTGCCCTAAAAGTGTTCTTGGTGGTTCATTCTCAGGCTAAAAACTGGATAGCATTCATAAAGCTGCAGTTCATATGTATAACTCTTTCATTTTATTTTGCCTGTCGTTTAGTTACTTTGCATTAGTATGTATCTTTCTATTAAAATGGCATACTTTGCTTAAAGTGATTCAGGAATTCTGTTTTTCCTATGGATGATCATCTTTTAAATGCTTAAGGTTAATGTCTTAATTTTAGCCTTTAATCTTTTGGGTTAGTAATGCTACATATGATTAATCAGCTAATTAATTTTTTGAATGTTTTATATTTCATGAAAATAATAAATATACATTGCTTACTTTAGAAAATGCTTAATGAGCAGGATGCTTTACTCAGTTGCTTTCATCACATTCCCCAAAACTGCTTACCAAATATATCACAAAACAGAATAGTGTTTCCTAGCACAGCTTTTCATAAAAGTAATAAAAAGAGCCAACATACTTGAGATATTTTTGAAAACACAGTAACGGATTCACATTTCCTCTTAATTACCATATCAAGATGCTGTTATTTTATTGAATTGCCCTTGTCTCAGATGTTTAACTATCTTGACCTATTAAGTTGTCATGTTGTAATTGAGATAAAAGAGGAATTTGCTTTGCATCAGCACTAATTGGTTTATCAATATCGTGTACCATTTACATTTTAAAATTGAATGTCCATAAGACGGTAAAGCATGTCTGTACAGAGCCTTAATAAAAGTGGTAGTATATAGGCACCTTTTCAGAGTTATGTTTGTATTGTGGCCAGTTTTAGGATATGGGTCACTTATAATTGAAAAACTGGTTACTAGCAACTTGTTTTCATGTACATTCTCTAGACTAATTTCATGGAAGAGGAAAATGTACATTTCTGGAACATAAACTACATATACAATTGGTGTTGACAGCAGGATTGGTATGCATATGTATGTTTAGAATTTTATTTTTATTTTCTGGATATAAATGATTATATAAAGTAAAATGCTGGATGAACTTAGGCTATACTGTACTACAACTTTCCCTCTTTGCCCACTACTTGTAGTGGGTTCGTTTTCAAGGAGAAAATGAAAAGTGATTTTAAAAAAAAGACATGTAAGAGAGCAGAAGCAATTAACAGAGTTTCCCTTATTTTTGGCTCTGATCAACTATGACAAAATTATTATTTAGAAATATGAAACTTTTAAATGTTTCATTTTTCTAAAACTCTACATATATACTGATATATATAACATAAAATATATTTTAAAAGTCTGAACACAAGGCAGAAACTCACTAGTTGTACTTAACTGTTAAAAATAATGTATAAGTTTCTCGTGTTTCAGATTATACCAATGAATTGCTTATTTTCATAACATGAGGATTTTACCACTTTATCTTACAAAGATTCTCAGTGGTTTAAAGGCCCTAAAAATGAATGCTTCTGCTATTGTCTTTTCTCCATGGTTTACAGACATGGTTTAAAGTGACAGGATTTTTCTCTAATAGAGTATAGAGAGCAGCCACGATTTATTGAGCTCTGCAAGGTGAAAGAGAAAATTGGCATCAGCAAGCATAAATTTTCAAGTAGTAAATTCCCACAAAGTAGTATAGCATCAAAACGGTTTAGCCACATTTATATTCTGTCCACTCTGAAGTGAAATTTTTCAGAGCATTAATGTCAACATTTACAAATTGAGTCACCCATTCCTGTGAAGTGATCATCTCTGATTAATTTTATTCTCATAAGTCAGTGGTTTTTCTGGAACACTTTTTTAAAAATAATGAAGAATAAAATCTTACAGTTTAAAATTCTTACTGACCCTATGCTCTTTTACAATGAGTCTTTATGGATGTTAGCAAAGTTTTTAAATGTTGTAAAAAAAAAAAAGAGTACAAAATATGGTATACAATATATTTTGAGATTCCTTTTTTATTAGACCTTTCTGCTTTCTAATTGCATTCCTACATAGGCATTAGAATCACAGTTTTATGGCCCTGAAAGTACCCTACTTGTATTAGAGAGGTTTTGTTCCTGTGTATCACATAGAGACAACATTGATAATGTTTTGTTGTTTTAAATTACCAGCTCCACTGAAAATTGATTTAAAATATATATATATAGGTAGTATAACAAGTTATTTGCATTACCAACCAGGCCCAGGCTCCTCCAGCACCCACTGTATTGTCTTCCACCAAAAGAAGCTTGAAGCAGCTGAACTTCTGGAAAGCTGTTCAAGATGAGAACTTTCCCTCCAGTGTGGTTTTATTAATAGTTTCTTGCATACTGCCCTTAGAAGATGTTGCTTTTGCATTTATGTGATGACTGGAGCCTTAGTTGTGTACCCTAATAAATATAACAGATGGCAAAGGTTTGTAATTTGTAAACGGCCAGAAAGTTTGTTCTTTGTATGTCTCTATACTGTCTGGTTTTACGTAAGAACAAAACAAATTATGTCACTAAACTGGGATGTTTGTATCACAGGAACAGATCTGGAAATGAAACATCTAAGACTATGTCCACCCAAATCATTCACTTATCATACAGATTTCTTAATAAACTGATAAAATGCCATCATATTTTATCAACAACTAGCCAATACGTATTGGTTTACTACCTACGTATACCAATACGTATTAAGTTCACCACCTACTTAATAGTCAACTACTAGCCAATGCAATAGCATGTGTTTGGGCGTGCATGTAGGTCTGCATCCAAGCTGTCCCACATAATTAAGCTTTTTTCATTTATAAAATGACAAAAATAATTACATCTATCCACTGAGTTGTTGTGAAGATTAAGTGAGTTAACCCACGTAAAACAATTTCTGGCACATAGTAGGTGTTGATATGTGGTAATGATATTTGTGGTTGTGGTGAGGTGGTTATTGTTTGAAATTAAATTGTACTTTAATCTTTTTCTTCCTAACATGTCTCACTAGCTGACATTACATATTTATTTGTCTGTGTATTACCTGTCTTCCCATCTAGAAGCTCCATGAAGGGGAATGGTTTGTTTACTCATTGCCATATCTTAAGAATATACCTGGCAGGTATTAGGCACCCGGTGAAGATTTGTCAGATAAATAAGGAGAGGAGGGAGGAGGTAGGGGAGTGAGTGAGTGAGTCTCTTGCCAAAAGTAAAAGTTATCCAGGTGGGTCTTAACTCAGCCCTCCTGGCAGACTGGCACAGCCTCCTCTTAGCTTCCTTCTTACTGTCTCCTTGGCTGCACGTGTAGCACTTGGGTATAGTAGATCTCAGTAAACATTGATGGATAAGTGATTAATTAAAACTGACATGGTCTTAGATGTTTCATTTCCAGATATGTTCCTGTGATATATAAACATCCCAGTTTAGTGACATAATTTGTTTCATTCTTTCGTAAAACCAGACAGTATAGATTACTCACAGATAATATAAACAAACTTTTTTGGCCCTTAAAGTCTTGGTTACATTGAAGGCAAATGTTTAATTTTTAAAATTTTTTTACAGTTTATGCATTATTTTTACTTATTCCAAAACCTCATTTAAAATTCTTATGTTTTAGAGGTGAGTAGATTTGACACAGTGACGTTTATTTGAGATGCATTATATATGCAGTCAGAGCAATGAATTCATTCTGTTTATATCAGAGAACATTCCAGCAATTGTAAAGCCACATGCATGCACTCTCGAACCACATCCAGTGGCAAGTTATTATGGGGACTGACAGACTGTCATTCTTTTGATGGCTTGAGCTGTATATCTTCTGAACAGCAATGGGGCTCTTATGCAGAAAGTATCATATGTTCCCAGCCAATTTACAGGGAAACAGCAATAACATTTTATCATGGTTGAGAGCCCAGTAGCTGCTTCCTATTAAACTTGCCCTTTCAGATACCTGTCTTGGATTAATTTGTTGATTTCGAATGGAAACTCAGTCTTCTCCAGTGAAGCATGACGTTCTAGGATAGACTCTGAATGACAATTACTGTGTATTCTAGCTGGTTTCAGACCATTACAAGCCTTGGGCACAGTGGAAAACAGAGGACTTCAGTAACTGATTTTAATATCATGTCTAATTTTAACTGTCAGTTATGTATGTGCCAGAGAAAGAATCCTCAGAAAGATGAAATGCAAAACACTTCTAACTTGCTCTTTTTAATGATACACTTTGCTACGGGTGGGGGCAGGGGGAGGGAAGTGGAGAGGGAGTAACTATCTCCTGAAGGGAATCAGCACGGGGGGGAAGCATCAGATTTGAAAAGTGAGAATGAAAAACTGCCGCCTGATTTTTTTGTGTGTGCCCCTCAGGATGCTTCTAAATAGTAATGTGTTCACCAAAAAGGATTTCCATCAATCAGTACCAGTACTCTTCCTTGAACATTCAAGAAAAATGTAGGGTTTTACAAAGTTAGGATAATTAGCTTTGCTCACCATTTTGTTGAATATTATAGAAGAGAATTTCCTTAGCCGTAAAAGCTCTTGTGAGCTACTACTGAGTGTAACCTGGTAGATTAGAAAGAAGGGAGGAATTCTGCTGCTTTAAATGTGATGAACCATCTTAAAAGATCTAAATTAGGAAGCCCTGAAATTGTATTTCAAGTGGAGGGAGAAAGCGACGTTTTGGAGTCTTTAAAAGTGTTTTCTCCTTATGGGGCATATTAGATGTATGCATTCTTGAACATTTGTACTTTCCAGGTATAGCGAATTAACTAATTGTTAATTTGTGGTTTTACTTTTCACAATTATTCACTAAGCACACTGGCTTTATCTTTTCCTAAGTGATATACTACAATAGCATACTGATAGCCTAATCTTATTTAAAAGGAGAAAGCAAGCATCAGTAGCAAACTATACATGCAGTGAACTTGGATCTTTATAAAAGAATGAATGAAACTGTTGGGTTTCTCTCAGGCAATCTACAGTTGAACAGAATGAATGATAGCCGATTTAGACTGAGTTTTTGTATCTGTTATAATCCTTAGTAAAACTCATCACTATAACATGGGCCACCATATGAATTCAGATACTTGATATGCCACATAGCAGTCTGGGAACCACAGCTACCCCTTGAAAGCCTGATTACATAACAGTTGTATTATGTGGTAATTCCATACATATTTTTGGCTGTTAGCCTCAGCCCCCTGCTCTAGCATCTGAAGAAAATGTTTTATTGGCCATGATATTCAGATTTTGAAATAAACAGACATGTGTTTTAGACACACAAACAATCTGAGCATGCCAAGATGCATAGTTTGTTTAACATTTACATAAGTGTCTCTTTTCAGTGTTTTTATTTTCTGGAAGAGGTTGGTTTTAAGAAAAAGCGGAAAGCTTTTATGACAATTGTTTCATAATGGCTCTGTGTATAAAAGAAACCAAATAAATTGCTAGGTATAAAGTTTTATTTGAAACTTGATTCAATGATACTTAGCAAAATTGTGCTTCCCAAACTGCATTATATCTTTAGAATCCAAGTAATGGAGCATTTTGATTCTATTTTTTCTAGGGTCCATACTGAACAGCCGTTTCTGCCATCAGCCCAGTGATAGAACAAATGATGTTTCCGCTTGGGCAAGCTTTGTTTTATCAGGATCAGTAACCTTATCAGCAGTTGACCCAGAACTATAATGCATGTCTCTGAATAGATAGCATATGTCACAACTCTGTGCAGACTTGCTTCATAAGCAAGATTGTCTAATAAAGATTTAATAAGTAAGGAAAAGTTTGCAGCAAAAAAGTCTTCTTTTATAATAACTTTTCTTAAGCTCGTTTACAGCTCCTGGCTCATCTCTTGCATTTATTCTCATAAAAACTAAAGGAATAAACATACATATAAATGCATTCACACAGACTCCCATGATGCATCGTTTATCTGTCAATATTTCTTTCTGAAATATATCATTTGTGGGTAAAGAATGTAGAATTTAAATTATCATATTGGTTTAAGATTCTTATGTGACACATAAATGTAGTAATGTCCAAAGATTAGAAAACCCATGAGTGTGATAAAGCAATAGTACTTTTATGCAATTATATATTAGTTTTTCTTAATAATAGGATAACATAGGTTTTCTCTAAATGCAAAATGGTCCTGGCTCAAAAATGTTATTTAACCAGTAGTGTTTAGTACCCTATAATTCAAAATTGGATTGTTCACTCTCATATCAATCTGCGTAGATTTTAGAAGACATATAATAAATGGAGAGAGAAGATGGAGCATCCCCATACATAAATAAGTCACGCACGACTTGTACATTTTGACACTTAACACTTCTTTTCTTTGACCTTTGACAGGTTAGGGCTTGACCCAAAACTATTGGCTAAAATCCTAAACATGAGCTCAGGACGGTGTTGGTCAAGTGACACTTACAATCCTGTGCCTGGAGTGATGGACGGTGTTCCCTCGGGTAATAACTATCAGGGTGGATTTGGAACAACACTCATGGCTAAGGTATGGTAAATGTAGACACTAACCAAGAGAGAAGGAAAAATGTTTCATGGTCTAATAACACTTTCCTTCTCTTTCTCTTAATAAAGCATATGTCTCATAGAAGAGGCAAAATTACTAGAATATTCACTCTCACTGAAAGAGTAAAAACCTAGCTTAGATGAAAATCCGTATCTTGTTCATTTTTATTCCTGGCCTTTTGGATGAGAAGAATGGGTCAGGCTGTGTGTGTGTGTGTGTGTGTGTGTGTGTGTGTGTGTGCACACACGTGCGCTTGGGTTTGTTTATATGAGCTGGTAAAATTTGGTTCATCATAAACTTAGGTTAATTTACCAACTTCTTAAATGAGAGCAGTGAGAATTTTCTCATTGTTGATAATACACTGGCAGTGCATATATGCATCACAAAAGAAGAGAGGATTTTCCCATTGATAATAGATTTCCAAATACATCTTCCTTCTTTAAGATTTTAATATATGGATTTATCTGTAAAAATTAGTTAAGTCATTTGAAAAGCAGATTGTCATCCTTCTCTTATTTGAGATCTCAACTTTAGAAAGTCTGTGCTGTCAACTGTAGAAAATAATTTTTAGACGAGCTAACTTTCAGATTTCTGCAGTGCTATTTTCTCCCAGTTGAGGGTGGGTTTTTTTGTTTGTTTCTGATTCAAAAGTAAGAATACGGCCAGGCGCAGTGGCTCATGCCTATAATCCCAGCATTTTGGGAGGCCACGGTGGGCAGATTACCTGAGGTCAGGAGTTCGAGACCAGTCCAGCTAACGTGGTGAAACCCCGTTTCTACTACAAATACAAGAAATTAGTCAGGCGTGGTGGCACGCATCTGTAAGCCCAGCTACTCAGGAGGCTGAGGCAGGAGAATCACTTGAACCCGGGAGGTGGAGATTGCAGTCCGCTGAGATCATGCCATTACACTCCAGCCTGGGTAACAGAGCGAGACAAAAAAAAAAAAAAGAAAAAGTAAGAATACATATACCTAGATACCACACAAGCATACCTTGGAGATATTGTGGGTTCAGTTCCAGACAACCACAACAAAGCAAGTCACACAAATATTTTGGTTTCCCAGTACATATAAAAATTACATTTATACTATGCTGTAGTCTATTAAGTGTGCAGTAGCATTATGTCTAAACAATATATGTATCTTAACTTCAAAATGCTCTACTGCTAAAAAATGCTAACAATTATTTGAGCCTTCAGTGAGTCTTTTTTGCTGGTGGAAGGTCTTGCCTTGAGGTTGATGACTGCTGATTGACCAGGGTTGGTGGTTGCTGAAGGTTGGGTGGCTATGACAATTTCTTAAAATAAGATAGTAATGAAGTTTAAGTTTACTGCATTGATTGAGTCATCCTTTTATAGAAGATTTATGTGCTGCTGTTTGATAGCATTTTACCCACAGTAGAACTTCTTTCAAAATTGGAGGCAATCCTCTCAGACCCTGATGCTAGTTTATTAACTAAATTTGTGTAATATTCTAAATCCTTTGTTGTCATTTCACCAGGAGTAGAGCTATCTCAAGAAACCACTTTCTTTGCTCATCCATAAGAAGTAACTCCTCATCCCTTCAAGTTTAGCACAAGATGGTAGTAATTCAGTCACATCTGCAGGCTCCACTTCTAATTCTAGTTCTGTTTCCACCACATCTGCAGTGACTTTCTCCATTGAAGTCTTAAAGGCCTCAAAGTTATACATGAGCATTGGAATCAGCTTCTTCCAAACTCCTGTTAATGTTGATATTTTGACCTCCTCCCATGAATCACAAATATTCTTAATGGCATCTAGAATGGCAGATTATTTTCATAAGGTTTTCAGTTTACTCTGCCCAGATCTGTCAGAGGAATCACTATATATGGTAGCTATTGCCTTATGAAATATTTCTCACATAAGAGTTGAAAAACGACTCTTTGATCCATGGGCTACAGAATGGATGTTGTTGTGTTCATAGACATGAAAACAACATTAATCTTGTACATCTCCATCAGCACCCTTGGGTGACTACGTGTACTGTCAGTGAGCAGTCATGTTTTGAAAGGAATCTTCTGACCAGTAGGTCTCAACAGTGGGCTTAAAATACTCAGTAAACCATCCCATAAACAGATGCGCTTTCTTTTAGACTTTGTTGTTCCATTTGTAGAGCACAGGCAGAGCAGATTCAGCGTGATTCTTAAGGGCCCTAGGATTTTTGGAATGATAAATGAGCACTGGCTTCAACTTCCAGTCACCAGCTGCACTGGCCCTTAACAACAGGGTTAGCCTGTCCTTTGAAGCTTTGGAACCAGACATTGACTTCTCTTTAGCTGTGAAAGTCCTAGATGATATCTTCCAACAGCAGGCTGTTTCATCTACACTGAAAATCTGTTGTTTTGTGTGGCCACCCTCATCAGTGATAGCTGGATCTTCTGGATAACTTCCTGCAGTTTCTCCATCAGCACTTGCTGCTTCACCTTCCACTTTTATGTTATGGAGATGGCTTCTTTGCTTAAACCTCATGAACTAATCACTGCTAGCTTCACATATCTTCTGCAGCTTCCTCACCTCTCTCAGCCTTCATAGAATTGAAGAAAGTTAGGGCCTTGTTCTGGGTTAAGCTTTGGTTTAAGGGAATGTTGTGGCTGGTTTGATCTATGCAGACCACTCAAACTTTCTCCCTATCAGCAGTAAGGCCAATAGGGAGCAGTAACACATTATCATTCATGTGTTCACTGGAATAGCATTTGTAATTTTCTTCAAGAATTTTTTCTTTGCATTCTGCTGTTTGTTTTAGTTGCCCTGCCTTTCAGCCTGTCTTGATTTTCTACACGCCTTCCTCACTAAGCTTAATCATTTCTAGCTTTTGATTTAAAGTGTGAGACAGCTGACTCCTTTCATTTGAACACTCAGAGATCATTGTAGGGTTATTAATTGACCTAATTTCAATATTTTGTGTCTCAGGGAATAGGGAGGCCTGAGGATTGAAAGAGAGAGAGCTGCCATTCAGCGGCAGGGCAGTCAGAATACATGTGTACCACATTTATCGATTATGTTTGCCATCTTATATGCGCTTTGTGACACCCCAAAACAGTTTCAATAATAACATCAAAGATCACTGGGCGCAGTGGCTCATGCCTGTAATCCCAGCACTTCGGGAGGCTGAGGCGGGTGTATCACCTGAGGTTAGGAGTTCAACACCAGCCTGGCCAACGTGGCAAAACCCTACTAAAATAACTCTACTAAAAATAAAAAAGCCGGGTGTGGTGGCACATGCCTGTAATCCCAGCTGCTCAGGAGGCTGTGGGAGGAAAATCGCTTGAACCTGGGAGGCGGAGGTTGCAGTGAGTCAAGATTGCACCGCTACACTCCAGCCTGGGCAACAAGAGAGAAACTCCGTCTCAAAAAAAAAAAAAAAGTCACTGATCAGAGTCACCATAACAGAAATAATAGTAATGAAAAAGTTTAAAATATTGTGAGAATTACCAAAATGTGACAGCTGCATGGCTGGGCACATGCTGTTGGAAAAACAGTGCTGATAGACTTGCTCAATGCAGGATTGCCACAAACCTTTGATTATTAAAATACAAAAACAAACATGCATTATTTGTGAAGCATGATAAAGTGAAGCATAGTCAGACAGACAAGATATGCCCATACTTGGCTTACTCTCCCTCATTCCCCATGACCTTTGTTCATTCTGCTTCCTGAATATGCCTTGAATCCATCCCTCCTCCCCCGCTAGCAGTACCTTGGCTGAGCCTCGTGTGTGTTGTACCACAAATACATCTTAACTGATCTTGTCTTTCAGCCTGATCTTCTCCACTTTATTTTCCACAACAAAGCAAGAGTGCGCTTCTAAAATGTAAAATCCTGATTGTGTCACTTCTACTTTGAAGTTTTTGTAGTAGTTTCAGTTACTTCGAGATTAAAGTCCATCCCTGCAACTTGTCTGACAAGCCCCCAGATGCCTTGGCTTTTGCTTGCCTCAACCAGACTGATTTCCTTTCCCATCCCCCACTCCTTGCTTTCATCATGCTAAACTCACTTCTCCCTCTTGTTCTCTCTCTTACAAACCTTCACATTTGCTGTTCCGTCTGCCAGGATCATTCTTCCTTGCCCACCACCTCCCTGCCACCCCGATGTTTCCACCTGGCTCCAGGTCTGTGCTTCACTGTCTCTCTTCACCTTTCCCAGCACCCCAGACCCTGCTTCCTTGGATCCCATGATAGTACTCCTCCTATCCAATTATACCATGTTTATTTGTCTTTCTCCTTAACACAATGTGAGTTTGGGTGGGCTGTGGCTGTTTTGCTCATCATTTTATCCCAGCTTCTGGCACATTGTCAGCACACTTCAAATATTTATTGGATGAAGTAATATTTGTAACTGTTGCCTGTTTTGCAGTTTTATTTCTCTTTGTTTTCATTTAAGAATCTTTTTAAAAAATTTTGTCAGTCTTACAGATTTCCACAGATAAGATTACACAGGGAAATTTTTTTTTCTTCAAATCTGTGAAACAAACAGGTATTGTGGAAGGTGGAAAAATATAAGAGAAATCAAGGTTTCTGTCTGGAGCAGTTTTGCAGTTATATGAAAGCACTTACTAAAAAATGTTAACTTACCATAGTATTTATCTTATTTTTTCAGATTACATTTTTTCTTCTTTGAAACCAAAACATTAGGAACCACAGTTCTAAAGAGCTTTTACCACCAGTCTCAATGTGTTCTCTCTTCCTCTTGTTTGATTTAGGATCTGGGATTGGCACAAGACTCTGCTACCAGCACAAAGACCCCAATCCTTCTTGGCAGTCTGGCCCATCAGATCTACAGGATGATGTGTGCAAAGGGCTACTCAAAGAAAGACTTCTCATCTGTGTTCCAGTTCCTACGAGAGGAGGAGACCTTCTGAGTGTGCCCTTGGGCCACGGACACTGTTGGGAACCAAACTCTGTCTTGGAGCCTCCTTCTAGCTCACTCCACAAGTAAATGGATTTAATCAAAGGTCACCTATCTGCTTTTGATTGTCTAGGTCACAGTAATCTCTAGGATTTTTTCACCCATTTTTAACCACTTATTCTTTTTGTCTTTTTAACAAACATATTATCTGAATTTTTTTTCTGCAAGCCACTGATAGTCTCTGCTAACTAGCTGAATTGACCTTTTACAAAGTTTGATCCCTGAGCATCCTCAACTAAATCGTTGAATCCTCCAATCAGGATATTATCTGCTTTACTTTACAAATAAAAGCAAATCTTTTGTCAACCAGATGAAACCCATCTTAAAGGAATTGGTGTGAAGAGAGAAGTTAGAGAAGGGATATGCAGTGAATTACTATCTGTGTCCATCAGGAAGTTTGTGCTGTTAACCAAATGGTTACTGCACTACCAGGGTTACTGGTTTATTTTCCAGGGAGCTGATAAAGCAGGAGAACTGTTGCAGCATGTTTTCTATTTGGACTCAGTCACAATATGGTAGGATATCCCTCACCAACTCCCAACACTCAGCAGACTTGTTTTTATATTTTTTTCTGTCTTGTACATTCTTACTACGTATTTTTTTGACTTGAAAAGAATGACATCTTTAGACCCATTTCAGAGCCAATGATGATATTTGCTTTAGATAATTATTATATTATTATAAATATAGCCATATTATTTTGAATTCAAATAAATTTCTATACTGGTAATACTTTCTTGGTTTTTGTTTCTTTCCCATCATTTGGTGAACTAATGATCTGACAAACTGACGTTCACATTAATGGGGAAAGGATGGGAATAAAGAGAAAGGAGGAGGTCAAAAGGAACAAAGCTCTGAGTTGGCCAGTGGCAAGCCAGTGTTTTGCTGCTTTACCTGAATCCTTATTGAGTATTCGTTTGAATGTTTTTTAGGTCATCAGTTCTCTAGGAATTCAGCCTGTGTTAAATGTAACATGCCCCAATATGGAGCACAGTCACCACTTTTCCCACCTCAGCCTCTAGCAACATTCCAGGTAATAGACCTAGACACCAAATTTGGCAGAAGTATTATTGCTTTCATCATTTTCCTGGTGATAAAAAAATTCCAGGCACTATTAAAAGTGCTGGGGATACAGTGATGAACAAGACACAAGATTTCTGCCCTTGCAGAGCATAAGTTCTGGTGTCTCATGTGTTTGTGACAGACAAGAAATATGTATTTTTCAGATAAGAACTAAAAAGAAAAAGCAGAATAAGGGGAATGGATAGGGAGTGCTGGGGTATTTTCTTAGGGTGATAAGGAAAGTTCTTTCCAATAAGGTGGCAATTGAGCAGAGGTAAGTAAGGGAGTAAGCAATGCAGGTACCTGAGGAACAAACATTCCAGGCAAAGGGAACAGAAAGTACAAAGGCCCTGAGGTAGGACACTGCTGAATATGAGGAGTAACAGGCAGGCTCTAAGTGAGGTGGCTCAGAATGAGGGTAGCCAGATCATACGGGGCCTTGCAGTGTATGTTAGGACACTGGCTTTTATTCTGAGCAAAATGGGCAATGTATCACTTAGCTTTTGCTGGATAACAAATCACCCCAAAATTTAGTGGCTTAAAACAACAAACGTATTGTTTTTCAAGATTCTGTGGGTTGGCCATATTATTCTGGTCTAGACCAGCTCATCTCTAGCTAAAGTCTCTAGTTTGGCTTTGCTCAGCTGGGACTGCTGGAATGGTTGAGGCTTCTCTCCATGTGGTCATGCATTTTCCAGGAGTCTAGTATGAATTTGTTCACATAGTGCTGGAAGCATCCCAGCAGCAGCAGACGACAAGCCTTGACTTTCTAAGCCTGCGCTTGCTTCATGTTGGTACTTTCCCCTTGGCCACAGCAAATGTCATAGCCAAGCCCAGAGTCAGCATAGGAGGGGTCCGCATGAGAGTATGGACACAAAGAGGGGCATTATGGTTGTCTTTTTGCAAACAACCTATCACAAGCAGCCTGTGAAAGTTTTTCACCAGATTGATGTGATCTGACCTACTTTTGTAAAGGGATCACTCTGGATGCTGTGTGGAAAAGAGTCTGTAGGAGCAAAGCTGGAAACAAGGAGACCAATTCGGAGGCAATAGTAATAATCCAGTTGAGAGGTGGTAGCTGGGACCAGAATGTTAAAATGATGAAGGAGGCAAGAGGTGGTTAGATTCTGAACCTAGAAAACAGAGCTACTAACTAACTGATGGATGGCATGAGAGAGAAAGTGGGGAGTCAGGGATAACCCCATGTCAGTGGCCTGAGAAAGTAGAAGAAAGAAGTTGCCATTTCCTATATGGGCAAGATCGTGGGAGGAAGATTTGGGGAGAACTGTAGGAAGTTTAGGAGAAAAAAGTCAGGGATTTATATGAGATGCCTAATAGACATCTGAGTAAAGAACAAAAGTCCAAGGACTGAGCCCTGTGTTACTGTAACTTCAGTGGTTAGGAAAATGGGGGGGGATAAGCAAATGAGACTGAAGAGGAGAGATCAGCAAAGTAGGGAAAAAACATGGGAGCAGTGTCCCAGGAGCCAAATGAAAACAGTATTTTAAGGAAGGAATGATGATCTGATGAGTAATAGGGCTGAGAGTCATTTGGATTTGGCAAAAGAGCTATCACTGGTGACTTTTTCAAGAGTTTTGGTGGAGTCTTGGAAATGAGACCTGGATTGAGAACGGGAGAGGAATTGGAAACTAGAGAATTCTTGAAGAGCTTTGCTGCAGAGGAGAACAGACAAATGGGATAGACATTGGCAGCAAATAAGGGGTCAGGAAGAGTTTTATTATATTTTTAAAATAGGAAATATTATGGGATTATACGGATGGAAGTGGAATGATCCAGTAACGAGGGGGAAAGTAATGACACAACAGAGAAGATACTTGCTAAATGATATATTTTGAGTAGTTGAGAGGGAAGGGGTTTAACTTGGGCCAAATCTCTGCAAATTAAAGGAACCAGCAAAAACAGATCAGATCACATTTCAGCCTGTCAGCATCTTACATGAAGAACAGAATTGTAATTAATTATACAGTTTTCAACATGAACAAAATATTTGTGCTGGAAAGGAATTCCCTCTGCGTGTGACCCTGTGCAAGCCACCCTCTACTGACCATTCATTTTCTCATCTATGAAGTTGTCATAAACAGTCTAGCTTAATATTAAATGCTTTCTGGAAATGAAAACAAAAGATGTAAGTTAAGGACAATCACGCATGATAGCAAGCATATGGAAAAATTGGAACCCTTATACATTGCTGCTGGGAATATAAAATGGTGCAGCCACTTTGGAAAATAGCTTGGTAGTTCCTCAAAAGGTTAAACAGTGTTGGCACATGATCCAGCAATTTCACTCCTAGATGTATAACCAAGAAAGGAAAAAAATATCTCCACACAAAACTTATACACAAATGTTCATAGCAGCATTATTCATAATAGCTAAAAAGTGGAAACAATCCAAATATCCTCCAGCTGATGATTGGATGAACAAACTATTATATCCACACAGTGGAAGATTGCTTGACCATACAAAGGAATAAAGTACTGATCCATGCTACCACATGCATGAACTTAAAAACATACCAGGTGAAAGGCGGCAGACGCAAAGGGCCACGTATTTTATGATTCTACTTATCTGAAGTATCAGATAATAGGCAAATCCACAGAGACAGTAGATAAGTGGTATCCACGGACTGGAGGGGGGAAATGGGGAATGACTGCTAATGGATATGGAGTTTTTTGAGGGGAGTAATGAAAATGTTCTGGAATAGTGATGGTTCACAACTTTGTGGATATATTTTAAAATCACTGAGTTGTATATTTGAAAATAGTGAATTACATCTCAATTTTTAAAAAGCCTAAGGAAAATATCATGAGTTAAGATCTTTTGATAAGTGGTTCTCAACTGGGGCAGTTTTGCTTGCCAGGGGGGACACATGGCAATGGCTGGAGACATTTTTGGTTGTCCATTTTACTGGTATTTAGTGGGTAGAGGCCAAGAATGTTGCTAAACCTCTTACAATGCATGGGACAGCAACCACAACAATAGTTATCCTGCCCAAAATACGAGTCAGGCAAAGTTTAAGAAATGCTGCTCTAGGTGTACATTCCATAGGACCTGAACTCAGCATATCAACACCTGAGCTCCTCTTTTTCCCCCAAAGCCCTGCTTCTCCTTCTGGTCCTACCCCATGACTTCTCCCAGGCTTTCAGGACCCATCCCTGACTCCTCCACTCCTCCACCCAATCTCCACAGCTAATCCTAAATATCTAGTGCCTATTATAGGCCCTCACCAGTTCTTACCTAGGGCAGCAGTCCCCAACTTCTTTGGCACCAGGGACTGGTTTTGTGGAAGACAGTTTTTCCATGGGCGGTGGTTGGGGGAATGGTTTTGGGATGAAGCTGTTCCACCTCAGATTATCAGGTATTAGATTCTTGTAAGGAGCGCACAACCTAGATCCCTCACATGTGCAGTTCGCAATAGGGTTTAGGATCCTCTGAGAATCTAATGCAGCCGCTGATCTGACAGGAGGCAGAGCTTAGGCAGTATTGCTTGTTCACTGGCTGGCCGCTCACCTGCCCTTCAACCCAGTTCCTAACAGGCCACAGACCAGATCAGTACTAGTCCTTGGCCTGGGGATTGGAGACCCCTGATCTAGGGTACTTCAGTATCTTCAGTGACACCTTTTATTTTTCCTAACAGCTTTTTAAAGGTACAGTGTACATACAATGAAATTTGCTCCTTTTATATAATGAATGACTTTTAGTACATTTAGAGTTTTACAACCATCACAATTCAATTTTAGAACATTTCCATCACCCCTGCAAAATCCCTTGGATCCATTCGTAGTCACTCCTCATTCTCCCTGCCCCCAGCCATTGGCGGCTACTAAGCTTTCTGACTCTAGATTTAAAGCTGCTTCTTGGCCACCAGCCTGGTTTTATTTCCCAGTTGCTGAGCACTGCTGCAGAAGAGGTCTTTCTAAGACTGAAAGCCAATCCAGCCAACCCCCTGTTTAGAATGTTTGAGTCTAGGATACAGTCTGGTCTCCAAGACCCTCCTGCTGGGGCTTCTATTTCACCGGCACCACTGCCCACAGTACGTCTTTTCCCAAACCTGCCATGCTTTGCACACCTCAGTACATTTGCACATGTCATTTCCTCCATCTGGAATGCCCTTCACCGCCCCTTCTGGCACTGTGACTGGTTCAGCACTGTTATCTTCTAAAAAGCCTTCCTCAGCTACTTCAGACTCAGTTGTGGCCACTCTGTTTTCATAGCGCCTTGTTGATATCTTTCTCATCACAGGACTTGCCCTGTTACATTATATTTCCAGGTTTGCTCATTTGTCTTCCTCACCAGACTGAGCTCCTGGACGGCACAGAATATGTCCTGTCAGCTTTGAGGTTTGCGTTGAGTTCAGCACCTAGCATTAAGTAAGAGCTCAATAAGCGTTTGAATAAATGAATGAGTGAAAGCTCGGGCATTACATTTATGTTAGGGGAATTACTGACTGCATAAACATTTTCTTAAAGATTCTTGCTTAGCAGACCAAGTTTATTAGAAGTTTAGCTTATGCTGTTAAAACTGGAGAAATTCTGGAAAAGAGAAAGTATGCATTTTTGGTAGCAAGCTTAGTCTAAACTTTTATGTACTTGCCTACAGTAAAGCATGCACCTATTTCCCCTTATGGAGCACAGCAGTTGCAAATGTCATCTTACATAACATGCTATGTAGACCTTGAGACATGAGGTGAATCTCAGAAGAATCTAGGTTTGATTTATTCAAGGGAATCTGTAAATAGGTGTTTGAGAGACTCTGCCATCCTGCTGATCTGACACCATTATAATGGAGCACACTGCTCAGCCACAGCCCAGTCCACATGAAAGCGAACACCAAATGAACTGGGCCCACTCCTTAGCCCTTCTTCACATTACACAAAGTTCGATCTTGTTTTCTAAGCAATCAGAGATGTGTATAATATGTCCACATTGTAGGGGGAAGAAAGGCAAATCCGAGCAGAGAATGGGGCAAAATTATCCATGTGCATAAATTCTACCCAGGCTACTGTCAGAAGCCTGCTGCTGCTCAGGAAAACAGCGCGAGTTACCACCAGCCTCAGCTGCGGTAACTGCACCCTTGAGCATTCTCAAATGGCCAGCCAATGGAGAGGCGTCTGCCTGAGTGGGGTTTTTAGCCATCTTTCAGTTCAATTGAAGAGGGAGCTTAAGGACATCATAGGGATTTGTAACATTCCATGCAAGGTGTCAGACCCATAAACTAGCGTGTCCATCATACCGATGCGCAAGTGGAGTCGTCTCTCATTGGTGGCAGACAGACTGAAGATGACCTTTTGCTATGTAATTGTATTCATCACTTAATAATTCAAGAATATCTAAAGGGGATGAAGACTTCTTTATTCAGATTAGAGCATTAATAGGAAAACACAGTAAATCAGAAGCCCTTTGCAACCAGCCTACAGGGAGTGCTTTCGAATGGCTTGGTTACAAGAATGGTTCCTGGGCTGGGAGACAGAAGACCTGAGTTCTAGTCCTAGGTCAGCACTAAGCTGTGTGTGTTGTAGATCTGTTTCCTTCTCTTTAAAATGAGGGCATTCCATTGATCTTTAAGGTTTGTTTTAGCTCTAAAATTCTGATTCCCCGTAGTTAAGGATTTAAGAAAACATGAGGCATGTGCTTCTGACAGTTTTTGGACTCTCTCTGGTTAGGTATTATTTATTGCTCATATAGCCATCTCATTTATTAAGGTTTTTTTTATAGCCAGGAATAGATTCAGAGATCAATACATTTTTATTAATGATGGTCCGTCATGCCTGGTAAAGAGATAGCAAGAAAGCTCATCTAGAATGAGCCACTTGAATAAACCTGACACATAAGCTTAGCTTCAAGCTGCATTTTGGCAGGCCTCTCTGTGAAATAATGACATTGGCAGAGGAAGAAACTATGGAAACCTTCTTCACAGCCAGACTCATAAAATCAAAAGCAGGTTTGGGGTATGCTTCTCAGTCCTGGCTGTAGATGCAAATCCCATGACTTTTTGAGTGTAGCATTTTATCTTCAAAAGGACAAAATTTGGCATTTGCTGTAGTCATTAAAAATGATGAATGCCTAAAATACTTTAGAGTTTGGATTACTGTAGGTTAGAATAAATACTGTGTCAATACTAAACAGGATTTTAGAGTGGAAAACTTCTCATGGACATTGTCAAATCAAAACTTAAAATCTTTTCACTATTTTCCCTTTAATCATATGAATTGAGCATAATTGTTGCCAGTTCTCCTTGTAAAAATGATGGTGTGGGCCTTTTGGAAGTGAATTCCTCCTCCCAGCACCATTAAGAGATAGCCTCGTGCCCTGAAAGAGTTAATTCACTTCCAGATGGAGCTTTTCAGCCCCTGTGAGGAGTTCAGATGATATCAAGTTCACCAGTCTTTTACATTTGTTTTGTGCCTCTTGAACTTCGTTTGTATACCATTTATGGATACAATTGAAGTAGTCTATGGTAATTTTAGACTATTTGAGACCTTTTCCAGAAATTTCACCTTAGCGTTCCAATCCCAGAGACTCCAGAGCAAATGCAGCTTTCATCTCATCTCTCCATCCCTCCTCTTAATGACCTTAACCCTGACCTGAGGACCACTCTCTATAAACATGATTCATTCTCTTTGCTTGGTTTAGTTTTGTTCCTTTAATGAGCCAAGATGACCAGGGAGACCCGATAGCTTATTTGCACTAATGTAAGTATGCTCTACTAGTTAACTCCTAACTCATTTATTTGGCTTTTACTTTGCCTAGAATTGACCCTCTGTCTCAGAGATGAAACATCTATGTCTTAGACAAAGAGATGCAAACGGTTAACATAAACAAGAGTCAGGATACAGACTACTACCCTACAATGAAACATAAAACAAACTGCTGGAGAGGGAGAGTATCTTTATATCCTGTACCTCAACTGCCATATTATAGTCCAGTATAAATGTTCATTAACATGTTTTATTATACAGTTACAGCCTAATGCGCTCCGGTTCAGACTACTTTCCTCTTGTGAGTTCTAGGAGTCATCATATCTCCAAGTTAAAAATTTTTGTGTTTGTCACTTTGTGATTCGAATGTCTTATTTCTCCAGCCTCTATAACATAATTTCTGATTCTGCTTGTGTGTGCAGGCGTGCTTTTCTGACTTGAGTTTAATACGTAGTCTCTGATTTTTTTTTTTTTCAAAGTTGCAATGGCAGAACTGGGCCATCAAGGACGCTTAGAAGGTGATAAGCTGGAAGAGACTTTTAAGGAGAAGATTTACGATGGGTTTAGTTTCCCTATTGTCCAGCTTGCCACTTTCAGCCCAATTCATTTTGGATTGGTAGGGGTCTGTCCATGGGGTTCTGACAAATGTGTTTTTATCCTTGTGAATTTATGCTCACTTCAGTGTCCAAAAAAAAAAAATCTATTAAAAACTGATATGACTTTGAACAGTGGCTTGGTCCCTGATTATGGCCTTTCCTGGCCATCCCATTTAATTTCTGGCTGGACCATCTAATGACATTAAAAGCTGCCCCTTCCAAAGCTGGATATTCCCTGCATTGCACTGTACTCATTGCAGTTTAGTCTAGTCCCTTTTATAGGTCAGTGACACCTTGAAGCCTGTATACCTGAGTCACTACAAATCTTAAAAGATGCAATTTTCTTGGCAGCTTTATCCTCCTAAGATGAATTGGAGGGTGGGAGTGAAGGACAGGGTTCTAATCTCTGTGTTAGGACCAGGGACGATAGAGACCTCTGTCTTCGCACTGGGAAGCTGCTGGCTGAAGGACTAAAAGAAGGGTTTCTTAAGTGGTTAGTTACATGCTGGAATCTTTGTTGTTTTTAAAACAATCTGCTTGTTCTCTAAAAGAACCTGTTTGTGCTTCTCCTCGAAAAGTACCAGTGGCATTCCCTCACCAACAATACAGCTTTAGGAACTTACTCTCTTCAAAAGAAATAAAATTTCAAAGAAAATTCTTCTAAGGTGGTCAAAGAGTTATCAAATCTGGAGAGTTGGGGAATCTTTTCTTGTGTTAGCCCTGTTATGCCAGATGGTTTCTTTAAAAAAAAAAAAATCATGAATGTATTCTGCATGGACAGGCATTGTCATCTCTGCAGAGAACTGTCTTTGCCTAATGTCCTGTCTGATGGGCCATTCTATGTATTATATGCTACATAATCTCCACAAATGTATACTGTGGTCCATAAAACTGCCATACTGTTTTCAGAAACTAGTAAGTCACAAAGTAAACCTGAGACAGTGCTGTTAATAAACACAAATTGCAAACAAGAAGGTAGTAAGTGGAAATAATGCACTCATTTAGGAGTCATAAAGCCTTTGATCTTACTTTGAAGGAAAGAGTCTATGTTTAAACTACCCATTCAGGGACAGCCAGATCCCCATAAAGAGCAGTGCTTTTTGCTTTGATAGAAAATCACTGAGGCCTGTCTAGCAGGTCTGGTTTGTAAACAGATTAGTTAAAGGCTCATCAGGACTGATTTGCATAGGATTCAGCAAGCCTCAGTCACTTAATGAGCAATGCCATTTCCAGGTTGGGAAGAACACCATTTTTCCCCCGCTAGCTATAAGTCTTAGATCATTACTTTGTGGGAAAGGGAAAGAATATTCATATAAAGTGAACGCTTGCTGTCCTTCACTAATGGGAAAATGATGACCTAAGACTTGCTTTGCTTGCTCTAAATAGTGAAGGTTGTAATGAAAGAAATAGGTGATGAGTTTGAAATTAGGTTACAAAAAAGGTTTCCCTACCCTTCTCTATTATTAGAGAGACAAAGGAGGACTAATGTGAATTATAATAGAGAAGGTAAATGCACTGCAGACGCAGACCACAAATATGTATCCACAAATGTTTATGGAGGACCTCCTTAGAACCTGGCTGTGTGTGTGTGTGTCAAGGGTGAGACATTCCATGCTCCCCAAGGCAGAGTGAGCCTCTGCCTGCACCGAGCCTCCCTTCTGGGGCCATCATTAGAGAAATGGGAACAGCAGAGGAAAGGAATTTGGCAGTTTAAGCACAGGTTTTGAAATTTCTACCAGTGAGCCGCCATTTGCTTGAAGATGGCAAGAACAGTATTTCCAGAGAGAGCAAATCCTCTGATCAATCTTACTGCACTTTTGTTTTTGAGTTTCAGAAAAATGGGCAATCACCTTCCTGTCAGTAATTAAGAACCTCTCTTTTCCTTAAATGTTGGAGTGAGAAAAATGTTCAAAGAGGAGGGGCGTGGTGGCTCATGCCTGTAATCCCAGCACTTTGGGAGACTGAGGTGGGCAGATCACTTGAGGTCAGGAGTTCGAGACCAGCCTAGCCAGCATGACAAAACCCCATCTCTACTAAAAATACAAAAATTAGCCAGGCGTGGTGGTGCGTGCCTGTAATCCCAGCTACTAAGGAGGCTGTGGCATGAGAGTCACTTGAACCCTACCGGCAGAGGTTGCAGTGAGCTGGGATTGCACCAGTGCACTCCATTCTGGGCAACAAAGCAAGAATCCATCTTTAAAAAAAAAAGAAAAAAGAAAGAAAAAGAAAAAATGTCGAAAGCAAGCCTTTGCCTATTTTGATCACTTAATAGATAACAAACAGAGCAGCTCAGTAGAAACAAAAAATTGGAAACTGCTTATTTTTAACTTTGAAAAATAAGCAGTTTCTAAGTAAAACAAAGTGATCTCTGAAGTTTTCTACTCTGACTTCCAAGCATGTAGTGAACTGCCGGGGGACAGTGGGTGCTTCTTTGTCTGGCTTGCAGCAGCAGCATCCTGCTTATGGGAAATGTTTTTTAAATATTATCAACGTTGGCAACATTAACTTTCTCAGCTGGAAACTTGGGTTTAAATAGCAACCTTTGGCCTTTGGGTCCTGCCTTGTCAAGGCCAAGGACCTCAGCCTTACCCTGCTTCCTAGAAGCAAGATCAAATCAGCACTCTCCTGTAAATGTCACCTTGGATCCATTGCACTCAGGAAGACACAGTGCAGCTCTGGGAAGTGTTAAAAGAGAGCCTGGGGACAATTTCATACTGGCGTGATCAAGACTCCGGGTCCTGTCCAGGTAATTCAGATGGATAGTGGGTGTAAAGGGAGGCCATGCCCTCTGTCTCTCCAGGTGGATTTAATTAGGCTAAGGAGGAAGAGGAGGCCTTGTTAGTTTGTCTGCTTGTGAATATGGCTAGGGAGAGTATTCTAGTAAAATCTACTTGCGACCAGGTAAGACACCTGCATCCCTCCCTAGGAAAACGGGGGGTATTCTATATCTCACAAGGGACCACATGTGAGGCCTCAGAGAGCCTTGCAGTCCCTCTTGCTGGCACCTTTCCCCAACCCCACTATTTTCTGATGGAGAAATTTCTTCCAGCTTGCCTTTGTCCACATCTCTCTCAACTTCCATAGGGGCACAGACCTGCTTTGTACAGGCAGGGACCTCCTGCTTGGAAGGAGCCCTTTAGATGGGCACTGACAAGAAGGCTCCAACCCACCTACCTACTGAGGAGGCCTCTTGATGCGTGGCAGCACCTGCATTTCTACCACAGGCTGGCATGAGGCAAATGAGCATGTCCACTGCCTGAGAAGATGTTCAAACACGAGCTCCATGAGGGCACGGACCATGGTTTTGTGACTGAGGTATCACAAGCACCTGGCACACTGGATGCATTCCACACACGGCATTTGTTTGGTGCATGAGTGAAGGAACAAATGAATGAGATGACCCCAGTTTTTTTTAGTAATTATCTTGAATTACTAATAAAATTACTAAGGAACTAGTAATTCCCTTTCCTTTAGCTGTCCAGGAACACAGGCAAAGCCAAAGCTCCCAGGATCCTCATTCCATGGGCTCTAAAGCAGGAAGGATTGGAGGAAATGAGGGACTGACTATAGTCAGGCGGGTTTGCCAAGTCTTAGGAAGCCTGGCCCCAATATTTGGAAGCTTTCCCTGAGTTAGAAACATGAACACATAGCCTCTGTTATTATGGGCCCAGGACCAATTCCAAGGCATCAGGAAGAGGCCCTCTAAACATCCCTTTACACACATAAAGCACTAGCACAGTTTCTAACCTGTAGTAGATGCTTAATAAATGCCCTTGCTCTCAGAGTGACTGCATCTGAATACCAGCAGGTAGGATCTTTGATTGGAGCCACGAGCCCGTTAACACTGAAATGCTGTGTTAATCAAGCTTAGAGAACACAGAAGCCCACCATTGCAGAAGACCAGAAACGGCTTAATCTCATTTCACTTAATATATCTAAGTGAGATATGTCTAAACACTCTGCTTTATTTTACAAACTTATAATCAACTTTTGAAAATAATGATGAAAGCCATCCTTTGCTGCCCTACTCACCTCCCACATCCTTCAACACTGTATTAAAAGGTGGGCCCCGGAGAGGTCAGGCCTGAGTTCTAAACCCAGCAATACCATTTTCTAGTGTGGACTTGAGCAGGTGACTTAGCCTCTCTCGGTGTCAGTTTTCTTTTTTTCTTTTTTTTTTTTTTTTGAACAGAGTCTTTCTCTGTTGCCCAGGCTGGAGTGCAGTGGTGAAATCTCGGCTCACTGCAACCTCCACCTCCCGGGTTTAAGCAATTCTTCTGCCTCAGCCTCCTGAGTAGCTGGGACTGCAGGCACGTGTCACCACACCCGGCTAATTTTTAGTGTTTTTAGTAGTGACGGGTTTTCACCATGTTGGCCAGGCTGGTCTCAATCTCCTGACCCCCTGATCCACCTGCCTCGGCCTCCCAAAGTGCTAGGATTATAGGCATGAGCCACTGCGCCCAGCCTCTCAGTGCCAGTTTTCTCATCATGACATAGGGATAATAGTAACTATCCCAGGGTATAATTGAAAGGCTTAAATAACACAGTGTAGGTACAGGGCATGGCATGGTGTCTGCCACATAGTAAATGCTCACTAAAATTTACAAGCTCTTAATATGAGCTACTGGTAACCAAGAAGCCAGTTGGTGAAGAGCAAACTTGATAAATACAAGACTGCCATCAGCCATCTTCTACTTCAAATGGTTTCTGGTTAGTTAGCAAGAGGGTATTTGAATCTGCTTGTGGGAGATTTTTTTTCTCTAATGCCATAGGACCCAGTAGAGAGAGTGAATACGAAAAGCCTGGCTCTCTCAAACTTGGCAGAAGATAAGTCAGAAATGTGCTGGACTCATGGGCTATATCTGCTAAGACAAAAGCAGTGGTCTGCAAGGTCATATTCTGGGAGACAAATCTTGCTGAATGAATTCCACTCAGAGCTGGGGCTTTGGCGCAGCCCAAGGCTGTGAGTGCTCAGCCCAGTGGGGCAAATGGTGGCTTTAAGTCCTGTCTTTTGTGCAATCCTCCCCTACCCCATTCTTTGATGTGGAAAATGGACACTTTGTCAATCTCATGTAAAGTGCTATGCAGATGCGGTTTCAAAGCACTTTCCCACCTCCACCCAATGAGATCCCTGTCCCTGAGACTTTCCCATTTAGAAATTCTGAAGCTGCCAGACAAGCAGACATCACTCTAAACCAAACTGGAGATTGCTAGCTAAATGTCTGCAAACCCAGGGACTCAGCTAGTGCATAGCTGATGGGAATGCAGACTGATAAAAGTCTTGCTGGAGCATCATTTGCCAATAGATTTTAAAAACACTCATTTATAATTAAACACCGAAATATTTACAAATGTATTCATTCATCTTAGCTTCTTTTATATAATAGTATTGACAAGTGATTCAGATCCTTTTCCACGCCCTGGTCTCCTTATTGGGCTCTTTCTAGCTAAGCTTTGCCAGGCCCAGTGCGGCTGGTGAAGAGGTTTGGCTTTGGAGGTGGCAGTGAAGTGGGAAGAGCCACCACAAAACTATAGGAACTGCCAGGCACGGTGGCTCACGCCTGTAATCCCAGCACTTTGGGAGGCCAAGGCTGGCAGATCACGAGGTCAGGAGTTCAATACCAGCCTGGCCAACATGTTGAAACCCCGTCTCTACTAAAAATACAAAGATTAGCCGGGTGTGGTGGTGCGCACCTGTAATCCCAGCTACTCAGGAGGCTGAGGCAGGACAGTTGCTTGCACCCAGGAGGCAGAGGTTGAGTGAGCCGAGATTATACCACAGCACTCCAGCCTGGGTGACAGAGCAAGACTCCGTCTCGGGGGAGGAAAAAATGAACCATAGGAACCCTGGAATGTTCCCTACCACTGTTAAATTGTCAATAAGGCATGAAATGGCTGGTGAAAATTATCTATCCATTGTCACTTGCAGCCATCCACAGCTCTCCTGGTTACTGACCTATAGTAGATGCTTAATAAATGCCCTAGGCAGGGAATACAAATAACTGCATATAGCCAGCCAAACATGCTTCCAGCATAATAGAGCCATGGAATGTAAATAGAGATCACAGTAAAATAGAGCTACGTGTGCAGCCAGGGGAAGACAGGAAGATGGTGTTGGGAAGGAAAGAGGATGAGAGAGAGCTGCCATTGTGTAGGATAGTTATCTTAGGACATAGAGAATAGAATAGGGGCTTTGGAATACAGCAGACTTATATTTGAGTACCTGAATTGCCAATAAATAGCAAACTACTTAACACTTCTGAAGCTTGGTTTCCTTATCTATAAAATGGAGAAGTAGGCAGGCACTTTGGGAATCTGAAGCAGGAGGATCACTTGAACCCAGGAGTTGGAGATCAGCCTGGGCAACATAGAGAGACCCTATCTCTACTAAATAAAAATGAAAATTAGCTGGGTGTGGTGGCACATGCCTGTAGTCCCAGCTACTCAGAGGCTGAGGCAGGAGGATCACTTGAACCCAGGTGTTTGAGGCTATAGTGAGCTATGATCACACCACTGTACTCCAGCCTGGGCAACAGAGCAAGACCCTGTCTCTAAAAATAATAATAATAATTAAAACAAAATAGGAAAAGCAATTTGTAGAGCTATTGGCAGAATTAAGTGAGATGAAAGAGCATATACAAAGCATGACCCAGGGAAGGTACTCAATAAAAGTGAGTTTCATTTTCAAATACTTTGTCTTGTTGTCTCCTTAAGAAATATTTATTATATAAGGTGTGTTGATTTCAGATTCAAAAGACACAATCAGTGTGACATATCTAAAACTCTGTTGTCCCAGATCTGAATAGTCTGATTTATATCGTATACTAGTAGCTTCCACTATCTTAGTGGGGTTTTAAGGAATTTACCCTTGTAGTGACCTTTTTGATTAAAGACTCTGTTAAGAAGTTGGTTAAATAACAAAGTATGGATTAGTAAGTCCAAGAGCAGCATTTGAAAAATATGATTACCTAAAATGTGGTGCTTCCAGTGAGCACTGTGTTTAACATCAGGTGAGTTGTATTGGTATCTTTTGCATAACTAACAGATGGCTTTGAAGTTTACTCAAAAGACAATTTAAAAGGCTGATCAGGCAAGGGATGGCGGGATGTTTTAAAGCCTGCTTTTACCCAGGCATTCCATGCAGATAAGCACCAGGGTAGAGGAATAAGAAGAAATGGTCTTCTAAGCTGAAGTGTTCTGTTTCACTTCCTTCTGTCCCAAGTAGTTGCTAAAGTAATTTACAATTTGGAAAGCTGTGATCACCCTACCTGAAGCAGTAAAATCTCATGGTGGGGCCTCGTAATTTATCACCGGCAGTAAATGCTAACAAATTATACTGTACTAAAAGCCATTGCCCAAGAGTTTAGCCCAGAAGACACCAAGGCAAGGCCTTTATTTTTATTTTTTTTATCAGGATGAGTGAATGTTTAGTCTACTGGATATTTTTCAAGCTTACATTTTTATATTATGCCTTTTGGTTTTTTTGAACCAGATCCAAGTTTGACTTTGGTATTTGCTGTAATGTACTCTTTGTTTTCCCTTTATTTCCCATCTCACTGTTACCTCTATCCCAGTGGAGCCTTTCCAGTGTTTGAAGAGGGCAAACATTGATCTAGTCTGAAGTTAGAATAGGAAAATATGTGTGAGGAAATTGATGTTACCATTTGCACTCAGTCACTCGGTCAAGAGTCAGCTCTCTCATTTCAAAAGCAAAATATGCATCAAAAACTTCAACAGACTTCAGCGGCAATGGAAAGCAGCATGTTTGGAAACTGCACATCAGGAGGCCTACTGCTGAGTTCAGAATGATTACCGTATCCCATCATACTACCTTCTAGTGAAATCTAACACTTTCTTGTTAGAGTCTTAGAAACTATTCAAGACCAATCCATTTAGCCAAAAAAAAAAAAAAAAAAAAAAAATCCTCTCTGGGTGAATTTACTGATACCAGAGAACAGATTTTTTTAAAAACCCAAGAATTCTCTAAAAAAACAAATTAAAGAAAAAAGCTTTCCTCAAGATGCTAAGGACCTGAGGCCTCAGAGGCGCTTGGTCATGTGCCAGATTTGAGCATCTTCCTCTACTCTTCCCAAATGCCACAGAAAGGGGAAAAAAGTGAGAAAATATCACTTATTCTGCCTCTTTACTGCCTTTTAGATCAGTTGGAAATCAAGTTTTTGTTGGTTTTATTTGTTTTAGATCGGGATTTCTTTCTTTCTAGTTGAGTAACAGGGTTGCTCACGCAAGTCACCCTTTCTCTTGCTCTTGTGAACGGGGGGCCGTGGGAGTGGCAGCACCTGGGGCCATGACAGACATGCAGAGCCTCAGTTGCTAGCCAGACCTGTCTGAGAAGAGCTGCTGAGTATCCCTCAGCTCGCACTGTGTCAGGAGATGCTGGTGTTTAGGGTTGTTGGCAGGTTTTTAGTTTGAAGGGATGTCCTTTGCGAGGAAAGAATCCTAGACCCAGAGCACTCCAAGAAGCAGAGGGCTTACTCATGGGATATACATGGACCCAAACTGGAGTCTGAAAGCAAGATCTGGAGGCAGCTCCAGGGACAGGCTGCCCTCTGCCCCTAGCTCCTGTGTCTGCTCCACTCTCCCCACTTCACGGACCACATTTCAGCGCTTCCTCATGGCTTCTGCTGCTGCACAACTTAAGCTTTGACGTGGTCCATCACGGCCCCTCCAACCCCTTTCTGCATCAGCATCTCCTTTCAGCTTCAGCTCATACTGATGCCTGATTTCCTCCATCTCAATTCTCAAGAGCTAGAACCTGATCGGTCCAATAAAATGTTTTGCTCCCAACCTTCCACAGGTCACTGGCTAGCCTAGAATTGGACTCTGGATCAGCTCGAGGGGCTGGGGATACAAATGATCTGCATGAAGGCTGACCCTCAGCAGGGGAGGCCAAACTCAGAAGGCTGACCCTCTGAGGACCGGCAGGCAGTTTGAGAGGCCTGAGAGGTGGGCCGCTGGCCACTCTTAAATTTATCACAGCTTGTAGGAACTACAGAATAAAAAATCTCAATGCAACATGGGAAAAAACTCTTAGCTGGGTGCGGTGGCTCACGCCTGTAATCCCAGCACTTTGGGAGGCCGAGGTGGGCCGATTACAAAGTCAGGAGATCGAGACCATCCTGGCCAACATGGTAAAACCCCGTCTCTACTAAAAATACAAAAATTAGCTGGGCGTGATGGCATGCGCCTGTAGTCCCAGCTACTCAGGAGGCTGAGGCAGGAGAATCACTTGAACCCCAGAGGCGGAGGTTGCAGTGAGCTGAGATCACACCACTGCGCTCCAGCTTGGCAACAGAGCGAGACTCCATCAAAAACAAAACAAAACAAAAAAACAAACACACACACACATACACCAAAACAAAACTCTTACCTGCTCCCTAATGCAAATGTCAGTTTAAGTCAGGAAATAAAAAAAGTTTCTAAATTTATTTACTGCCAGACCTATTCTAGGGAGAGAAAGAAGGAAAGGTGAGTATGAGGAACTGAACATTAATTTTAAAGATATTTTGTGGGCCAGTTTTATTTTATTTTAGGGACTTATTTTTATTTTATTTTAGGGACTTATATTAAGACATAAAACTATATACCTGAGAGGCTAGTGAGAGGAAGTGTAACGAATTGAAATTTTCTGGAGTATTATGTAGAAGACAGGTACCCCCACTTTCCTCTCTTCAAAGAGCCTAATCACAGCTGCATTTATGAAGCCTGGAAGAAGTTGTTAGAGAAAGTTTGAGAGTTTTAAAATTATTACTGAAAGATTTGAATCTTTTATCAGGAATCTTAGTTTTTCTACAAAAATTATAAATCCCAGGACAGATATGTCAGCCACCTGGGGATCAGAAACTAAGCCCTTTGATGCTACAAGGTAACATTATGGAAGCCGGGCAGCCTAGTTTAACAGGCACTGCCGAGAGAGCTCATTGCAGTCATAGAGAGAATTCGGTTTGCACAATGTCTTTCTGCTGGTCAGGCCCCTCCTCTCCTTTGTGTCTCCCTCTCGGTCAGTGAGACTCATTCCCCTGCCTCCACTCCGTCCCCTCTGGCCTAATCCACGCACAGTTGCTACTTGGCTTTCCTGGAGCACAGCTCCAACTAGACCTGATCTGCTCAGACCCCTGTAGAAGTTGTGAAGGAAGCAGCCTCCCCAGCCTGGCACTCGCCTTAACACTACACAGTGGCCATGCCTCCCACGACACTCTCATCTGCACCATACACTCTTGTCATCCTGCAAGGTCTCCTTCCTTAGGAGTGCTGACCCAGTCCCCTGCCCCTGCTCACCGCCCCCAGCTTTCCTATCCCTGCCTAGAACCTCCTCTGGGCTCTTTCACAATGCCCCCCACTTTCCAAGTTTTTTTTTTTTTTTTTTTTTTGAGACAGAGTTTCACTCTTGTCACCCAGGCTGGAGTATAGTGGCATTATCTCCTTTCCCTACAACCTCCACCTCCCGGGTTCAAGCAATTCTCCTGCCTCAGCCTCCCAAGTAGCTGGGATTACAGGTGCCTGCCACCACGCTGGCTAATTTTTGTATTTTTAGTAGAGATGCGGTTTCACCATGTTGACCAGGCTGGCCTCGAACTCCTGACCTATGGTGATCCACCTGCCTCAGCCTCCCAAAGTGCTGGGATTACAGGCATGAGCCACCGCGCTCAGCCTCAAGTGCATTTCTGATACCGCTTTCGAGATCCCCCTCCTCCTTCTCACTGGTTTGTTGATGTCTCATCTTCCTCATAGCAGCTGTGATCTCACATTTCCCTTTCCCTTTTGTTTTTTAGGTTTTCACCTCAAAGGTGCCATTCCTCCCCCATCAGGTCAGAAGTATATCGAGAATGGGAACTTGAAATCTTCACACCGAATGTGACCTGGTAGAAAAACAGAGTGGTATAGTAATGTGAGTAGGATCTGGACTCCAACTTCCTATCAGAATTCACATTCCTGGTGGACTTATTTGCTGTGGTTTGTGGGATGTTGAACAAGTCACTTGCCTCTCCCAGTCTCAGCTTCCATATCTGTAAAATAAGATAAGAATTATACTGACCCCACAAGCTTGCTGTGAGGATCACCTGAACCATATGTTCCAAAGTGCTCCGTGAACTCATCAGTACCTCACAGAACATCACTTGCTGCTCTAGTGATGCCAGTAGGTGCTCAGTAAATGCAAGCCCCTGTGCAGCCCCTGGACGGGGATGCTGGAGCCTCCAGGGTTAGCCAACAGCATTAACCTGCTTGTCCATCAAGACTTTTAAAGAGCTGCTAACAGGCAGGAAAATTGCTGGATTTGAGTTTCACCTCCTCCCCTTAACCAGGTCACCTTCTGGAGGAGGTGCTAATGAGCAGCAAAATGACCAAAATGTGGGCGGTAAGGGAGGCAGAGAAGGAAACAGCCTAGGAGCTTGGACAGCCCTCTGCTAGCTACCCAGCGCTTGAAGCTAGGCCTAACAGGCATCCCAGAGCCCAGCACACGGCCCCTCTTGGCACCAAGGGGAGAATAACCATGCAAGGGCCGGAGATGTGGCTTTGGTTCCGGTGAAGCTTTGGGGAAAAACCCAGATCAGGCCCCTCTCTCTCTGGCCATATAAACTTGCAGTCTCCAGCCTCCACAATCGGCACACTGGTGCTTTAATAATTGCTCTTTCTCTTAAGCAGGTTCCATTTTAACTGACCACCTTCTTGACAAATATTGAGCCACAGAATGTTCCTGGCGAGTGGCAACCTAAGAGTGCCATCAGCACTGGAGGGTCTCAAGTATTCCATTCCAGACCCATGGCCAGAGCAGGCAGGTCCAGGAGGGGCAGGCATGGGACTGGCGGCTTCCCAGACACCCATGAATAGACGTGGCCTCCTGTGAGTCTTCCCTTACCATCTGTGGTGTCAGCTTCAGGGTTCCAGGGTGAACCTGAGGCCTTGAAGAAGCAGGCTGGTGAGCCCCAGCATTCACTAACCATGACATTTGCTAACAAACTTCACCCATCAGTGGCTCTCAAGTCTGACTGCACATGAGAACCACCTGGGGCGGCGATGCTGCTGTTGACCTTGGAAGGCTGCTGTGTACCGAATTGAGGTAATGCGTATTCAATACTTGGCACTCAGTAAATACTGCAGGTCCTCAAATAACGTTTTTCTTCCTTTCTTTGAGACGGAGTATCACTCTTGTCACCCAGGCTGGATTGTAGTATCATCGCAGCTCACTGCAACCTCCACCTCCCGGGTTCAAGTGTTTCTCCTGCCTCAGCCTCCCAAGTATCTGGGACTACAAGCGCACACCACCACGCCCAGCTAATTTTTGTATTTTTAGTAGAGACAGGGTTTCACCATGTTGGCCAGGCTGGTCTCGAACTCCTGACTTCAGGTGATCCACCCACCTTGGCCTCCCAAGTGCTGGGATTACAGGTATGAGCCACCATGCCCGGCCAAATAACATTTAGTTCAACATTATTTTCTTACCACGTTGACGAGAAAAGAAAAATGAATTCCAGCTGGGGCCACTGTCTATGTGGAGTTGGTACATGTTCCTCACATCTGCATGGGTTTTCTCTAAGCACTCTGGTTTCCTCCCACATCCCAAAGGTGTGCACATGGCATGTCTATCTGGCCCCAGAGTGAGCATGGGTGTGTGTGAGTGCACCCTGAGATCTGATGGTGTCCAGGCTGGGGCAGGTTCCGTCCTGCACCCTGAACTGGAATAAGTAGGAAGATAATTATCTTGTTCTTATGAATTTGTCTTAAGTGTATGTATTGCTCATATTTATTTCAGTGTTTACTATTAGGCGCATTTTGGTATTTATTTAGAAGTTTAGTGATGTTTTTCTGATTAGAAATATTCCAGGAACTTAGCTCCTGTTTATACCAATTAGCTTGTGGGAAAATGGATTTTGTTCTATGGCATTTCACCTAAAGTTGCAGTTTCCAAGAACCTATTGGCAACATTAAGTGAGGACTTACTTCATTACTTTTTTCTGTATTTGTGGCTCTATATCTTACAAATAACAGTATATAAAATTAATATAGTCTAATAAAAACCAGACATAATTTGAGGTGACACTCTAGGGTGCTTGGTCTATACTTTTTCACCCTGTTGTCATTCTACTGATATTAAATCAGAGATTCTCAATTGAGAGGAAAGGAAGCATTCTTAACAAAGAAAGGGGATAGAAGCGGGCACAGTACACTTTGCACACATCATGAACTGGGCTTGATGCTAACAGACTTAGATTGGATCCAGCCTCCATGTTTTACCTAGGATAGAAAGTGTGTGACACACTGATAGCCCATGATCAAAACGTTTTTTGTGTATTTTTTTTTGAGCTGGAGTCTTGCTCTGACACCCAGGCAATAGCACAATCTTGGCTCACTGCAACCTCTGCCTCCCAGGTTCAAGTGATTCTCCTGCCTCAGCCTCCCGAGTAGCTGGGATTACAGGTGCCCACCACCATGCCTGGTTAATTTTTGTATTCTAGATTTTGTATTTTTAGTAGGTTTTGCCATGTTGGCTGGGCTGGTCTCGAACTCCTGACCTCAAATGATCTGCCTGCCTCAGCCTCCCAAAATACTGGGATTACAGGCGTGAGCCACCACTCCCAGTCCAAAATGTTTTTTAATACCAAAATAATTTTTCTTGTAAAAGTACTATTAGATTGATTGAAGTCAGGATATTGATAATTCAAATGTTTAAAGAAGAATTTTGAGATTTTAATATTTACCAAAGGGGCATGGGCTATTTCTCATGACAACAAGTAGGAAAAGTTTTGCAGTGGGCTTTCAGGTGGGGAAAAAATGTGTACCTAGAGAGGTTTGCAAAACTCTCAAGCTTGAATTTGTTGTCTTCTCACAGGAGCCTTGACTTTGAGGCATGTTTCTTGATCCTTTAATTTTGTGCTTAGAACACGTCCTTGGATGGGGGTCGAAGTTTCACAGAAAGAATTTAATTTACTTAAAGGGTGTAGTTGCTCACTGGAAACCCTGGCACCTTTGGATTTCCGACAGGTGAGAATGAATTCGGGCTGTGAAAGAGCATTTTGCTTCTTGAGATGAAAAGCCAGAGCAAGACGCTCATGGGAATCACTGGAGAGCTTGGTAAACCAGAATGCTGGGTTCTGCCCCTAGAATTTCCAATTCAGTGCATCTGAGTTGAGAGCTTGGTCATCTGAAAATGGGCATGTCTAACTAATTCTCACGGGGCACTCGTACTATAGGCCTGGTGGCCACACGTTGAGAACCACTGCTCTAACCTAAAGAGGGAAGGAAATACAGAGCCTGGGCAAGCTCAGCTGGGAGCAGCTGCAGAGCTCTGTACTCCAGGGATGGGGCAAGCCCAACATGCAGTCAGCTGGTGAGGTCTGTGGGCAGTTCCTGGGTATGGTTCCTACCTGTCCCTGTCTCTGGGCCTTCCTGGGAATTAGGCCATCTAACCAACCTATCAATGGTGAAGGAATTTGAACCTAGCAAATTAAGAACTATGAAGGGTCTGAGGTTTTACTCTACTTGTAATCTAACAAATTAACCTGCTACAGTTTCATGGATTGGCCATAGACACAAAACTCCTGGATCAGAGACAAAGAGCAGTTTATTGCTCATAGCAATAGCAGTAGGCAGAGCATCAGCATTTTCTTGTGCTGGTTTCATGAGCCTCATTGCCACAGGGCAACATAAAGAGGGCCAGTTGATTCCTTCACATGTGGTAGGTTGAGTTATAGGAGAGGAATACTAAGATGAGGGAACCTGAGTCTTTTATAATGGACAGAGAGTATGCCTAATCTCTTCTCCGGTAAGAGACACTATCTTTGAAGGCTGACCACTCTACAACATTTTTCAAAAGTGAAATGCTTTGGATGTCCCCTCCAAATCTCATGTTGAGATGCAGTCCCCAGTGTTGGAGGTGGGGCCTGGTGGGAGGTGTTTGAGTCATGGATCTCTCATGGCTTGGTGCTGTCCTCAGGGTAGTGACTGAGTTGTTGTGATGTCTGGTTGTTTAAAAGTGTGTGGCATCTCTTCCCCACTCTCTCTCTTGCTCCCAAAGTGGGAGTAGGCCTTGTGATGCTCCTATTCTTGTTTCGCCTTCTGACATGAGTAAAAGCTTCCTGAGGCCTCTGCAGAACCTGAGCCACTTAAATTTCCTTTCTTTATAAATTACCCAGCCTCAGGTATTTCTTTATAGCAATGTGAAAGAATGGTCTAACACAACAAGATAATTTAGAACAATGTTATTTGGTATCTCTGCATTGCTAGATGTGTAGAAACATGAAAGACCCATGGATAATTGCCTCCCAACAAGTCTAGGCTCTTAATACCTTACACTGGAGTTAGTAACTACAGCCCACCAGCCTTCAGCCTGTTTTCCTACTGCCAATGAGCTAAGAATGTTTTTTACATTAATAGACTATGACACACACACACACACACACACACACAGAGAGAGAGAGAGAGAGAGAGAGACTGAGAGAGAGACTGAGAGAATGAATATACAACAAGAATCTTACATGGCCTGCAAAGCCTAAAATATTTACTACTGGCCCTTTAAGGAAAAAAAAATGCCAACTCTTGCCCCATGCAGTACTGCTTCTGCAGCCCTGGCTAGACTTATGCCAAGAGTCTGCATGAACCTGACTTATTCTAGCAGTTTCTGTAACCATTAGATACTCTGGGACAGGTGTATGGCAGATTGAATTTCTTAGCAGGCAAACTCTGAGATGGAGTTTAATGTGCAGATATTTATTAAGGAGCACTTCTGGTATTGACACCTGTGGAACATAGGGCAAGGAAGTTGGACTGGATAGAGAAGCTGGGCTGTGATGCAGCCCCAGCAACAGACTCAGCCAGTCACACAGGGAGCTCTGAACCTGGAATAGCCCCCTCAGACTGTTCCTAAGTTGGGCTGAGATGCCCAGACCTTTATACTCATGCATCAGACACTCATTGGATGGAGACCACCTGTGAAGACCAGGCCAGGTGGCTCTCGGGAGCTGAGGCAATCCCTAAAGAGTCTGACAACCGAAAGCTGTCTGCCCACCCCTCCCAGTAGCTGGGACAACTGGTCTTTCATTGAAGGGAAAATCTCAGAGGAGCATCTCAGCGTTCATCACATGGTGCAAACATTTTAGGGCCATGACAGTGGCCTCTGTTAGATCATCATCCTTCTATAATGATTTTTCTAATCTCTCTCTTGAGACAGGGTCTCACTCTGTCACCCAGGCTGGAGTGCAGTGACACAATCTCAGCTCACTGCAACCTCTGTCTCCCAGCCTCAAGTGATCCTCCCACCTCAGCTGCACACATAGCTGGGACTACAGGCCTGCACCACCACACCCAGCTAATTCTTTTTTTTTTTTTTTTTTTTTTTGTAGAGACAAGAGCTTTGCCATGTTGGCCAGGCTGGTCTCGAACTCCTGGGCTCAAGTGATCCATCTCCTTCAGCCTCTCAAAGTGCCGGGATTACAGGCGCAAGCCATTGTGCCTTGCCTAACGTTTTTAATCCCCTGAAGTACTATACTTAGCAAAAGGTCCTGCAAGTGGTAAGGTCTAATGAGTATATATTCAATGAGGAGGTGAATGAGTTTTATGGACTAAATGTTTGTGTCCCTCTCAGATTCGTACATTAACTAATTTCTAATGTGATGGTATTAGGAGGTGAGGGTCTTTGAAGGGTAATTAGGTCATGCACGCGGAAGCCTCATGAATGGGATTGGTGTCCTTATAAAAGGGACCCCAGAGAGCTCTCTCATACTCTTTATCCATGTGAAGATACAACGAAAAGATGACAGTCTGCAACCCAGAAGAAGGTCCTCACCAGAACCCTACCACTCTGTCTCAGACTTCCAGTCTCCAGAACCATGAGAAATAAATTCCTGTTGTTTCAAAGCCACCCAGTCTGTGGCACTTTGTTACAGCATCCCAAACCAAGCCAAAGAGTGGGGGAGTGAGTGGGTGGATGGATGAGTTACAAAAGGAACCCAACACTGAAGTCTTGGATACTGCTGCAATTACCTCCTCCCGGGTCCTACCTCTGTTCATTAGGAGCCCTGGAGAGGGAAGCAGTGTTATAGAATGCCACCCCACCCACTATCCTTCCAAAGACTGTTCTTAAAATCAACTCAAACAAAAAAATAACTGTGATAGACTTGACCTTTGAAAAAGAAACATTAGATCCTCTTTCTGGTAGCTGGGAAATTCAGCACTAGCAACAAAATTGTGTGAATCACTGACAGAAAAGGGGCCAGTAGCTGTAGCTCTCACCAATACAAATGAGAGGCAGGCAAAAGGCAGATTAAAATATGATCTTGTTGATGCTTTGGCTTTGCTTCCCAGGCCTTTGGTGTGTGGAATTGTAGACTGCATTTTTCTTCTTCTATAGAGCCCCAAAGCATTAGAATTAGGACAGTAGATCTGGGCCACGACAGGCTTTCATCCATTGGCAAAAATTAGACCCCAAAGAGGAAGAGGCAGGGTAGTCTGCACTCAGGGAGACATCAAGAGGCACTCTTGTCTTGGGTCCCAATTGGCCAGGCAGTATCATGGATGAGTTTCTGAGCAGTAAAGTGGGATATAAGTAGATGAACCACAGGAGAAAGAATCCTTGAGCAGTTCCAGGCAGAAGTAATTTTCTACAGTTTTGGTTGGCAATTCTTTTCAGATTCAAAGGAACAAAGGACAACCAATTCAACAGTAATAAGAAACAAAGTGGCAAATTATTCAGTAATAGGGGTAAAAAAAATAGTTATAGAAGCCCTTTAAAATGAATTTCATAATAGATATCAGACTTCTGCTTTCAGTAGTGGCAGAATAGGATATTTGGACCAACCTACCTATCAGTGGAAGACCATTAGAAAAGCTAACAAAGTAGTAAAAATCCGCTTGAAGGCATTAGAGAGCAAACAAGGCAGAAAAGTGTTACCAGGTTAAGATTTGGGGAAAGGCAGAAACACAGAGCAATGGAGACCCAGTGGCATTCAGGACCACCTCTGCCAATCTCAGAAGAGACTTATGGTTGAGAGGTTAAAAACATAAACAGGGCTTTGATTGCTTTGCAGAACACAGGGGAACAGAAACTGAATTCTATAATTTGAGGTGATACTCATAATTATGTATACTCTGGAAGAAAAGATGAACCAGAAGTAAACTAACTTTCAAAGGGACTGAAACTCAGCTTCAAATCCTCTCATTCCTGAATTTGGATTAATGGGATCCTAGGTTGCTAATGCCCCAGCTATCATCCAGATGCACAGATAAATCCTTTCTGAAGACATGGTATACCATTCTTCTAACTTTTAATTTTTTCTACTATTTTTTCATAACCAATTTCAGGCACTTATGCAAAAATAACCAGGCATATGAGAAAAAGAAAAGTACAGATGAAAATCGAGAGAAAGAACAGACCCACGGGGGATCCAGACAAGGAAGGTATTAACATAGACTCTAAAATAACCATGCCTGATGTTTAAAGATAACATTGTGGATATGTGTAGGGGTTTGGAAACTTACGGTTGAACCATGGATACACCGCTAAGGCACAGCCAAGGGCTGGAAGGCCTAGGGCCTGAATCCCCCGAGAGCCTCACCTCAGTTTTGCGGGTGAGACGGGTCCTTGTGGAGTTCGAGTCGAACCCAGAAGAAACGAGGGAGCTCGGGTCTCCTCCGAGTGTGCAACAAGCTGACCTGGGGCGCCCCGCCGAAAGGTCACTGGAGACAATCCAGGATCACCCAGTCTTTGCAGCAGGGTGCAGACTTGGAGCCCCCCCCAGGGGCGGCCAGAATCAGGCCCAGGGTCCCCACAGCGTCAGCAAGACCTACACCTGGAGTCGCCGCAAAGACAGCTGGAGTCAGTCCTGAATCCCCACGATGTCAGCCGAAGCCAAGTGAGGAGGCACCCAACTGTTCTCAGGGCGAGGGAGTACTGGCCTCGGTGTTGGCCCAAAGTAAGGAGGAGCTGACCCCAGGGGCCTCCCAGCATCAGCTGCTGCCAGGCCCAGGATCACCAGAGCCTTAACCCCATTCAGCAAGCTCCGGGTCCGGAGCCCTCTCAGCTACTACTGGAGCTGACACTCGAGGCACCTGGCTTCCCCCGGGGTCAGGGTCAGCACGAGCAGAGCAAACCACCTCCAGCTGGGGAAATGGTGACAGACGGCTTCGGCAAAGAAGCGAAAGGGTTCTTCATCCCAGGCCCCAGCGTCCAAGAAGCTGAAGAAAGAGCAGCTTTCTGTAATCCCGAAGGGGAAGCCCAAATCGGGCTGAGTGTGGAAGAACCACTCCAAGAAAAGATTCTCTCTGATGCTTCAGGACAAGCCCCTGCACCCATCGTGGCAGGGGAAGCTGAAGCAGGAGAGGAAGCTGGCCTAGGACTTTGCCCCTCACCTGGAGGAGGAGTAGGAGAGGCGCCGCCAGGAGAAGAAACAGCGCCGGGCCGAGAACGTGAAATGCCCGGAATGAGCCAAAGGTGGAAATCGTCCAAGTGATCTGAAACCCCACCAAGCTCAAGCGGGCAAAGCAGGAGCAGCTGCGCTGCATTAAGAAGCGGGACACCCTGACCCTGCTGCAGAAGCAGCCGGCCGGCAGCCAAGATCTGAGCTCAGGATGGCCCGAGGCCTTCCATGGCCAACAATAATGTCAGGCCGAAGCTCAGACAACTCTGCTGGAGCTGGCACTCCAACCCCATGGCTCCAGAACAGGGACCCCCAACTGGGGTTCCTAGGCCTTTGAAGGCTTGCAGGCAGGTCTCTTTGGGACACAAGCCCAGAGAGGAGGCTGGGACCTGGCAGAGATGGGGTGGGAAGAGATTCAGCCCCCATCTCTCCTTCCTCTCCTTCTCCAAGTGCCTTCAAACCAAGAACAGTACATTATTCTGGTTCCTCAGTGAGCTGGTGACTGGCGGGTGACTCACCTAGTGTTGTATGTTCTGTCTCAGCGTCCTAGGTCCATCCAAGGCCTGGAGGCTGGCAGTTGGGAATCCAGCCTCCCCCACACCTTCCCAAAGGCTGCTCTGGGCACCTTGGCGGCCCACTGGCTCTCTCCCCAGCAAACTGAATCTGGCTCCTCCCCACTTTTCAACACTGAAAGATTAAAATGAGAGGCTGCAGGGAGCAGGGTTTTTCCCTAGCACCCCCTTTCCCAAACCAGACTCTGCAGAAGCCCCAGAGAATCACTCACGTCCATCCAGTGTACAGCAAAAATATTTATATTCATTGCGTGCCTGTTGCATACAGGCACAACCCTAGGCACCAGCCAATACAGACAGTAGACCAAAGTCCCTGCCCTCGAGGAGCTTTCATTCTGATGGAGAGAAAACATAATAAACAAGCAAATGCAAAAATAAATAAGTAAATAACATTGTGATTTTTCACAGAGAAAAATCAAATGGAATCTGTAGAACTGAAAAATTCAGTAACTGAAACTAATTAATTGAGTGCATTTAATAGAAGAATAGACACAGCTGAATAGAAAATTAATGATCTGCAAGATAGACCATGAAAAAATATTTGGAATGATGAATGATGACAGAGGAAAGAATAAGAGACATGGAAATACTATGAAGAATCTAACATAATGTGTAATTGGCGTCCCAAAAGTAGAGGAGAGACATTGGGTGGATGCAATATTTGAAGAGACAGTAGCTGAGAATTTTCGAAAAATGATGAAAGATATTGAGCCACAGGTTCAGGAAGTACTACCAACTCCTAGCAGGACAAATAAAAGCAAAAGCAGACCTAGGCACATCACAGGAAAACTGTTCAAAACATCTTCAAAGAGTTGACAGAAAATCAACCAACTGAGGATCCTACACTCAGTAAAAATATCCTTCAAGAATGAAGATGAAATAAAAACATTTTCAACCAAAAATGGATAAATTTGTCAGCAGAAGACCTATACTAAAGGAATACTAAAGGTTATTCTTCACGCAGAAGGAAAATGATTAAAGACAGAAATTTGAGGTGTAGAAAGGAATGAAGAACAATGGAAAGTGTATGTAGGAAATATAAATAAATATTGATTATCAATGCTTCATGGAATTTATAATATCTATGGAATTAAAATGCATGGCAACAATAATATGTAAGATCAGAGTGGGATGGAAAGGGTAAATTAATAAATTAGTATTTTAAGGCATTATCAGAAGAGGGCAGAAGTACAAAATAACATCAGGCTTTTATAAATCAGGATGTATACTGCATCTCTGTGTTAATGACCCAAGGACTACTAAAAGAGTACCACTCATGATACATGCACTCATACCCAAGCACACATGCACTTGCATGGACACAGAGAAAAATCATGGAAAGCCTCCACCAAAATGTTAACTGTGGTTATGTGTGGGTGGCGGCAGCTGGTCAATTTTTCTCTTCCTTTGTTTATGTGTATTTTTAATTTTTTCCTAGCATATAGAAAATGAATCATTACCCCATTGAAAGAGCTCTACCTTCTAATTCTATGACTTGTCTACTTCTTTTTTAGCTCTTCTGAGCTGTAGATAGATGATTTAAAGTAAAATTTGTCATTAATTTGAAGTCTGGTTTGGTTTTGTTTTACTAAATAATATAACCTTAATATCTTTGCCTGTCATTAAATACTATTCTATAATATCTGAATGACTGTAGAATAGCCCTTTGCACAGCTCCTCTATAATTTAGCCATTTTCCTATTGTTGGGCATTTGAATTATTTCTAACTTTTAGAATAAATATTCCTAATGGACATTCCTACATACATGATTTTTTCCTGAGAAGATACTTCTAGAAGTGTAATTACTGGGTCAAAGGGTCTATAAAATATTGTTTTTAAATTCATATTACCAAATTGCCCTCTGTGAGGGCTGTATTTAGGTGCTTTTTAATTGGCCAATATAAAAGTATGAAGGGGGTTATAGTAATTGTTTTGACAGTGTGCACAGGGTCTATGTCTATGACAGTTGAAGGTTCCCTCCATGCTGCTGTGGTCACACCTAGAGAACTATGCCATGCAGTGCATGGTTGCAGTAATGGGCATAAGGGCTAAAGGAATTCACAGAAAGGGAGCAGTCTTATGGGTCTGGTTGAGTCTGGAGAAGCTTTGTGGAGAGATGAGGCTTGAGGAAGGTCTTGAAGGTGGATAATGGACTGGTCCAGAGGTGGAGAAAGCCGCTGATGTGAAGCAGGTGCCCTCCAGACCAGCCCTGGCAGGTGTGGGCACAGAGTGGTGGGACGGGAGAAGGTGGCACGTTGTCTCCAAGTAATGCTGAACCAGGCTGGACTAGATAAGATGGGTCCCGGCAGACAAGGGGGCTCTGGAGCAAGGCAATGGTGTGATGAAAGGGACATGTCTGTGTCCTCATTTGACCCCACATTTGATGATTCCTCAGAAATGGGAAGAAACTGGGGCTTTTCTACTTTTTATTATATTAGGAAAAAAAAAAAACCCTGCCAATTTGCCAGTCTTGGAAGGATAATAAAAACAAAACTCTTCCTCTCTCAGCAGAATGGAATTAGACTCACCTTGTTACAGATTGTGCTGCTACCAATTAGAGAGAGAAAAGATACTCTGCTGAAAAGTTCTCCACCTTCCAGCTGCTCTTCTTTAATCCATGTAGTTTAAATACCCCAAGGACCTTACACTAAAGCAACCACCAAATATTGAAAAATAGAACTGTGAGTTGGGACTGTAAAGAATGCCTTTTGTTTAGGAAAGGAGGGGACTAGGGAGGATTTTAAATGGGAACCCCTTTAAAGGTGAGGAAGAAAGAAGTTTAGGGTGCCTTTCTTTCTCCCCAGGGATTTCCAAGGAAAGACTTGTAGACTCCAGGAATCCTGCGGACAGCACTAGTGTCTTGTTAAATCAGCTAAGGAATTCTAAATTAGAGACTGATGAAAGCAGGTGATCTCCCAATTGGGAGAAGCCTGAACGAGCCAGGCTGCGCTCAAGGATATCCCCTCAAAGGCCCTGCCTGGGGAGGAGATGTTTTGCATGTGTGCCCAGAAGCAGATGTCCCGAGCCAGAGTGGACATAAGGTGATGGTTGGTGGGGCAGACCCTCACCTCCAAGAGCAGGTCCAATGAACCCTGAGATTATCCATACACACTGCCAGTCTGCCGAGAGAAGCTGCTTCTCACTGTGGCAGGTCAGCTGTGACCACATCTCTTCTCTGGAGGAAGGACAAGGAGAAGGTACCATCCATGGGACAGCAGTGGGCAGCCGTCCCCTCTCCTGCATGCAAAGGCACTGGGTGCTGTCAGAAGATTTTGACTCCATCTCCTTTACCCTGCATTGCTTGAACTACAGGACCACATCACTGAAATCAAGCATCGGACTTTAGGGGGTCAATAAATGGGATTTTAGATCTTTAACTTTTGGATGCGTTGTTTAAACTACTAAAAGAGCAATGAGGGGTGGAGGGATGGAGTCAGGCTGCCCAGTTGAGTTTGGGTAACTTGCTTTTCCTTTCCAAACCCATCTCCTCTCTGTAAAATACGGCTAGAAATAGCACACACCTCAGAGGATGCTGTGAGAAGTAAGTGAGATGATGCCCTTGACCGCCCAGTGGGGCCCAGCACACAGGGAACACGTGGTGCAAATGGGAGCTCATTTGCACTCCAGTGAGAGGATGTTCAAGCTGGGACATGGCTTCCACTGCAGTCCAGGGGTCAAGTAAAAATGATAAGATGCTTCTCATTAAAAGACAAAAGTCTTGCTTTAGAAAAAGTCTTCTTGTGGGGCAGAGTGTTCCTTCCAGACAAGCCATCTCTGAATCCAAGTATTAAGTGAGATTCAGAGACAGGACAGCCCGTGCAGTCATCTGTAGGACTCTCGAGCCAGGTGAGTGTCTACCAGATGAAACCAGGCCCCAAAGAAATCCAGGGGGCTGGATTCTAGCACCTGTTTAGATTTAGTGCCCTGCTGCTCTGGCCCAGGTCTTTACTTCCCTGGTTTTCTCTGGCTCACCTGTGTGTACTTTTCTGGTAATTTTGGCTTGTGGGGGAAGACCAGGAACAAATGATAGGCAATGAGATGGGATTTCATTATTTATCTGCAGTTTCAGCTGGGGAAACCCTGCACTCCACCACACTCTACACAATAGGACTTAGAGACCTGTGCTTTACCTTGGCCTGGTTCAGGGTCTAATCACTGTACTCTAGGTGGCCAGTCTCCAACAAGAGAACGGCCACTGTGCCAAGGAGGTCAGACTCAGTTCATCACAGCAGGTGGTTGTGGGAGGAGGTCCAGGGCTATGACTTCAAGGGGGTCACTAAGATCCCTGGCCCATTTGCACATGGGCCACCATCGAAGATGAAGCATGGTCTTGGAGGCCATGGAGGCTCCCGGAAGGCTGGAGGCTGGCCATCTCTGCTTAGCTCCTGGGGCACAGGCTAAGCTTCAATGGCACTGGGTGGCAATCAGGTGGTGGGGCACACAGAGCTCCCTGCTGTGCAGCCTTTCCGTTTAGAACCAGGGAAAGGGCAAGGCATGCTTTCTGAGGATACCTCAAAGACCTCTGCTGCTCTCCAGTCAAGGCCTTCGCTTCCCAAGCATTTCCCAGGCTTCCTCACCTCTGCACTCTTAATGCCATCCTATTTTGCTAAAATATGCTAGTAAATGACACCTTGGTAAAGAAGAAATGGAGAATGCCATAGTCTAATAATTTGTCTCCTAAAATTCACACCCTTTTTGCTAGATGGCAGGAGTGAGAATGACCTTTGATGTGGATGGTTGGCAAAGACACCCAGTGAGAGACCCCTCCTCGCCCTCAGAGACCTCCCCATGGAGCTGCATCTCCCAGCAGAGGAAAGCCCGAGGTAATGTCCATGCTGCAAGCCCACCTGTATGTGGATTATCCCTCTCCATTTCCTCCACATCCCCAGAAATCTTAGCTTTACAATCATCAAAAGTATGATACCTAAATATTAAATTCTAATAATGCATTAGCATTATTTCTTCAACCCTAAAATGTGTCCTTGAATTGTACAAACAGGTGTCCATTGCTATGCATTTATTGTATTTGGATTTTTATTTCATTAATTTTACTGAATAATACATGCACATCGTCAGAAGCTAAAAATGTCCAAAAGAATATACAATGAAGATGAGGTCCCTTTCCTCCCATCCCTGCCCCACTCCCCAGGCCTTTGCTTCCCCTGCACATGAAGCAACCATTGTTTTTAGTTTTTTCTATGTTGTTCCAGAGATAGTCTACATGTATACCAGCATGTATGTATGTGTGTCTGTATGTTTATACGTGTGTGTATACACTGTATCCTTTTCAAAGTACAAGAGGTGGCACATTGTTAACATTGCTTTGCATATTGATTTTTCTTCCATTCAACAGTATATCTTGAAGCTTGTTCAACATCACCACGTATAGATTGTGCCATAATTGAACCAGTCACCTACTGATGGACAATTGTGTTGTTCCTAATTTTTTGAAACTATAAACAAACCGCAGAGAACATCCTCAAGCATACTTATTTGTATGCAACACACATATCTGTGGGTTAAATACTAGTATTATAAAATGCAAAACTATAAAACTCCTAGAAGGTAACAGAGGACAAGACCTAGATGACCTTTGGTATGACAATGACTTTTTAGATACAATACCAAAGGCACAATCAATGCAAAAAAATTTTAATGCACTTCATTAAAATTAAAAAACTAGGCTGGGAACGGTGGCTCGTGCCTGTAATCCCAGCACTTTGTGAGGCTGAGGCAGGTGCATCACCTGATATCAGGAGTTTGAAACCAACCTGTCTAACATGGCAAAACCCCGTCTCTATTGAAAATACAAGAGTTAGCCGGCATGGTGGTACACACCTGTAATCCTTGCCACTCAGGAGATGGAGGCACTTGAATCACTTGAACCTGGGAAGCAGAGGCTGCAGTGAGCCGAGATAGCGCCACTGCACTCTAGCCTGGGCAACAGAGAGAGACTCTGTCTCAAAAATTAAATTAAATTAAATTAAAAATTTCAACTCTGCAAAAGACATTTTCTTTGTATCACCCTGTCGCCCAGGCTGGAGTGCAATGGCGCGATCTCAGCTCACTGCAACCTCCACCATCAGGGTTCAAGCAATTTTCTTGCCTCAGCCTCCTGAGTAACTGGGATTACAGGCACATGCCACCACACCTGCCTAATTTTTTGTATCTTTAGTAGAGATGGGATTTCACTACGTTGGTCAGGCTGGTCTCGAACTCCTGACCTCGTGATCTGCCCGCCTTGGCCTCTCAAAGTGCTGGGATTACAGGTGTGAGCCACTGTGCCTGGCCAAGACATTATCAAAAGAATGAAATAACAAGCTACCGATCTGGAGGAAATACTACTTTACAAAAGGCATACCTTATAAATCACTTTTATCCAAAATACACAAAGAATTCTTAAAATTCAACATAAGGAAACAACCTAATTTTAAAATGGACCAAAGACCTTAACAGATACTTCACAAAAGAAGATATACAAATGGCAAATAAGCACATGAAAAGATGCTCCACATCATATGTCATTAGGGAAATGCAAATTAAAACAATGAAATACCACTATGTACCCATGAGAGCAGCCAAAACCCAGAACACTCACACCACCAAAGGCTGGTGGGGATGTGGAGCAAGGGGAACTCTCATTCATTATTGGTGGGAATGCAAAAGGATAGTACTTTGGAAGACAGTTTGTCGGCTTCTTACAAAACTAAACATAATTTTACTATACAATCTAGCAATTGTGCTCCTTGTTTTTACCCAGTGGAGTTGAAAACTTAGGTTCACACAAAAAACAGCGCATGGGGCCAGACACAGTGGCTCACGCCTGTAATCCCAGCACTTTTGGGAGGCCAGGGCAGACAGATCATGAGGTCAGGAGATCAAGACCATTCTGGCCAACATGGTGAAACCCTGTCTCTACTGAAAATACAAAAATTAGCCAGGTGTGGCAACATGTGCCTGTAGTCCCAGCTACTTGGGAGGCTGAGGCAGGAGAATTGCTTGAACCTGGCAGGCGGAGGCTGCAGTGAGCCGACATCACACCACTGCACTCCAGCCTGGGCTTTAAATATAAAAATACAAAAATTAGCTGGATGTGGTGGTGCGCACCTGTAGTCCCAGCTACATGGGAGGCTGACGCAGGAGAATCACTTGAATCTGGGAGGCGGAGGTTGCAGTGAGCCAAGATTGTGCCACTGCACTCCAACCTGGTGACAGAGTGAGACTCCATCTCAAAAAAAAAAGACAGCACATGGATGTTTATAGCAGCTTCATTCATAATGGCCAAAACTTGGAAGCAGCTAAGGTGTCCTTCAGAAGGTGACTTGATAAATAAACCATAGTACATCCAGACAATGGAATATGATTCCACACTAAAAAGAAATGAGTTATCAAGCCATGGAAAGACATGGGAGAATGGAGGAACCTTAAATGTATATTACTAAGTGAAAGAAACCAATCTGAAAAGGCTACCTAGTGTAGAATTCCAAGCATATGACATGCTAGAAAAGGCAAAACTGTGCAGAAAGTAAAAGATCAGTGGTTGCCAGGGATTGGGGGTGGGTAAGAAAGGGAAGGGTAAAATGGCAGAGCACAGAGGATTTACAGGTCAATGAAATGATGCTGTATGGGGCTATAATGCTAGAGACAGGTCATTATATATTTGTTAAAACCCATAGAATGTACAACACCAAGAGTGATCCCTAATGTAAACTACAGACTTTGGGTGAAAACAATGTGTCAGAGGAGGCTCATCAATTGTAATAAATGTACCGCTGTGGTAGAGGTGGTTAATAATGGGCGAAACCATGCATGTGTCGGGGCAGAGGCTATGTGGGAACTCTTCATGACTCTGCTCAATTTTACTATAAATCTAAAACAACTCTAAAAAATAAAGTTTAGGCCGTGCGCGGTGGCTCACGCCTGTAATCCCAGCACTTTGGGAGGCCAAGGTGGGAGGATCACGAGGTCAGATCAAGACCATCCTGGCTAACACAGTGAAACCCCATCTCTACTAAAATTACAAAAAAATTAGCCGGGCGTAGTGGCGGGCACTTGTAGTCCCAGCTACTCGGGAGGCTGAGGCAGGAGAATGGCGTGAACCCGGGAGGCGGAGCTTGCAGTGAGCCGAGATCGCGCCACTGCACTCCAGCCTGGGCGGCTGGGTGAGACTCCGTCTCATAAATAAATAAATAAATAAATAAATAAATAAAGTTTATTTACTTATTATTTATTTTTGAGATGGAGTCTCGCTCTGTCACCCAGGCTGGAATGCAGTGGTGCATCTCGGCTCACTGCAGCCTCCGCCTCCCGGGTTCAGCAATTCTCCTGCCTCAGCCTCCTAAGTAACTGGGACTACAGGCACATGCTGCCGTGTCCAGCTAATTTTTGTAGTTTTAGTAGAGATGGGGTTTCACCATGTTGGCCAGGATGGTCATGATCTCCTGACCTCGTGATCCACCCGCCTCAGCCTCCCAAAGTGCTGGGATTACAGGCGTGAGCCACTGCGCCCAGCAATAGTCTGTTTTAAATAAATCCTAGTATTAGCATTGCTGGGTCAAAGGGCATGTGGATTTTAAATTTTGACTGGTAGTGTTTTTGTCTACCTGAAAAGTGTCAGGGGGATGAAGGCTAAAGAATAACTAAGAGGCATGTTGTTAAAATTGCACTAAAAAGTATGTTTTAAGCAACTTTATACTGTATTGAAAAAGTACAGAGCTGTTCACATATAAACTATTCTCTGAAAACTTCTAGTGCACAAAAACAATAGTAGCATTTATCAACCCCTTACTACCCAGAGTAGCACTCTGCTTGCTACATACAATCTCATCTTATTGTTAGAACACTCCATGAGGTGCAATCATCATCCCTAACTTCTGAATGAGGGAAATAAAAGCACAGAGATGTTAAGTAACTCACCTAAGGCCACACAGCTAATATGTGGCAGGGCCAAGACTTGAACCCAGACTATGTGATTCCAGAGCCTCAAGCTCAACCACCATGCTGCCTGCCTTACAGTAATTCAGATGGAACACAGAAATCCTGATTTCTAGATGTATTCACATTAAGATTTTTTTTTTTTCAGAAAACTACCATACCATTAGCATAAAGCCAGAAATAAGCCTCAATAACACAAAATTATCGCTGCTTATTCTGTGCCACTGGATCTTGAATGTAATAAATAGGTTGAGCCTATCTTTTCTAGATTCTGGGTTCTTTCATTTAGGGCTGTGCTCCAGGTTCATCCTCCACCCATCTGCACCCTGCCCTGTGTCTCTGGGAGCTGGCATCTAAGGACAGTGTCACTGGCTCTGGTTTGGTTTGGCCAATGGTAGGAAGTGGACGGAGATGGAATGGCAGGAGTTGAGAAAGGTCAGGGTATTTATTTTACTGTTTCCCCCTCTTCTGGGCTGAAGTCTACAATAGGTAAGTCTTTACATCTGATTCTTGCTTCAGACCACTAACTCTCAGATACTGCTTATGTGATTTGCTCAAGGAGCAGCCTTTCCAACCTGAACCTTTGATTGCTTTGGGGGACTCTGTTTCCCCTACTACACTCTCCAAACTTCTAACTCTGCCGGCAGAAGTCACCTGTCTCTCTAGACGGAGTGTGTGTGCTTCCATCTTCTCAGGAACAGCCAATAGTTTTCTGCATGCTATGACAAGAGAAGGACTGTTTTTGGAAAGATTATTTTGGTGGCGTCACTCCCTTCTTGTGATAGGGGATACTCCCACCTTCGCCTTCCCTTTGTGCAGATACGCAACGATCCCGTGCAAAGCTATTACCTGGCCCTCTAATAAAAGTTTCTTTGGGTGTTACTCTCTCTTTAATCACTTTATCACAGATTATATTTCTTTTCTTTTCTTTTTTCTTGAGACAGGGTCTCACTCTGTTGCCAAGGCTGGAGTGCAGTGGTGCGATCAAGGCTCACTGCAGCCTTGACTCCTGCTAGGCTCAAGCAATCCTCCCAGCTCAGCCTCCCAAGTAGCTGGGACCACAGGCATGCACCACCACACCAGGCTAATTTCTGCATTTTTTGTAGAGACAGAGTCTCATCATGTTGCCCAAGCCCGTCTCGAACTCAAGCAATCTGCCTGCCTTGGCCTCCCAAAGTGCTGGGATTACAGGCATGAGCCATGGCATCTGTCCTGCAGGTTACATTTTCAACAATAGATGCAGCAATATCTCCTATCCCAGGTGCCCTTCTACACTGTGACCTTGACGCTCCTCCTACTGAGAGGTGGGTTTTTTGCAGCCTCCCCCTGCCCCCACCCCCGCCACCTTGGGTCTGAGTGAGCTTGTGATTGTTTCTACCAGTAAAGTACACTAGAAGGAATGGGCTGTGAAGAAAAGGCCATGGAGCTTTGGCCTAGTCTTTTAGAATTCTGCCTTTCCAAAGGCCCCCTATCAGGACCCTTCCTTTCAAAACTGAGCCTCCAGGCTGCGAGATGCCCACACTGTGTGGGATGCTGTGTACCACAGGTCCATGGAGGCAGCTGCCTACATATCAGCTCAGGCACCAATGAGTGAAGAACCCATGCGGGAAGTGGATCCTCCAGTTACCACTACATACCATACTACATACGGCCCCCAGCTTATGAGGGCTCAACTTAGGAGTTTTCAACTTTAAGATGGTATGAAAATCATATGCATTCAACAGAAACTGTACTTTGAATTTTGATCTTTTCCCAGCCTAGCGACATGCCCTGTGATCCTCTCTCATGCTCCCAGCCAGCCACGCAATCACAAGGGTAAACAACCCACACCCAACCATGTACTGCGTTGCCAGCATTTCTTAGATACTGTGTTCCGTGTTTTCACATCCCATCATGTCTGCGAAACACCCATCTGTGTCTAGGCTAACGTAAGTGTTCTGAACGTGCTTAAGGCAGGCTAGGCTAAGCTATGGTGTTTGGCAGGTTAGGAGAATTAAATGCATTTTCTACTTAGCAATATTTTAAACTTATGATAGGTTTCTGGGGATGAAATTCCATTGTAAGTCAATAAGTGTCTGTATTCCAGCCTCTCACGGTTCATATCTTCCCAGCTGAGGCCCCAGGCATAGAACAGAGAAGAACCATCCTTACTGTGCCATTCCTAGTACTTGGCCCTTGGAACCTGTGAGTATAATACATGGCTGTAGTTTTATACCACTGAGTTTGGGGTAGCTTGTTATGTGTTCACAGTAATAGGGACATGAGCACACTTTATACCTAATGCTGGGTGCTCATGTTCCTGTCACTGTGACTGTATAACAGTACGTGGTGACTGATTCATTTAGAAACTGATTCTAATCAGCAGCTGGCTGATTCATTTAGAAACACATAATTCCCAAGGCTCAAACTGTTTTTATTTTTGTTTTACTTTAAGTTCCAGGATACAAGTGCAGAATGTATAGGTTTGTTACATAGGTATACATATGCCATGGTGGTCTGCTGCACCTATCAACCCATCATCTAGGTTTTAAGTCCCACATGCATTGGCTATTTGTCCTAATGTTCTCTCCCCTTGCTCCGCACTGCCTAGCAGGCCCTGGTGTGTGTTGTTCCCCTCCCTGTGTCCATGTGTTTTCATTGCTCAACTCCCTCTTATAAGTGAGAACATGCAGTGTTTGGTTTTCCATTCCTGTGTTAGTTTGCTGTGGATGATGGCTTCCAGCTTCATCCATGTCCTGCAAAAACAGATCTCATTCCTTTTATGGCTGCATAGTATTCCACGGTGTGTATGTGACACATTTTCTTTATCCAGTCTATCATTGATGGGCATTTGGGTTGGTTCCAAGTCTTTGCTATTGTAAATAGTGCTGCAGTAAACATACGTGTGAATGTGTCTTTAGAGTAAAATGATTTATATTCCTTTGGGTATTATACAGAGTAATGGGATGGCTGGGTCAAATGGTATTTCTGGCTCTAGATCCTTGAGGAATCGCCACACTGTATTCCACAGTGGTTGAACTATTTACATTCCCACCAACAGTGTAAAAGTGTTCCTATTTCTCCACAGCCTCACCAGCATCTATTGTTTCCTGACTTTTTAATAATCACCATTCTGACTGGTGTGAGATGGTATCTCATTGTGGTTTTGATTTGCATTTCTCTAATGATCAGTGATGTTGAGCTTTTCTCATATGTCTGTTGGCTGCATAAATGTCTTCTTTTGAGAAGTATCTGTTCATATCCTTTGCCCACTTTTGAATGACTTATTTTTTCTTGTAAATTTGTTTAAGTTCCTTGTAGATTCTGGATATTAGACCTTTGTCAGATGGGTAGATTGCAAAATTTTTCTCCCATTCTATAGGTTGCCTGTTCACTCTGATGATAGTTTATTTTGCTGTCCAAGGCCCAAACTTAAACAACATCCCCCTCCCTCTCCACCTTTATTTCAGAAGGAGGTGAGATCAAAGTAGTTCAGATTTTTCTCCAATCATCCATTCAGTGTTTTGAGAACAAGCATGAGTATTTAAAATCAAAAGAATACTATAAACCTCAATTCATAATGCTAAAATTCTGGTGCTACTTTTATAATGTGGGGTTGCAAGTTTTCTTTCCGTTGCTACAGTTCCCTCTAATCTTGCAGCCATCTGTCCCTGCCCTGATGAAAGTATTATAGAATACCCTTTTGTCCCTGACCCTGCTGGGAATACACACATGTTAGCTTGAACCACATGAAATTGCCATTTTGTAGGTCATAAATAGTTAAGTATCAGTAATTGTATGTGGTTCAACCTAATAGTAACTTTCAACTCCATATATATATATACATACACACACACATATACACACATATATATACACATATATGTATATATACAAATTATATATATCTCATTGAATTATACCCTTAGCTCTCAGTCTAACTGGTACTTGCTTCCTGCCTTCCGCTTCTGTCTCCACCCTATCTACGCTAGATTTTTCTATATCATATCATCTTGTTCTTTCTTCCACCGCACTTAATTATGAGTGTGTTTATTATTTAATGTCTAATACTCTTAACTAGACTTACATAAACTTTACAAGAGCTGCATATCCCTGTATCCCAGCCCCTGGGACAGACCTGGCACATCATAGACACTCAATAAATGTAATCTGAATTAATGTATATATAATGTGGCTCTCTTCATCTGCAGACAATGTTTTTTTCTGTTGCCAGAGTGTCCTGTACACAGTGTGGTCCTTGCCATTGTATCTGGATTGGAATTTAAGCTATTAGAACAACGAATGGTTCTAATCCTATAGAGAATACTCAAGATACCACGTAACTCTTCCTTTCCTGTCTTTCCAGCTCTTAGGATACTTTATAAGTCACAGTTTAGTGCGGATTCACACACTCATCCATTTAATCTTTTTTGTATTCATCTATCCATGTATCCATTCATCTATCTATTTGAATGCTGAACACTCACAATGTAGCCTTTTCTACTTGCCTGGAACCATGTCTTACCCATGAGAGGGGGCACCAAACTCAATAAGGCTTGGTTCCGTCCCCAGTGAGCTCATGCAAGCAGAAATTGAAACAGAGCTGATAAGTGCTATTACAACAACTCGTAAAAAGTATCACTGGAACACAGTGAGGGACATGACTAATTACTGGCAGGAGAAGTAAAGAAGGCTTCACAGAGGTAGTATTCACTGGACCTTGAAAAGTAGGAGTTCACTGGGTTGGAGGCAGAAGCTATTACAGGCAAAAGGAAAGCCTAAAAAATTAGAATAAACCCAATAGTCTTAGATGTGACCAAAATAAATCAGGGAGTAGATGAGTATTTGTTAACCCTTTATTCTGAATGTAGCCTCAGACCACAGAGGGCCCTCTCCTTATTTCCTAAATATAGAACATGTGCATTTGTTACCCACATTCATGTACAACTAATTCCATTTTCATAAACTTTATTGATTCTATCATGCCCTTCACAGCCACTGATTTTATATACTCTTCCCATCACTTTAAGTTTATCATTTCACATTGTACATATTGTAGTAATTGGATTGCGTGCCTTAATAGCGCGGTAAGTTTTTGCACACTTTGCCAGTGACACTGCTGAGTTAACAGTTTGTCTCACTTACTTTACTGCATTGTTCTTATTAATTCTTCTACAGCCAACTAAGCTATTTCTCCTGGGAATTGCCTGGGAGACAGAAAGTCTTATTTCTGTCCCACTTTGCTATTCCTAGAGATGAGTAGAATTTCAAATTATTCTTACTTTCCAGTAAATACAAATCAGGGGTTGTTTCAGTTATCTATTGCTGCATAACAAACAACCTGAAAACACAGTAGTCTAAAATAACAGCGGGCATTTGCTATATTTCACAATTCTGTGGGTTGACTGTGCTCAACTGGGTGGTTCTTCTGCTTCATGTTGGTGTTGGCTGGGTCTATAGTCATTTGGAGGCTTCACTGGGCTGGAATGTCGAAGCCGGATCACTGACATGGCTGGCAGTGGTCACTGGCTATCGGCTGTAAGCTCGGTGCTGTTGACCAGACCACCTTAGGAGGACCCCTCCATGCAGCCTCTCATAGCACGGTGTCTGGATTCTAAGAGGGAACATTTCCAGCACATAAAAGCAGAGACTGCAGATCTCTCAAGGCTTAGCCTCAGAAGTTATGCAGTGTGACTTCTGCTACTTTTCATTGGATGAAACAAGTCACAGGGCCAGCCTAGATTCAAAGTGAAAGAGTACAGACTCTGCCTCTCCATGAGAGTAGTGGTAGAGAATTTGCAGCCATCTTTAATTCATTACAGGCAGATCAATTCCTTTCTGAGGACATAATGTACCACAAAGGGTATCTCTGACATTGCCCTATTGTTCTGCAAATGTACTAGTGCATTACATTTCTTAGAAAATCACCTAAAGGCCCGGCCCTTCTCCCACTTTTAATGTATCTTACTATTATGGAAAGTAATTAGGTTCAGGAACTGTGCATTTCTTTGCACTTCTAGCTCATTGCTATTGATGACCATTAGTAAATAAAAGCATTTCATTTTTTAATTTCTCTTTTGTCTTTATTGCATTCTTGGTTGAAATAATACCTCTATATCCTGTATGAACTAATCAAAAAGAGCTCTAATCAACGCAGGGGAGCATATGTAAATAGTCTCTCTTGAAAACAAAAGTGTAAACATAAGCACAATTTGCTAATTATTCTGATCTCATGTTGAGATGAACTCTTAGTCATGACATTTATCCAAGACAATATTTTTCTAAACAAGTATTTTTCTAAACAAACCTGGTATTTCCTTTAAATTCATTTACTCCTTCCTTCCTTCCTTCCTTCCTTTTCCTTTCCTTCCTTTCCTTCCTTTCCTCCCTCCCTCCCTCCCTTTTGAATGCTTTGACTTGCATCGCCGACTTTGGCACTGTTGATAGAAAGATGAATGAAACAGAGACCCTGCCTTCAATGACCTCACAATCTGAGGAACTAAAATGTATACAACTTTATATACAGCATGCTAGATAATGATGAGGGCAATCATGGTATAAAGCAAGGGGTGAGGAAACACAGGAAAAAGGGAGTCAATTCTGCCCAGGAGCATCAGGGAAGGCTTTGCAGAGCATATGGGAGAGTGACCCATGCCAGCAGAAGGGCAGCAGAGGACTGGGCAGCACAGGGTGAGGCTACATTGAGAACAGCTATTGATTGCCGCACTTTGGTCAACTTCTTACAAGTGGTGATGAGAGAGCAAAGGCTTTTGGTGGGTTTTGTTTTTGTTTTTTGAGACAAGGTCTCGTTCTGTCACCCAGGCTGTATGTAGTGCAGTGGTGTCGTCATAGTTCACTGCAGCCTCAAACTGCTGGACTCAGGTGATCCTCCCACCTCAGCTTCCCAAGTAGCTGGGACCACAGGTATGTGCCACCATGCCTGGCTAGTTTTTTCAATTTTTTTATAGAGATGGGGGTCTCACTATGTTGTCTAGACTGGTCTCAAACTCCTGCTCGCACAGGATTGTCCCGCCTTGACCTCCCAAAGTGCAGGTTTACAGGCATGAGCCACTGCACCCAGCTGGCAAAGACTTTTAATAAATGCCTCCAGGTTGGTCCCACTCTGTTGGGGCATATCTGGGCACTAAGCCCTCCAGTTTACCTCTTTGTACCCAGCTGCTTCTCCTGCCCATGGAATCATGATGTGATTGGACTTCAGGCTTCCCATCCTTCTTGGCTCTCATCATTGTGCTCCTGCGTCGTGGGGCTCCCCCAGCATGTCCCATCAGAGATGTTCCCTCTGCCACTCTGCCCTCCCCCAGCATCCCCATCTCCTAGTAAGCCCTGATCCTTTGCCTTGTTGGGGTAGGAGGTTAGAGAGCCAGAGCCTATGCAAGCAAGGTCACTGAAATGGGCTCAAAGAAGAGAAAATAGAAAATGTGAAGACTTCTTGTTGTCGCCCCACCTTTATGCTTCCCACTCTCTGAGGTCCTACTCCCTGAAGAAACCCTCCTGTCCTTCAAGGATGGCACCTCTGTGACCTGGTCCCTGATCTGTCGGGGTCGCTGCAATTTCCTCTTAACCCTGACAGCATTTAAGCCTTTTAGGGAAGTGATCACAGTCTGCACTTGTGTCAGAGTTGTCATTTTTCAGCTTGTCTTGTCCCATTTCCTGCCCACTCACTCTATCCATGTTTTTTGAGGGCAAGATGCATCTTGAATGCTTTTAAAACACTTCAAATAAACAGGACATGGGCACTGTAGTAAATGCGAATAAGCAAAAAGAAGGAAAGAAAAATGATCAATGATGCCACCACTGTTAACATTTTGGTATGTCTTTTGTCCTTTATTTTGATATGCCTTTTTTTCTTTGTATATTTATATATGTAATTTTTTAAAAGCCCCATTACATGTGCTGTTGAGCCTTGTATGTAGTAGGACCCCAGGAAATGTTTGTTAGATGAATTTTCAGTGAGTAAATGAGTGAAAAGTGATCTACTGAATGATTCTTTGGAAATCTTCCCAGGAGATAACTCATCCCGAGAAATAATGTGCGACTGACTCCTAAGAGGAGAACGGCTCCAGAATCTTATCTAAATGTGTAGCAAATGAAGATAATTTTGAAACTTAATTCACCAACTCATCCACTTACTTGTTGAGTACCTACTAGGTGTTGGGCTTCTATGCTGGTCATTAGGTGCAGTAATAGTGGAAGCTCTGGTGACCGATTCAGCATTTTGGAAGAGTGTAAAGACGAGTTTGTGAGAGAATTTCAGCACTGTTATGTGGGGAGGGGGGTTCCCAGCTGTTAACATTCATCCTCATGTCTGTTTGGTGGTTATAGCCTTGGAGCGGACCTGTGTCTATCAGGGGCTCTTAGCTCAGTCACTTGGCCCTGCCAACCATCCAACCTACTTTTCTTTAATTCCTGGGGCCTCCCAGGAGACTTTCCCTCTGAAGATAGAATGCACAGAATGTCAGCCGACTCTCCTGATTCTCTGGGCAGAGTGTGTTCGTATATAGCCAGCCTGGCTTACTAGTCAGTCTCTGGGGAGTTTAACAAGGATGGGGGCCCCCTGAATCCTGGCACCTCTTTGAAAACTAACAGAGCTGAAGACCAGATTCTGTGGGCAGGTCAGGGCAGTCAGAGGCAAGGACCTGGGTGGGTCACCGTTTTTCAGCCTGCCAAACCCTCCCAGTCCCCTACGATACAATGTTAGGGCCTGAATGACATGGCTGCTGAAACTCTCGGCCCCAGGAACAGAAATCAGAATTAAAATTTCAAAGCCCTATATAATCTGTAAAGGTGCATGTAAACAGTATTACTGCCATCATTATGAGCGCCGGAATGCTGCAAGTGCTTGGCGGTAAGGAGCCTGTGTGTTTTTAATTTCCTCTAAGACACTTAGAATAGCCATTTGGTGGTCAATATGTTCCCAATAGCTGCTGCTGAATAGTAATAATATGTGGTTTATGCAATATCCATGCTTATACCTTCAAATAAACATTTTTTCCCAAGCATTGGGATCCATGGACAACTTTGAATGGTGCACCAAAGTTCCAGAGTTCTTTATTGATCTTTTCTTTCCATTTTGGGATTTTAACAAAACGGTTGTTGGATATTAAAATCCACATAACATGAGAGCATAGGAGCATCATTAAAGATGAGAAATTATTGGGACAATGAGATACCTGACACCAGTCAGGGTGGCTATAATAAAAAGATGGATAATAACAATTTCCACATGGAGATGTGGAAAAATCAGAACCCGCATACACCAGTGATGAAAATGTAAAGCAGTGCAGCCACTTTGGAAAATAGTTTGGCAGTTCCTCAAAATGTTAAGAATAGATTTATCACATGACCCAGCAATTCCTCTTCTAGGTCTATAACAGAGAGAACTGAAAGCAAATGTACAGAAACTTGTACATAAATGTTTGTGGCATCATTATTGATACAGCTCAAAGGTGGGAACAACCCAAATGTCCATGGATGGAGAAATGGGGAAATAAAATCTGGTGCGTACACACAACGGAAGGTTATTCCACCAGAAAGAGGAGTAGATGCTGATAATGCTGCACCATGATGCACCTTGAAAACACAGCGCGGTGTGAAAGAAACAAGTCACGGAAGAATACATATGGTATGATTTTGTTGATATTAAATGTTCAGAGACAGAAATAGTGGTTTCCTGGAACTGCGTGGGCATGTACGTGTGTGTGTGCGTGCATGCGTGTGTGTGTGCGTGCATGCGTGTGTGTGTGCGTGCATGCGTGTGTGTGTGTGTGTGTGTAGGGGGAATGGGCATGTAGAAAGAGAAAGGAGGGTGACTACTAAGGGGTATGGGGTTGGGGGATAAAAATGTTCTAAAATTGTGGTGATTGCACAACTCTGTAAATACACTGAAAAATATCAAGCCAGGTGCAGTGGCTCACACCTATAATCCCAGCACTTTGAGAGGCCAAGGTGGGAGAGCCCTTGAGCTCAGGAGTTCAAGACCAGCCTGGACAACATAGCGAGACTTCATCTTTACTAAAAATAAAACATTTAGCCAGGTGTTGGGGTGTGTGCCTGTGGTCCCAGCTACTCCCCGGGGGATAGTGGGGTGGGGGGGTAAGGTAAGGGGATTGCTTGAATCCAGGAGGTTTTTAAAAAGCAGTTATTTTTAAAAAAGATGATCAAGCAGATAATTTTAGAAGCAGCTCAACTTTTGTTAATGTTCATTTATCTTCTAGTTTGATCATCCTTTCATAATGAGCTCCACAACTGCAAAACTGAAGCTGTGACACCCACTACACTTGTCTCCCTGGACTCTGGAAGGGGCTGCAAGTGAGGTTTGCATCTGACTCTTAGCCTGCCTTCCTTTCCCAGAATCCTTAGTGGGCCGTTTGCCTATTCTGCAGCCTTCGCCTTGGTCCCTTAGGCTCTATAAATCACACTTTCCATTCTGACCTCTCATTTTAAAGTGATCTGAGATATTTTGAATAAAGGATGAGGCAGCACATAAAAATAACTAGTATTGTACCGATTTGTCTCATCTGGTAGTTTGTGATACATATTTGTAAAGTTCTAGCAAATGTGAGAAGCCACAGAAAATTGCCTTTTGTCCGAATACAGGAGCTAGATTTTTTTTCTTTTATGTTATTGATCAGTGAGGTAGGTGCAATGATATTTTATTTCATAGTTTTCCTGCAGTAGCAACACCCACCCAGCCTGCTGCAACTGCCCGGCCAACTAAATGAGCCAGTCATTCTACAGGAACGTCAGCCATGGAAAAGTCGAGCTTGCTGGATTCATGGGCCAGGCAGCTCCATTTCCCCAAACTGCAAATGCAACTTGAACTATACGACTTACTAAGGGAGCACTTTGTTACAGACAAGTTCGAAGACTCTGTTTGACAGTTGAAGTCAGACCGTTTTGATTTTTACATAAAGATAGTTAAACATTGTCTTGACAGGTTTATTCTAATTTGGTAAAGGCAATAATTTTATGGGATGGTAACTGTTTCCTTGCAGTCATGATTCCTGCTGTTACTCTTGCATTTTCTTCTAATTGGCAGATTGATGGGTTCCCAAGAATTTGCTTAAAAACCATTTGCAGAGGAAGAGGGACAAATCAGAGGGTCGTGCTTTCTCTCCTGAAAGACCACTTCTAGTAGTGTGGGCAAGGGGTCTATTTTTACTCACAATTTACAAATTATTTTTGGCATATTAATAGACTTTTGCCTATTTAAATTTAATTTGTATGAAGGCAATAAATGTGCTTAGTTTAAAAGTCAAATAATACTACAGGACTTATGAAGAAAAACAGCAATCCTTTCCCAACTCAACCCCCTCCTTCAATTCCTGTTTCCCAAAGGAAATTCCTTTCATCTCTTTTGCCGTTCCTCCTGCTATGTACCTTCATATTTCTAAATAACAACATTATACTGTTTTCTCTTTTTCACTTACAGATATCACCCACTGAATTCCTGCTATGAAAGATCAGAATTGAGCTTTCTTATATTGCTCTGCCCCGTCATCCTTGAAACTTTTTTCCTGCTCTTCTGTGGAAAATCCTCTGGCTTTTGTTTATTTTTATTGTGGTTGTTGTTAATCTCACGTCTTTCTCTTTCTTGACAACAGTCTTGGTTTGGTGGAGTGTGTCTTCTAGTGACTTCTCAAAAAGTGATATATGGAAGGTACATTTTGAGGCCTTGTCTTAACCCCCTCATCCTCAATTGAAAGCTTAGCTGAGTATAAGATCCTAGTTGGAAATTATTTTCCCTTAGGATCTCAAAGGCATTTTTCCATTATCTTCTAACATGATGATGATTATTATTATTATTATTATTATTATTTTGAGGCAGGGTCTCACCCTGTCATTCAGGCTAGAGTGCAGTGACGTGATCACAGCTCACTGCAGCCTCTATCTCCTGGGCTCAAGCAATCTTCCCACCTCAGCCTCCCAAGTAGCTAGGATGACAGGCATGTGCTACTACACCCAGCTAATTTTTTTTATTTTTACTTTTGTAGAGATGGGGTCCTATTATGCTGCCTAGGTTGGTCTGAAACTCCTGGGCTGAAGTGATCTTCCCGCCTTGGCCTGCAAAAGTGTTCGGATTGCAGGCATGAGCCACCATGCCCGGCCTGACTTCTAATTTCTGGTATTGATATTGAGAAGACTGATCCCATATTTATTTCACCTGTGACCTGTTCTCTCTCTCCGTTAGAGCTCTCAGGATCTTTTCTTTATCCTCAGAACTCTGAAATATCATTATGAAATGCTTTGTTATGAGTCATTTTCATTAAGTATGCTGGGCTTTTCAGCCCATTCAATCTGAAATACTACATCCCTCAGGAAAATTTTTTGTATAATTTTTTGATAATTCCTTGGTCCATTTTATCTGTCCTGTCTTTCAGAAATTAGACCTTCTGAATTGATTCTCCAATTTTCTCTTCTCAATTTCTTTGACTATTTATTCTATTTACTGTGAGAGTTACTCAATTACCTTCTAATTTGTTTATTACATTTAAAATTTCTGTCATCATGGGTTTAATTTCCAAGAGCTTTGTCTTGTTTGCTGGATCTTCTTTCTAGTATCTGATTTTGCTTACTCTCTGAGGATATCAATCTCTATTCCGGAAGCTTCCCCCTGCTCCTTGCATTGTTTCTGTGTCCTCTACAAAGCCTGCATTATGGGACAGCTAACTCAATGTGCAGCTTCAGCCAAAGAAACAGAAGGAAATCACGATTGAAACCTGCTTCTTTTTGCCCCTGAAGACACTGCTCCATAGTGAATCTCTTTGTAAAACATTTGACTTCTCCTTCCTTTCAGTGCTGTTGCTTTTTCCTTAATCAAGTGTCTTAGTCAGATTTTAATCAAAATTGGTATTGGTCAGGACTCTCCGGAGAAACACACACACACACACCCACACACACACCCACCCCCTAATGGTTCTCTCTCTCTCTCTGTCTCTCTCCATGTATATATGAAACTTGGAAACCACCTATTTGTCATTCTTGTTATGTATATGCATATGGAGAGAGTGAGAGAGATTATAAGGAATTGGCTAATGAAGGCTGGCAAGTCCCAAACCTGCAGAGTAGACCAGCAGGCTAGAGACCCAGAGAAAAGCTGATGTCGCACTTTAAGTCCAGCTATCATTTGGTGGATTTTCTTCTCTTCTAGGTCTGAACTTAAAAAGAAAAGAAAAACAAACAGAAACTCTCTGAAACTGTCCTTATTCTCACAGCTTCTAATATCACCCCTGTGGGAATCCATAGTGCCTCAACGTGATTTCTAAATCGTTCTGTACACAAGACCTGGTTCTGCCTCAACTACCACCTACAGGACAGTTCCCCTTGAAGATTTTGGTGCTTCAAATGTAACACTTTCACACCAATCTAATATCAAACCAATTTTCCACAATAGGAACTTCTCGCTCCAGCAGTCACTCTTCTCGCAGTCTCTCAGGTTGAGACTCAGAAACCACATGTTCATCATTCTCACCTTGTCCCAACAGCCATTAGCACCCAGCTGATGCTCCCTGGGAACTGTTCTCCTATTCCCTCCCCATTCGCTGTTACCCTCTCGATGTGGGATGTGCTTGGTCATGTTCTGTGCTCCAGGGACTGTAGTGAGGCCCAGCACTGTGACAGGTATAAGACATGGTCACTGTTCAAGGAACTCACAATCTACAACCTGGAAGCACATGACATGGCTGGCTTGTAAGTCACCTCAAGTTAGGGGTGTGTCTGGGCATTGTTTAGATGCCTGTTGTTGCAGGTTGGGCTACCCAGGAAGCAGGTTCTGAGGCATAGATGAATTTGCAGGAGCTTTGTAGGGGGTGCTCTTGGGATGACACCTGAGGGAAGGGAGGGGAGGGAAGCAAGGTCGGGCAGGGGGAGGAGTCCAGCTGCGGTGTGGTCTCAATGGCAACCTTGGCAGATGCTAAGGAGAGTTCTGAAGCAGAACTTTTCAGAGTTGTCCCAGTTGGGGAATAGGGGCCAGGATGTTATACCTCCAAGGACCAGTCAGTGGATGCAGCAGGCCACCCCGGGAAAGGGGGTGACCTTGGATGAAGCGGCTCCCCATTGGGCGAGGCAATCTCTGAGGGCTTCTTGCCAGCAGCAGTCCCTGCAGCTGTAGAGTGGCCCTTCATCCCTTAAGGGGCCTGTGGGTGATGCAAGCCTGTGGCACCCACCAGACCTGTGGATGCTGGTATAGTCTCGACACCTCAGCATAGAGAACAAATAGGGGTTGAGTAAGTAAGCAATTCAGGAAGACTCAGGTAATCTTTTGGTAATCTCAGGTAATGCATTCTGTTTATTACATACCTATTCCCACTTCATCAGAATGGGTTAGGGATTGAATTAAAAAATGGTACGATCACAGGCCCTGCCTGAAAGAAAGAAGCTTATAGTCCGACAGGGGCTACCAAAAGGTAAGCAAACAGGACAACATAATGAGAATCAGAAAACAGAGGGTTATGGAGTAAAAACACATTTTCAAAGAAGTCCTAGGACATGACAAAATGCTAAATAAAAAAAAGAGGACACTGACTATTTGTGTAAGCACTCATTTTCCAGCACACACTTTTGTTATACTGGTGCCAAAAAAATCCCTTGTAATTTGATTTTTAAACTAAGCAATTTTTTAAGTTGCCAGTCACCTAGAAACAATAAATGCACTGAACTTTTTATCAGTCAAGGTTCCTTCCCCATCTTCTTACGGCATTTTTTTCTTTTCTGAGTATGAAAGTTTTACAAATATATACATGGAAAAAATACTGGAAAGAAATTCATCAGAATGTTAACAGTGCTTATAACCCCCAAGTTGTCAATTTGCATGTATTTTTTCCCTTTAAGTTTTTTTTTTATTTCCCATATTTTCTACAAGTGTGAGTGACTTTTATAATCAGGCGAAATATACTTTTTAAATATAGGGTGAAAGTGTTGTGACAAAACTGTGTGAACACAGAAGATGAAAACGCAGAGCAGCAGGTGAGGGAGAGCTTCCTGGACGAGGTGTCACCTGCACCAAGCATTCAAGGAGAGCTGGGGCTGGGTGAGGAAAGGATGGTGTGCATGGTGCTGCACTTGAAGGGCACAGGCAGAAAGAACAAAATGTGCCATGAGTGTGAAGAAGCCCTAGAGTGTGAAGAAGCATGTTGGGTGAAAGGCTGAGAAACAGGGAGCCCTTGAGAGGGAAGAGATGAGGCTAGAAGGGCAAGAAAGGGCAGACGATGAAGGGCCCCCAGGGATTAGGGATGCCGATCTGGAAGCCCACGCCAGACACTTGCACTCAACCTCTTCCAGCTTAAAAGGCTTCATGATTGAACAGGGTATTGATTAATGGATGCTGTTTTGTGGAACTAATTTAGAAGTAAAAACTGATTGAGTGAAAAGCTTCATGCTTGACATGAAGTTTCTCAGCCTAAGCAAAGTGACCTGACTCAGGCAGAGAAAGTGGTCTGTCAATGCGAGAGATGATATAGACATGACTACACACACACACACACACACACACACACACACACACACGTACACACACACCACCCCACACCCTTAAGACTCTGGAATCTATATTTAAGAAAAAAAAAAGAAAAGAACCAGCTCAGGTTCACTTTGCATACTTTAAAAGTAATAACCAAGATTTGCAGGTAGCCCTTATCCAGGGATCTGAACTCTCCACAGGTCATTAACAATGTTAACTGTTAGCAGCCTGGGAATCCATTAAAAACACATGTCGGGGGCTGTGGTCATCTAATGCTGCAGGAATGCATTTGGCTGAGCACTTAACTTGCCTTTGCAGAACTCAGCACCTCTCTGTCGTCCTGTGTGCCAGCTGGGCTGGGTTCGCTGGAGACACCCTTAGGGCTGTTTTATCTGGGGACACCCACACTATTAGCACCCACACTCGTTTCCTGTTCCTGCCTCAATTTTGCCTGTGTCTGGGAAGAACTAGTGGGCACTGCAGGCCACTGGTTTTTCTCCTAGCCCAGTCCCTCCTTCCCTATCCCTGTGGCACTCACTGCCTACTTGGACTCTTACTACATCCAATCAGGATCTGCAATCCGCTTCCACTTGCAACCTTGCTCCCCTCCTACTTGCTTGCACCTGGCCACCTGGGCCATCTCTGAAACAGAGATGAAGGAGTCCTTCACTGGCTCCAAACGTGAATGACCCCCAGTTACCTGTGGCAGAGTCCAACTTCCCTACCATTTTTTACATAAACCTCCTACATCAAGGTCCTTCATGGTCTGGCCAGATCTTACCTCTGCAGATCCGTCACCTACCATCCCCCTTGGACTCCCTCCATGCCAGCTGGCCAGGAGCACCCTGTCCACAGAGCGCAGACATTGCTGGTTCCCCCCGAGGACACTGCTCACACTTAGCTATTAAGTTGGTGCAAAAGTAATGACAGTTTTGGCCTTTTTTTTTTTTTTTTTTTGAGACGGAGTCTCGCTCTGTTGCCCAGGCTGGAGTGCAGTGGCGCGATCTCGGCTCACTGCAAGCTCCGCCTCCCGGGTTTACGCCATTCTCCTGCCTCAGCCTCCCGAGTAGCTGGGACTACAGGCGCCCGCCACCTCGCCCGGCTAGTTTTTTTTTTTTTTGTATTTTTCAGTAGAGAAAGGGTTTCACCGTGTTAGCCAGGATGGTCTCGATCTCCTGACCTCGTGATCCGCCCGTCTCGGCCTCCCAAAGTGCTGGGAGGCCATTTTTTTAAAAAAGTAATTGCAAAAACCACAATTACGTTTGCACCAACCTTTTCCAACCTTTTTTTTGCCTTCTTCTCTGCCAGGATGTGGTGGAAAGGATAGGCTTCAGAATCAGACCGGCCTGGGTTTTAATCCTGTATTAGCATCACTAAACATGTGATCTAGAACAAGGTATTTCATCTCCCTACACTTCCTCATTTGTAAAGCAAGGATCTTATTCTCTCCCTCAGAAGGCTATTGTGAGGATTATATCCAATGTTTACATAACACAATGTACAGGGGGACATATCCTGTTGACTTAGGTTTTGACTGAATTTCCAAATGGAGACATAGGGGGAAAGGAACTCTGTATTTGAAAGAGTGGAACAAGAAACGTCCCTCCGGATTCACAAAGGGATTCAGCAAGCATGACCCTAGCAGACTTTGCAAGAGGAGGCTAGAGCTTCACTGCACTTCATAGGGCTTACATACTAAGTTTACCAGGTAGCCCCATGGGGGCCCTACTTCACTGGAGGGGAGAAGGAAGAAAACTCCCTCATGATAGATGGCAAAGCCTTTTCTAAAATACCTTCCTGCAACCCGCCCCCTATATATAAAATATTTATTTATTTATTTATTTATTTATTTATTAGAGACAAGCTCTTGCTCTGTCACTTAGGCTGGATTGCAGTGGTGAGATCATAGCTCACTGCAGCCTCAAACTCCCGGGCTTAAGCAATCCTCCTGCCTCAGCCTTGTGAGTAGCTGGTACGCCAGTCATGCACCACTGTGCCTGGTGTCTTTACACAAATAAAGATGTTAGTTAAAAATCATGAAACCACAACACATGAAAGTTTCAAGGTGGAAAGGCAGAGAAAGGCAGCTGATTCCTGACAGAATGACAGGGCAGTGGCCAGGGTTGAGGTGGCAGTAGCCAAAGTGTCTTTTTTTTCAAAATCTCTGCTGAGAATGTACTGTCCATCTTTTTCTAGTCAGGGATTGACTAGTTGGTTGTAAGGTTGCCAGCTTGCTCAAATAAAGACAGGAGACTATTAAACAGGTATAGGAGTGGCTCATGGAAGTCAGGAGCAGCTGGTCTTCATGGGGATTACAGACGGCAACCGGGAAGCTGTCAGGGACTCAGGCAGATCTAAACTGCATACGACTCTGAAGTTTTGTTTTAGGATGACTTGGACCTTATCATGTCTGCAATTAGGACTGTTTTATTTCTATTTGTGGAGGCTGGGTATCATTCTGTCATCCAGGCTGGAGTGCAGTGGCATGATCTTAGCTCGCTGCAGCCTCAAACTCCTAGGCTCAAGTAATCCTCATACCTCAGCCTCCCAAAGTGCTGGGACTACAGGCATGAGCCACAAAGCCTGGCCAGGACTGTTTTAATAGCTGACAGTGACCAGGAGAGACAGGCATCTAATATTGTCCAATTTCTGATAGACTGTGTTTGAAGGAGATAAATTAGGAAGCTTCCAGATTAAAGCCTACTTCTTTGGGCCCATTTAGTGAATAATTCTCTGTCACGTGTAAAAACATTTAGTACAATATTTGGCATATAATAAGTGCTCAATATAGTAGTAACAGTTATTGTAGTATTTGCACCTGGTGCCTGGCACACAGTATTATTATTAAATAGTGTTATTTAGTAATAATAATATTGTTATTATCCAGGTACACATCTCTCCCCCAGCTAGACTGGTACTCCATTTGCTGAATTAATTTTGGCAGGTAGGGGAAGAACAGGCAGTTTGAACATGGATTCTTTGCACTCACCAATGAAGAGACATGATGTACACAGAAAATAGTGGGAACTAGAAGAATTTGTCCAATAGCAGAGCGCTACGTTTGTTGGCTCTGACAGCTGTATCTGGCTCAGATACCTGGAATTCTGCATTCTCTTCAGAATAACTTCTAACAAGAAGTAGGGGCAATAAGATACACACAAAAGAGAGAGAATGGAAGAAAAAGGACATTTCTCCTGGTCCACACTGTGCCAGAGACCGTGCTGAGCCCTTTTCATTTGTTGTCTCATACAATGAGGTGCAATAACAAACACGTGCGAATTGTGGCTGGCATTACCCCAATAAAACATGGATACATTTTTAAAACGTGCAATGCTTGTACAGAGAACGATGAGCCTATTTTTTCCATTATAATTTTTGTGTAAACATGAAATGACAAGAGTTTAAAGATGGAGCCTCCCTGAGCACAAGCTTAAGAGTTCCAAATATAATCAAAATCCTCTTATTTATTTTCTTGCCTAAGTGGCTTCTCCCAGGAGGACAGCAGTTGCATTTCCTTCATTGTGTGCCGCAGTGGTTGCAAATGAATGTGCTTTACCATCAAAACAACTTTATGCACCTCTGCAAGGATAGTTATCTCATTCAATAATAGGTACAGCCTAGAGACAGTGCAGTTTTAAACCCAAATCTTAGAAATTCCGAGGAATTAGTCACTCACTTGAAGAATAGGAAAGGGTAAGACTGCAATAAAACAACACCTTGTTCCAAATAATATCTCCTTTATGCTTCTAAACTTCACCTGATCCATAGGCTAGTGTGAGTGGATGCATGTGATAAATGGAGACAGAAGGTGGAGAATGGGAAAGTTATGAAGAATTAACAAGTTCTTCAACCTAGAGTTGGGTTAAGGTTGTGAATATAAGCTGGAGAATGCCTTTACTTTCAAATTGCAATGGGAAGATAAAAGCCTAAGAAAAAGTCATAGAAATTTAGATTTATAGATAATTTTGGTATCAACATATATTTGAAGTGCATTACATCAATGATGTCTTAGAAGATTAAAGTCATTGCTATACATAAACCTATGGAACTAAGTCACACCAAAACAAAAATCTGTTAAATACGTTTATTTTTTCCTACCTGATGTTTGTTAGCCAGGGCATATTTTTCTGCTTAGCAACTGCTTATATGAAAAACTACTGGTTCTAGAACAAACATTTCTCGTTTTTAGTTCGTGTCTGTGTGGAGAGAGAGAGAAAGAAAAAGCACAGTTTATTGGGAAGCAGAATATTGCACAGTGACCGACAGACAAAAACAGCCCAGTGGATGTCTTACACATCATACTCCAAAAGACTCACAGGATGTGTTGTTAATAAAAATAAACTGGAACACGAATTCCTCTGGGCAACTCCCCCAACCTCATCCCTTTGAGGGCTTGGGAAATCTCCCAGCCATTTTCCTGATGGCAACTGTGGTTCACTAGAGACAGAGCCCCTTGGGGGTGTCTTCCTGTTCTTTATAAAGAACATTTTCTTGAGATTTTTTGAAGGTTTCATTGTTACTTTCATTCCATGTTCTCTTAAGGCCATCAGACTAGCTTCTGTGCAAATTGCCTTGATGTCAAGTGTCAAGTTGTTCCAGGGTTACATCATTGGCCAGTCTCATGCTGCTTGTGTGCATCTGAAAGATGCGCTTCTTAGTCTTTTCATCAGGCAGGGGGAACTCGAGCTTCCTGTCAATGTAGCCTGGTCTGGTAAGTGCTAGATCCAAAGTTTCTATTCGGCTTGTGGATATAAATTTCACATCTCCCCTTGAATCAAATCCATCCAACTGGTTCAACATTTCCAACATTATTTGCTGAATTTCTCTCTCACTACCAGAATTTGAGTCATATCTTTTGTCCCAATAGCATAGATTTCATCAATAAACATGATGGAAGGTGCCATGTTTTTCAGCAACTACAAACAATTCCCATGTGAGTTTGGGCCCATTACATAGGTATTTCTTTTTTTTTTTTTAATTATACTTTAAGTTCTAGGGTACATGTGGATAACGTGCAGGTTTGTTACATATGTATACTTGTGCCATGTTGGCATGCTGCACCCATCAACTCGTCAGCACCCATCAACTCGTCATTTACATCAGGTATAACTCCCAATGCAATCCCTCCCCCCTCCCCATGATAGGCTCCGGTGTATGATGTTCCCCTTCCCGAGTCCAAGTGATCTCATTGTTCAGTTCCCATACATAGGTATTTCTTAATTAATTCAGAGCTGATCACTTGCAAGAGAGTGACTAAGGTGTGGTTTGCTACTGCTTTGGTTAACAAGGTTTTACCTGTGCCAGGTGGACCATAGTGAATGACCCCCTTTGGGGGCTTTATACCCATCTCTTCATAATATTCAGAAAGGATTCCTTAATTTCCTGAATTTGGCTGTCCAACCCCCCAATATCAGCATAGGTCTCCTGGGGGGTCTTTTCCACCTTCATCATTGTGACTAGGGGATCCGTGTCATCCATCAGCAACCCATATCACGGCATGCACCTTGTGGCTGAGCAGGAACCGAGCAGCCACGTTCTAGCAGATCCCTGTCTACAAATCAAAGAATGCTGACATAGTGCTCTGAGCCCACAGATGTAGACATGATGGCATGATTGTCTTCAATACTCTCTTCCAAGGTTCCTACTGACATCAGGCTCCCCCTCAGATGATCTACTTTTGATCTTTCCTCCTCTTGCTTTCCTTCTAATAGTTTCATTTGTTCCCGATTTCTAATGAATTCTTCCTTCATGAGAAGACAGTCTTTAATTCCAACTTTCAATCATTTTAACCCGCACTGAGTGTGAGGTGTCATCAGTGGCAGTTTGCTGGCAGCATCTGGTCCCTTGGTTTTCTTCTTCTTCCTCACTCTAGCTGGTATAGGAGGTTCATATTTCTTTTTCTTGTCCTTGTCATCCTTCTTGCCAGCTCCAAGACCATGACCACCACTCTGACTTTGACCCATCTTGCCCTGGCCACTCAAGCTGCCTAGTTTTTAAAATTTTTTGTACAGATGAGGTCTTGCTATGTTGCCTGGGCTAGTTTTGAACTCCTGGGCTCAAGCGATCCTTTTGCCAAAGTGCTGGGATTACAGATGTCAGCCATCGCACCCATCATAGAACAAACATTTCTTCACATGCTTCCAGAGACTTGGCTTTTAAAAGCCTACTGAAGATAGAAGGTGAATTCAGCCATAAGTACATCTACATGATTTGGTTCAGTAAAATTCCATGTGCTCTGTGAAGCTATTATTTTATCTTTCACTACCTGTGTTGAACAATTCTAAAACATAACTATTTTGTTGACTTGGTTTCAGGTTTATATGGAAAAGTGGGCATAATAACTCCTCTGTAGCTCACAACTCATGGGATGTATGGCTAGAAGTCTTAGGTTAGTGTCCCGAATTGTTCTAAGTAGCTCTGTGAGAATCTCTGTGGCAGGCACAGCTAGCAGCCTACTAGTTATTACTCCCTTTTCACCTTCCATTTCAGAAACATTTTTATCTAGAGCAGCAATGTGTCCTACTCAAAATACTCACATCCCCATACTTCCTTGCAGCTGGGGCTGATACTTCATTTTCTAATTATCTTATTACTACTGAGTAATCCCTTTAATTGCAAGCATTGTTCTAATCTTGATTTTATTCACAGAATATTACATTAAAAAGGAAATAGTGATTTCACCAAGACCCCAGTGAGATGACCCAGGCTAAACCTTTGCCCATAACTTATTGTCCACTTATCTGAAAAGGAGTCATTCTAGAACTAAGCTTCATTTGAAGTGTGGCATGAGGGAGCTTTGACTCTAGAGCAAGATCCTTAGCAGAAGAATGAATCAGGGTTTAAATCAGGAAATCTTTAATTCAGAAAAAAAGTATTTAACATTTAATAAGATTTCAAGTAATGTTCACTGTTGGCTTTTTAAAAATAAACACCCCGGCCAGGCCCAGTGGCTCACGCCTGTAATCCCAGCACTTTGGGAGGCCGAGGTGGGCAGATCACGAGGTCAGGAGTTCAAGACCAGCCTGGCCAACATGGTGAAACCCCGTCTCTACTGAAAACACAAAAATTAGCTGGGCGTTGTGGCACACGTCTCTAATCCCAGCTATGTGGGAGGCTGAGCCAGGAGAATTGCTTGAACCCGGGAGGCAGAGGTTGCAGTGAGCTGAGATCACGCCATTGCAGTCCGGCCTGGGCAACAGGGCAAGACTATGTCTCTAAATAAATAAATAAGACCCCAAGATTGAAGAGTCATAGATACTTTAAAAATTTTCTTTATATTTTCCGTATGTTTCAAATTTTCTACAGTGAAGATCTCCTACTTCATAACCAGAAAATAAAGATATTTTGCACTATAATAAAAGAGTTTAGAAGAAAAAAGAAAGGCCTAATAAATATAATTTCCTTAGAGAACACTAGACGTTACATAGGATAATATTAAGAAAAACATCAACCTTAATATTTCCATCAGGTGTGTTTTTGAATGTCAGTTGCAGTTTGTTTCTGCCATATGTGTGTTCCAAGTAGCTGAAGTTTTTAATGTCCAAGAATTCAATAATGTACTCTGTAAAATTCCCACTGATCTAATAATTTTTCTCCTTATGGACAGGCATGAAAAGCCCATTATCTTCAATGCAGAATTCTGCTCACAGAAATGGCCTAAATCTTTTGGAAACAGTAAGAATTGAGCAATCCGAATAACTCCAGCCTAACACTAGTATGACATTTGGTTAGGGAAGATGTCCCAAGAGAAATGTAAACTATTTGAAAACATTCTGTTACCAAAACTTGGACATAAAAAGAATGACAAATGGACTGGATGCAACAACTTAATTCTAAGCACGCATGGGTTTGGCTGCTGAGAATGCATTTTAACACGTACTGTTTTTCATGTTCTCTTATATGGATATCATCCCTACCATATGAAGAAAGATCAATTGACATTTACTACTTGCCGAAGAACAGGTTAGAAGCAATCAGCAACCTCACTCCTGGCCTGGAATCAAGCCGAGTGAGTCACAGAGTGCTGGACCTTGGTGAGAGTCCCATCCAACTTCCCTCCCCAAGTACACCCCTGGGGACCAATTACAACCATCTGCTTAAGAGTTATTACTCTGTCCCCCAAATTAAAAGCTACAAATTGTCAAACAGAAGGAATACCAGAACAACAGAGTAAAATGACCACATCTTAAACCATTTGTAGAATGAATAATCCCCAGACAGCTTCGGATGCGTGTGGCTGAGACCTTAGAAGGTGCAAGTCAAGTGTGAGGGAGTGACGGGCAGAGGCTTTGTTTCCATTCAAATGGGACGATAGATGGGTCCAGGAACCCCAGACAGTGTGTGGATGCTATTGCTACATCGTCCCTGCCTACAGTCCAGCTCCATTTGGGAGAATGTGTACAAAGGCTTTTTGGTCCGAGTGGTTTCTTTATGGGCAGATTTACTCTTGCAAGACATGTTTTAAGGCAAAGGAAGTGTAATACGAAACCTGCAGCATGTTAAGAGTTAGCTATTCTCTTGGAAAAAGTGGAATGATTCAGTGAACACTTTGAAGCATGCAATGTGTGATCAATATGTGAGGAGAGAGGATCAAGATGAGGAAATCCTAACTAGGAAAAGACAAGAGAAGAGGATTTCAGTGTTAACACCATTTAAAAGCCAAGCATTCCTCTGATAATGAACTCTTGCTACAAACCACAAGGCACAACTGCCTTTTGCTTTATTAAAAAATAAAAAGATGGGGATGTCTAGACAAGAAAAATATTAGAGACCTTGTCTTAAATGTTCTTGTACTGGAAGATATAAAACCATACACCCTCCTTTCTCACTTTCCTGCTTCTTTACAACCAAAGCCCAAGAAGGAAAAAATCGTGGAAGAAATTGTCTGGGTCCCAGGGAAAGCAGGGAAAGCAGGCGCCTCAATACAGGGAAAGCAGGCGCCTCAATGTGACTGAAAGATTTCTTCTCATCTTCTTTTTGAGATAGTGAGTGTGTGGAGGGTTGGGTCTGTGTTGGATTTTTAAACCCCTCCCTCATAGCACTATATCAGCCACAGAGCAATCTCTCAATAAATGCTAGGTGAAAGGAATGAATGGAATGGAATTATTATGACTTGGACTTTTTGTTGTTCTTATTCTTTAAGCCATATTTTCTGTGAGTTGCTGTTTAGATTGGAGTTTTAACAAGAATCATACACATGGCTGAGGACAGAATAAAGAAATATGAGGAATGAGGACTGGAGAGCGTGGGATAAAGAGTGTGATGTGGCTGCAGTTGCCCTCATCCCTTAAATGAGGAAGGTGGGCGAGAATGACCTCTAAGTTCCTTCTAGCTTCAAAGATTGTGAATTTTCCTGCATCCTCCCATCTCATTAATACTTTAGCTTTAAGCACCTCCCAATTCAAATCTCCTCTGCAATATTGCCTTTTCTATCCATTCCATCACTGTTAATCTAACATATTGGCATGTCCAACAAAATGGGGACTTCAAATGTTTTATTAAAGTATGAGACATCTCTATAACAGAATGCTGTCAACAGTGTGGCTGTTAGCATTGACAATGCCACTGGATGGCATTGTTCATAATTTTTAAAAAGTTTAAAACAATGATATGATAGTAAATTAACCCTAGAATATCTGGAAGGAAGGAGAGTCACCAATATGGTGATTATCCATGAATAGTGGGATTACGGGTGGTTTTTGTATTTCTTTTCGAGTGAATGCATTTTCTAGTGTTTTTTACAATGAATGTTAAGTTTCTTATGTTACAAAAATAGGAAAGAAATCAAAGACTTCATCTCAAATGATTCTAAAAATGATGGCCTGAGCTATTCTTTACTTTTTCTTTTCTTTCTTTCTTTCTTTTTTTTTTTTTTTTTTT